>NC_056733.1:13278892-13578892 GCF_019279795.1 Protopterus annectens
CGGTACTGAGATTGGTCCTTTAGGGGGGGAGACAGGGGTAAAGTTGGCACTGAATCTGTTGGCCAGTATAGGAGGTACCATTGTGCAGTAACTCAGAGCAAATCTGAGTCTTGCCATGGAGATTCTTGATATAACTAAAGCAGGCTTTGTGGTTGATTTTAGTGTCTGCCGCAATTCTGCCTTCATAGCTGGCTTTGGAAGTTTTGATGTGGGATCTCAACTTTTTGCTGAGGCTAATCAGGGAATTTTTCCAGTCTTGGGACTTCACCTTTTTCTGCAACAGTTTCTTCCTTCTG
Organism: Protopterus annectens; assembly: GCF_019279795.1. Classification (NCBI taxonomy): domain Eukaryota; kingdom Metazoa; phylum Chordata; order Ceratodontiformes; family Protopteridae; genus Protopterus; species Protopterus annectens. The sequence goes on from NC_056733.1 coordinate 13,279,189, forward strand.
TTGCAGAGTTTATTAATGGCAGGGATCCACCAGACTGGCTTCCTTTTTTGGAGGAGAACATCTTAGTTCTGTTGGGTATGGCTAATTCCATGCATTTATGTACATGTTTGTACAGTGCATTGGTGTATGATTCGACAGTCATGCATCTATTTTCCATTGGCATGGGTGCTGTGATATTGGGGCGGCTGCGGTGGTGCAGCAGTTAGCATTGCCACCTCACAGCAAGAGGTTCTCTGGCTCGATCCTCGGCTGGGGTGTCTTCTGTGCGGAGTCTGCATGTCCTCCCTTTAGTTGCGTGGGTTTCCTCCAGGTGCTCCGGTTTCCTCCCACATTCCAAAGACATGTTGTAGGTCGATTGAAATGTTGCGCGCCAGGCTGGCAACTCGACACTGTAAAACTTGGCTGCCAATCATGAGTGGACAAGGTGATCTGCTGTGGCAACCCCTAACTGGGAAAATCCGAAAGAAGAAGATGGGTGCTGTGAAGTTAGCCACCTCTGTTTTTAGGAGTCCAAAGTCAGCTTTGGAGAAGTTTTTCATGTTGGATACCTTTGCGAGGGTGTGGGTGAGATGTGGATTTCCATGGTGAGTTTGTGGTCAGATCTAACCAGGGAGGAATTGACTATTGGTGTAGAGCAATGGTTGCCCATGTTAGTAACAGCCAAGTCAAGGATGTTGCTTCCTCTAGTGGGGGTAAGAATGAGCTGGTCCAGGGCATTGGAATTGATGAATTCCAGGAAGCGTTGGGCCAGTGTATTGATGCTTGAGTAGTTTTCCCAGTTAATGGAGGGGTACTTGAAGTCTCCTAGTATGAGTGTGTTGGGTTGGACCTTGATAGGATTCCAAGGTGCTTAGGAACGTGGAGTGAGAGTCTAGGGACATGGTTGGGGGCCTATAGCAGGCTATGATCTGGATCACAGTCTTATCCAATGTTAGTTGTACCTGAAGTGTCTCAGATGCATTATGCTGGGCATTATGCTGGGCTACTAGTCTGGAGGTGTGTATATCCTTTATGAATATGGAGACACCACCGCCTTTGGAGCTTCGGTCCATATTTTGGGGCCGAAAGGTGTGGAATGAGTTAGCCCAGTAGCGCTGTGGTGCTTTCTGCCACTTTAAACCAGGTCTCCATTACAGCACAAATGTCGATGTTCTCCATTTTGAGGTGTGCTTCAAGCAAGTGCATCTTGAGATTTAGACTTCTAGCTTTGAGCAGCATGACCCTCAGATTGCATTTATTTATAGTTGTCAGGGTGGCAATTTGGTCTTTGGAACTCTGCCTAAAAAAGGCATTATAGGGGTGGCACGAGCCTTAGCCAGTACCCGGAAACCCAGGGGTGACAGATGCAGGCCATCTCTGGCAAAGCCTCGAGGTCTGTCAATCATGTCATCCTAAGCTGACAGATACTGGATCCCCTTAGAATGACACCAGAATCTTGGGGTCTATATTACCAGAGTGAAACTCCTTTTGAGCGAATACCAAAACACAGACACGAATTGCGCGAACCATGAGAATACTGAACACACTAAACCGCAAAATTTTAAATCTTGAACTGTCATAGTTGGCCAACCCCACCACCCACTACATACTACCTACCCAAACAAAATAAATAAACCACATACATACACTAACCAAACACTACTTCTAACCCTAAAGTAAAGTGCCAAAACCCTACTTTTAACCCTACACTAAATCCCACATACACAACTATCTATGCACTATCCTTAACCCCTCCCTAACCCTAAGGTCCGTAACTACCTCACACTTGCCCTACGAAAACATACACAAATAAAATAAATAATCCACATACATGCATTTACCAAAACCCTACTCCTAACCCTACACTAAATCTTAAATACGTAAACTATATATGCACTTACCTTTTGCAGAAAAGAGGAAACTTTTGCAGAAAAGAGGAAAATCCCAGGATGCAAAAAACTCCCTTACTAGCCTCAGCAAGAAACTGAGATGCCTCATAAAATCCTCCAAAGCTAGTTATGAAAATAAAATTGCCAAAGATTCCAAAGACAACCACAAAGCATTCTATAACTTTGTCAAGAATCTAAATGGCAATGCTCAGATCTGCTCTCAGCTAAAACAGAATGGCAATAAATATACTGATCCAAAGGATATTGCCAATATCCTGGCAGATCGATTCAGTGCCAACTTCACCCCCCTCTCACCCCCTAAATGGCCCATCTCAATACCGGAAGATTGCCAAATTCCAGTAATAACGGCCACACAGGTACAAAACGCACTCTCTAAAGCCAAGAATACAGCATCCATGGGACCAGATGACATCCCGGGCTGTGTACTACATGAACTACAATATGAAGTGGCACCTCACCTAAGTGTCATGTTTAATCATAGCCTCACCTCAGGTTTCGTGCCCACTGAGTGGTGCAGAGCTACAGTTATCCCAATCCACAAGGGGGGATCCACCTTGGATCCCGGAAACTACCGTCCCATCAGTCTGACAAGCCTTATCTGCAAGGCCATGGAGCGTATTATCATAGAACTTATAAACAAAGACATTGGCAACCTTCAAACACTGGACCCCACCCAGTTTGGGTTTGTGAAGGGCCGATCTTGTCTCCTGAACCTGATTGACTTCTTTGAATCAGTCTCCAGAGCCATGGACAAGGGTAAGGTGGTCCACACAGCCTATCTAGACCTTGCCAAGGCCTTTGACACCATCCCCCACTCTGGAATCATAGATAAACTTACTAAGTTGGGTATTAATCTCTATGTCACCCAATGGGTTGCTAAATGGCTTACTGATAGAACCCACACTGTAAAAGTAGCCGACTCCAAATCCAGCTCCAGACAAGTGACAAGTGGAGTACCTCAGGGTTCAGTCCTGGGGCCGCTCTTGTTTGGCATCTACTTCTCTGAAGTACAGGTCAACACTAAGGGACTCTGGCTAACAAAGTTTGCAGATGACTGCAAACTGGGAGCCATTATTGAATCCCCAAATGATGTGGATACTCTACAAAAGGGTCTTACAGAAATAGATGTTTGGTGCCAGAGCCATGGGCTCAAGCTCAATGCCAAGAAATGTATTGTTTTCCCCTTTGGGAAAAAAACATTTATCCATGAATTACCATATAGGTGGCAGTACACTAAACACAGAAAGTGTGATAAGAGACTTAGGGACACAGGTGGACAGTGGTCTCACCTTCGATAACCACATCGCCACAACAGTCAGGAAATCCTTCTATGTGGCACACCTCATCACGAAGGGCTTTTCATCCAGAAAAAAGGAGGTCATTGTCCCACTGTACTCATCCCTCATTAGACCCATTATAGAATACAACGCCCCATTTGGTATGTACCTCTCAAGACATCTGCAACAACTGGAAAGGCCTCAGAAATACCTCACTAAAAGAATCACAGGCCTAAAGCAGATGCCCTACGCTGACCGCCTTAAAAAACTCCAGCTATACTCTGTCACATATCGTCTACTCAGAGGCGATCTCTGCTTAACATACAAGGCCATGTCAAACCCAGAGCTGTTGGACATGCTACACTTAAAGAAATCCCAATCCCTCAGAGCTACACGCTCAAAGATCTAAACCTTGTCATCACAATAAACAAAACATGCTGGAGGGATAGGTTCCTGACCCAGAGACACCCCAGACTCTGGAATAGATTGCCCATACATGTCAAGCAGAGTGCCTCTTTGGACCTCTTCAAGAGGAACCTTGACGTTTGGATGGGAGAAAGGAAATTCACCCCAGGGATCACATCAGTCGCCCTGCTAGACAGGGGTCCAGGAAAGTGAATAATGTGGGAAGAAATAGCCAGGGAATTGTTATGGCTAGGCTTGTATAGGCCCTAGGGCTGATAGCCTAGTACCAACCTATGAACCTATGAACCTATGAACTTACCTTAACCCGCACCCTAACCCTAAGGTCCATACCTATCGTACACTTACCTTATGGAGGTATACCACAGACGGGCCAACCATGGTAATTCGACATTTCCAAATTCGCAGTTTTGGACGTTTGCTGTAATGCCGGTTCACGCAATATGTGTCGACGTTTATGGATTAGCTTAAAGGGACTTTCACTCTCGTAATAGGGAATTGAATCTTGCACATATGTGTTACCATACACACACACAGAACTTTGCTAAGATGTGTTATAGCATCTGGAAGCTATAAAACCATTTCAAAAGCTTCCACCCTTCCAGGGTAGCAATTAAGTCGCCCCTAACGACAATACAGTAAGATTCCTATTCCCGGTTTTCACAGATATTTTGTCTCTTGCTGCAATAAGAAATGTAAGATCCAATCTTTATGCCCTAAACCATGAAATTTACTTTCAGACTAGTTTTCAAAGTTAGCCAGACTGAGATTAACCTCTTCTCTTCCAGTATCCTCTGTTAAAACATATTCATTTTGTACAGAGCTTATACAAGTATTCAACATCAGTTTGGAACAGAAGCCCTTAGATATTTTTTGGGAGATAGTCCGTTGACACATTAATTGATATAGTGTATTTTTGTCTTACCAATACCTTTTTTCAATTCAATGGTAAATTATACCATCAGATTAAAGGCACAGCTATGGGGGCGTCCTTTGCCCCTATGTATACCAACTTATTCATGGGTCTAGTTGAGGTACAGCATCTCTACAAAATAATTTTTTTTCAGCAACATGTTATAAAATATTACCGTTTTACAGATAATTTCATTTTTTGTGAGGGAGGCAAGCTTTAGTGGAGTCTTTTGTTTGTGACCTTCACGCAAATAGATTTGGTCTAGCTTTCAATGGCTTATAAGCTGGAAAAAAAGTTGCCTTTTTGGATGTAGAACTATGGGGTGAGAATGGTGGGTTCATTAGAACTAGAATTCATAGGAAATTTGACAACATTAACCATCATGTGGATGGGTAGAAGCTGTCACCCACCCCACTTGATTAAAGCCCTGCTGTATAATGAATTATTACGTATTAGCAGGTTGTGCAATGATGACGAGGCCCTATCGCAAGAGTTGATTAAAACTTGTGAGATGTTTAAACAGAGGGGATATGAAGTCCATTCCATTCAAGCAGCGACTGATCGCCTGTTTTTAGGTCAACATTAGGTTTAACCACTACATGAAAGAAATAATACCAGGTTGATTAAAAGAATTAGGAATGACGAGAATAGGTCAGTTCAAAAATATTTTGTGTGACAACATACAATTTGTTTACTGCAAGTGGTGGATATTACTATGTACTATTGAAATTATTTATTAGAAGATAAAATCTTTATGAGCTTCTGCCTCAAAGGCCTATAGTATCTTACAAAAGAGGCAGAAGTGTTAGAGATATGATTGTACATTCTCATTTTACACTACCTATACAGACACCAGCTATGCAACCAATTCATTTGGGGTTAAGGCCATGTGGTCATTGTTCAATTTGTAGTTTTACTATACAAGCTTTTAATTTTACAAATAATAATGTGTTTAGTCCAAAAGATGTTTTTAGTTGTGATACAGAAATAGTTGTTTATATACTAAAATGTGACTGTAGTCTGTTTAGTTTCAAACATAGATTTAGAATAAGATTCCAAGAACATTTGAAGGATATTAAAAATAAAAAGATAGGAAGTCCTTTGGCATTGCATTTTGATTTACACCATCATGGTAATTATAGTGGTTTGAGAGGTAGTATTTTGGAGAAGATGAAAGCTTTTCCTGGTACGTCTTTAAAAAACAGGCTGCTTTACAAGGAAGCATTCTTTATTCTTAAATTTGCAACATTGTTCTTAATAAGGAGCTTAACTGGAAATTGTTGTTATAATTGTTTTCAGTTGTGTTAATTGCTGTTTTAGTTTAAAAGTGTGCATTGTGGGTATACTTTTTGACTCTTACAAAAGCTTATTGTCAAAGGCGCTAGAGGAGAGAGTTTTTGTTTCTCAATAAATCCTTTCTGGATACCTTTTGGATTTCCTGGCTGCGTTGTTTCATTTTAATACATTTTTGATTTTTGTTCATTGGTTGCTGGGAATATTCATTTTAACAGTTACAATACAGTCTGACATACAGGTGTATTTCTTTTCTGTCCAGCAGAACCCACTGTTAGTACATTATTAACACAAGCAGCTTTACAAACACATTTTCAACATGAGCACCTGTACAAATCAGTTTGATATATAAATGACATGCAGTTCTTTACAAATCTCTAGCTAGCTATGCTGGCATATGTTACACATTCACCGCACTACGTTATCTTGGCATAGGTGGCAGTACCTCATACCACATCACAAAAGTAAATTACTCCTGTCCAAGGAAATCTGAGGAGGAGTAGACGCATGTTATGTTTTCAGTTTCTTTTTGACAGGAAAAATGGGACCAGCAGTGTTATTAACGTCAGCAGCAGCTTCCCCAGGGATGGGCACAACATTCTAACAAAACAGAGACACCTTTCCTGTTCCCTATCCCACGACTGAAAATGAGTGGCCCTCCCTTGCTCACTGAGGGGACCACAACAGCCTCAGTGGATGTGGCTAACTCCTTGATCCAGAATGGCTGCAGGTACTGCAGAGAAATCTAGGGTAAAAGGTGAGTGGCCTGAGGTACAACTAATGGCCACAGGAAAGTCACCAACCTGCAGCTGAGTCAAGCTGCTAGCTGTTGTGATGACAAAGGTTGTTTGCTTAACCTTTTCTTTTTGTGGCTGTAAGAAAGACTCTGGGACCCACAGTTTGTTCCAAGGTCAAATCAAAATGAGTGCCTCTTTCCCAGGGAAAACAAGTAGCAAGAGCAGGTAGATATTTAAAGCACTTAAAAGTCACTTTCACATAAAAACTCAATAAAAAATACTTTAAAACACTTTTGTCAGTCCCAAATAGTAAAATAAACACAATTTTTACAAGGAAAAATGTTTTTTAAATACTTACACTTTTAAACTGACAGGGGAAAAAAAGAGTGTTTCCATTTCAGTCCATTAGAAAACAAACTCCGAGCTTTTAAATAACTTTCCTGAGCAGGAAATGGTTGTCAGCAAAAAAATTTTTTTTTTTTTTTTAAAATAGGAAGATTTTCCCCTATGAATGGAACTTATCTGCCCAGCAAAGGAAAAGCACAAGCCTACTGTTGATCCCCAAAGCTTCAGAGGAGTATATTCTTTGGCAACAGGAAATCTCGGAAGGGGCATGAGACCCAAAACCTGTCTTTTTAGTCAGTTCAGCTTGAGGAAGCATGGAATGTGCACAGAAGCTTTGAAAGCTGTCTGTAATATCCTTCCAGGATATAAACCATATAACAGCTTAGGTTACTGCAGCAGTGATCAATGTGAAGAACACATGGACAATCTCTTGATCACATGGAGTTTTCACTGCAAATGATAATAAAGTTACAGGCATTCTTGTTCATCAGATGAAGATTGAAGAGACAAGGACAGAACACAGCTAAGATGCCCAAAGCATAACAATGCAAAATCTGCAAAGAGGGCTACTGTTTTAGTAAATACACATACAAAGTCTGCTGCATTATCGTATACCATACCCACAACAAAATGAATATAAACTGCATGAAAACTAGTAAACATTAACACACCTCTGATAAAAATCTCTTCTAACGGCCATGAAAAAGGGACATTTTGATAGATATTTTGTAAAGTCACTTACTTTCATCATGCAAATGTTACACCTTAGAAAACAGTGATTCAGTGACGCAACTTTTGACTTTGCCAATAGTTTTTTAAAACATGTTAGGAAAAAACAGACATGGTTGTGGTATGGCTATACGCTATGTGGGGAAATAGGCAGAACAGAATCAAGATGCAAATGTAACTGTTGAAAAAGTAAGTCAGGGAGATGAAATTCAGTGTAATCTTCTGTCAGTTTAGAAGACTGTACCGTTTGGACTTGTACAGCATGAACAAGGTTTTGTGGGGTCTAAAAAGCTTATCTAGGAATGAAATGTTTTAAAGATGATAACATCAATACAGGCAATAGGGGTATACTGGCTGTCTGAGATCAGACTGTGACTGATCCACAGACCGTCAATGAGAACCCAGCAAAACTACCATAAGGAGAAAGGAGAGGGACTTGAAAACCCCTCAGGACCAGTGTTAAAGATGGTTTCCAAGATGTCCTGAAGACCATTTTTACTGGGCTGTGATTAACAGTATCTGAGAGTATAACAATCTGCTCGACTAATAACAGAATTAGACAATAGATATGAAGTCCTTGAGTTTGCAACAGAAGAATCTAAATGGTGTACACAAGTGTTTCAAAGAAATATTAAATTCAACTGCAGAGAGACAATGAGCAAAAGAAAAAGGGATAATTAAAGCAAGAATGAAAAATAAACAGGAGTTAAGTGTTATCTCTTCTCTCAATTAGTATAAATAGTCTGAATAATAAGTATAGAAAAACGGGTTATCATATTGATGTAAAACAAAGATCTCGGCAGGTAATTTGTTTGCAAGAAGTGAGACATTTCTGTGAAGCTCTTTGAAATATTATGGATAGGTCATACTTTTTTGCTATTTAGGTGGGGTAAAGTTCATCTGTGGCATTATTAAACACAAAATGGCAGATATTCAAGTTTTAAACATAACAGCTATGCAGAGTGATATGACTTTAGTGGTAGACATTTTGTGGGAGTACTTATTGTACATAGCTGTAGGAATGTAGGAGCATAGCCCCCAACCTGCCATCTCAGAAACGAATAGTACACCCTCTTACAATGTGGAACAAATGGGCAAAATGTGGAACACGTACTAACATCTTCAAATAGGTAGCTCCCAGCATTATAAAAAAAGAAATGTTACTTTCAATTTATAAAACATTTTAATGAATTAATCTGGTTCAATATTATTCAACACAGATATTATTTTAAAAATCATAATAATGGCAGACCCTTTCACTGTGTAACAATGTGAAACACGGACTTTTTAACACTTAAAATGAGGTATGTTGCTCATAATGCCGTACACGACAGGTATGTGTATATGCAAATGAATTTATCTACAAAACAGATTTTTTGATAAACTCTATCCGTATGCATTAGTTTAAATGAAAAGATGGATGGGAGATACCAGTTTTAAATTCAGAAAGAAAAAATGAAACCCAAAAGATGTTAAGAAATGTCTAGTGAGATGCAACAAGTTACTTGAAGTTAGGAAGAACCAAGTCTTGTACATACATACACACATTAAGAAAATATATAAATTGTATATGTTTTAAAGGGGGTTAAAAAAGTAAATTCTAGGGAATACATAAATGGCTTTTCATACTATTATGCTGCTTGATCTGAATCTAGAGATGGCAATGATAAAAAAACCTACAAAACATAACTTCAGATCCTCCAAACACTCCACACTAGACCTGATTAGAATAAACATGCCAAACTCCATCTCCAACAAACATTCTGCCGGCATCAGTAATCGACCACTGCCAAATCACCTTTACAACTGTCAACCATACTATAAAACTACCACCAGTATTAAAAGCCTTCAGACCCCAGAGTAACAAATGTAGACAAACTTAAAACCTTTCTCACAGCCCACAACTGCAGCCATATACTCTCTTTACATGATCCTAACACAGCAGCTAATACACTAGTTGCAATACAGAATTTTCCCACTTAACCACAGGCTTTATAAAAGCTAAATGGCTAACCACTCAAACATCTTTTATCCCTAAGGGATGAAGCATGGCAAAAATGGACACATACCCCACAATTGACAACCGCATCTCCTTTACAGTATTGTGTAACCTACCCAAGAAGTCCATCAAAAGGCACAAGATAAATATACAAACAAAGAAACAAACTATCCTCCTCTTACATTCCCCCATACACTTTTGGAAGGAGGCTAACCTACTTACAGGAAGAAAACAATCTCATGATACCCTGTCCACAAACACCACTGAATGTGCTACAGTAGAACTTTCAGCAGAAGATTTCCTTAAAGAATATAGCAATCTCTCATCAATAAACTCCTCACCTCCCACAGATCATGCATTGTCTGCCCAACCACCATTCACCCCTTTTTTACACTTCAAATGCATACGTCCAAAATAAGACCATTTTACTTGAAAATATTTCCACGGACACCCCTCCTGGATTTGACAACATAAATCCCTGATTCATATATCACTGCAGGGAGCATCTATGACTTCCTCTCACTCACATACATAATCTATGCCACACAGAAAATATTGTGCCACAGATTTGGAAAACTACTCTAATTAAACCCCTCCCAAAGCAAATCACCCCAAAAGACACCTCTTGCTTCCTTCCAATAACCATCCTCCTGATTCTGGGCAAACTTCCGGAAAAGTTAGTCTACACCCAACTCTCCTTCTATATCCAGCAGTACCATCTGCTCTCCTCCGCATAGCATGGATTCTGGCCTGGATGAAATACTTTGAGAGCACTTTGGTCCCTAACTGATGACATCCTGCTAAACAGTGATAGTAGCCTCCTTACAAGTGCCCTATTTATAGACCTGACAAAGGCATGTGACTTCACTTACCACTGTCTTGTCCAAAACAAATTAACTGAAATCAGTATCAGGCCAAAAGCTGCTCGCTGGTTTAAAAGCTTCCCCACTAACAGACATTTCAAAGTTAAAATATGAACCTCACAATCAGAAATTGTACCCATCATGAAAGGTGTACCACAAGGATCCATTCTTGACCCTCTCCTTGTCTCCATATTCATTAACAAGCTTCCTTGTGACCTTCCCCATCTCCCACTTATCCCCTATGCTGATAACATGGTCATTCTGCAAGCAGGTCATTCTCATATCAACATTTAATGCCAAATCCAGCCGGATTTGCAAGAGATCCACCAATGGCTCATAAACCATAAACTACTTCTCAAACTCACCAAGAACGCTACACAAAATCCACAAAGCACCTGACTCTCTATCTTTGACTTACACAACCATTCCATAGAGACAACTTCCACCTTCAAATACCTATCAGTCACTAAATTTCCATTTCCACATATACAAAGTGAGAAACAAAATAAACTCCCTCATCTTTTGAGCCAAAAAGATCTCTTTTCTATCCCAACCAGCCAGAGCAGCCACTGGTAAAGGAGTTTTCCTTTCTTAAGTTGAATAGGGGCTCCCAATTTTTGCTTCAGCCTCCAAGAAAAACATTGCCACACTCTAGACTCCAACAGTAACTGCTGATTCATTACAAACTCACCTCTCTGTCAGCATTAATAATGAATTATTACGTATTAGCAGGTTGTGCAATGATGACGAGGCCCTATCGCAAGAGTTGATTAAAACTTGTGAGATGTTTAAACAGAGGGGATATGAAGTCCATTCCATTCAAGCAGCGACTGATCGCCTGTTTTTAGGTCAACATTAGGTTTAACCACTACATGAAAGAAATAATACCAGGTTGATTAAAAGAATTAGGAATGACGAGAATAGGTCAGTTCAAAAATATTTTGTGTGACAACATACAATTTGTTTGCTGCAAGTGGTGGATATTACTATGTACTATTGAAATTATTTATTAGAAGATAAAAATCTTTATGAGCTTCTGCCTCAAAGGCCTATAGTATCTTACAAAAGAGGCAGAAGTGTTAGAGATATGATTGTACATTCTCATTTTACACTACCTATACAGACACCAGCTATGCAACCAATTCATTTGGGGTTAAGGCCATGTGGTCATTGTTCAATTTGTAGTTTTACTATACAAGCTTTTAATTTTACAAATAATAATGTGTTTAGTCCAAAAGATGTTTTTAGTTGTGATACAGAAATAGTTGTTTATATACTAAAATGTGACTGTAGTCTGTTTAGTTTCAAACATAGATTTAGAATAAGATTCCAAGAACATTTGAAGGATATTAAAATAAAAAGATAGGAAGTCCTTTGGCATTGCATTTTGATTTACACCATCATGGTAATTATAGTGGTTTGAGAGGTAGTATTTTGGAGAAGATGAAAGCTTTTCCTGGTACGTCTTTAAAAACAGGCTGCTTTACAAGGAAGCATTCTTTATTCTTAAATTTGCAACATTGTTCTTAATAAGGAGCTTAACTGGAAATTGTTGTTATAATTGTTTTCAGTTGTGTTAATTGCTGTTTTAGTTTAAAAGTGTGCATTGTGGGTATACTTTTTGACTCTTACAAAAGCTTATTGTCAAAGGCTTAGAGGAGAGAGTTTTTGTTTCTCAATAAATCCTTTCTGGATACCTTTTGGATTTCCTGGCTGCGTTGTTTCATTTTAATACATTTTTGATTTTTGTTCATTGGTTGCTGGGAATATTCATTTTAACAGTTACAATACAGTCTGACATACAGGTGTATTTCTTTTCTGTCCAGCAGAACCCACTGTTAGTACATTATTAACACAAGCAGCTTTACAAACACATTTTCAACATGAGCACCTGTACAAATCAGTTTGATATATAAATGACATGCAGTTCTTTACAAATCTCTAGCTAGCTATGCTGGCATATGTTACACATTCACCGCACTACGTTATCTTGGCATAGGTGGCAGTACCTCATACCACATCACAAAAGTAAATTACTCCTGTCCAAGGAAATCTGAGGAGGAGTAGACGCATGTTATGTTTTCAGTTTCTTTTTGACAGGAAAAATGGGACCAGCAGTGTTATTAACGTCAGCAGCAGCTTCCCCAGGGATGGGCACAACATTCTAACAAAACAGAGACACCTTTCCTGTTCCCTATCCCACGACTGAAAAAGAGTGGCCCTCCCTTGCTCACTGAGGGGACCACAACAGCCTCAGTGGATGTGGCTAACTCCTTGATCCAGAATGGCTGCAGGTACTGCAGAGAAATCTAGGGTAAAAGGTGAGTGGCCTGAGGTACAACTAATGGCCACAGGAAAGTCACCAACCTGCAGCTGAGTCAAGCTGCTAGCTGTTGTGATGACAAAGGTTGTTTGCTTCACCCCAGAAAACGCCAAACAGCTACCCATAAAAGAAAGACGAAACCTATTTTAGGACCCAAACTCTACAAACTACTCCAGCTCCACACATTTACTCCCTTTGCAGCTAGACTTCAAAAGAAAACATCCTCATACAATCTGAGACATTACTCACCAGCCATACCAATTCTCATTACTCACAGAACCAAACTCTACAGCACGGCACATGTTTTCTCCTCTCAGGCACCTACTCTTTGGCAAGCTCTCCCCATCAAGACTAAGGAAATTGAGACTTATCGCAAATTCAGAATGCACCTCAGAAAGTACTTCTTCATCCAAGCAAAATGCTCCTGTGTCAACACAGGACATATCACCTAACCTGTCTCCTTTCTGAGTCTCTTCTCCTCTGTCAAGATTCACTGAAGACTGACCCACTTTAGAAACTTATGTGTATATTGTACACTCTAGACTGCTTAATTGTACATAGCACTGTGCTTGTTCACTAGAATGTATATACACAGATATTCTATATTAGCCTGAATTACTCTGTTATTGCTAAAATTGCTTTATTGTTCGTTTGTGAAATGTTTTGTATTTCATTCGGGCTGAGATGGGAATTGGCCAATATTGATCAGTGTACTACCCCAGTAAACATATACGTATGTATGTACATATATTAAATTTAGTAAAAGAGTACAACAGACTAAATGGCCTTTTTTACACAAATATATTACTACAGTGGCTATGGAAGCTTTATGGGAACAATATGCAGCTATGAAAGAACTGTATACATGTCTTGGATAAACTGCTGATTAACTTTTCAAGTATAAATTTAAATGAGAATTGTTGTTAGAAAAAGTGCGGTTTAAGAAGATAAATAACAAATATAAGGAAATTTTGGAAAAGTAAAATAAGTTAACAGAGTTTTAAAACAGAGAAGGAAATGCTGGAGAAAAAAAAACTAGAAAGAGAATGGAAACATAATTAGAGTTCAGTGACTTGGAAAGCTTTAGTAAATGGAAACAGAAGTTTGTGACTTAAAAAAATCCCATTTTGAGCAATTAATGTCAAGGAGGAGGAAGAATGAATGCAGAAAGGTAAGGATGGAAATGGAATAATTCACAAAACAAGACAGGGTATAATGAATCCTGTATTGAGTTACATAAAGAAAATGCAATAAAGTAAGTAGCTGCTAGAGGTTGAGACAAGGGGAGTGAAGATGTTATGCAAGTCAGAAAGTGAACCATTGAATAAAGGAGTATGATTGTGAAGAAAAGGAAGTGGTATTAAAAGTATATGGTGGGACTTTCACCAAAGGTTAAGTCAGGAAATATTGTTTATAAAGGCTTTAAATGAGTGGGCAAATACTGCTATAAAAGAAGGAAAAACAGGATACAGCACAGTAAGACTTACATGAAGAAAAGTGTACCAGCACCATGGCATAGAGTGATAAAGCCCAAACTATGGCCGATGCAACACAGGTTCGATTAGCATCTGAAGTACTTACAGGGAAGGGTGGGTGTGGCCATCCTGGAAGAGGAAGGCATTCATCTAGGTGTTGCTTGCAGGGATGTGTGGACAATAGTGGGAAGTAGGCCTTGGACATAATGGATGAATGTGGTGGATGGGGGGAAATGAGGGTAGGTCATGACAGTTTACTATCAAAATCTCAACGTTGACAAAAATAAAAATGTATTTCAAACTGAAAGTCAACGTTGAATTCCTGCATCTTAAGAAGGTGAAAATGTTGAATCTGCTGAACGAATTCAGCACATCCAACATTTTTGTTGAATATCGAACGTGAAGTCCTTACAGGAGCAGAGGTAAGTGAAACTCCTACACTGCACCCCCTCACACCCACTGCAAACTATATATTCCAACTCCGAGATCACACTACAGTGAGGAAAAGGATACATTTCCCAATCTGCACTACATCGCGATCTCTAGTCTTAACCTCGAGTACATATTAGCTAAAGCAAAGTGGCATTCGCTGATATGTACTCTCGCACACATAATGTTTGGAAACACGGGAAATCAGCCAACTGTCATTTGGCATTCCCGTGTTCGCTGAACCTACATTCTAAATTTTGATAGCAAATTGGTCATTACAACCATGCAAGACAGCAAGGATGATGTGTGGTCTCGGGACACCCTAATGATCCTCATCAGCCTCAAACCTGGGAGAACAAGTCCAGGGGAAATTAGGAAAGATAGGTAGACCAGATGTATATGAGGGCACTGGGACAAGCTGATGGTTGTCTGCGTGGGAGGGGGACAATTACTTACATAGAGAAAAAGAAGCCTTAAAATCAGAAGCTTATTAATAGTGTTAAGCAATGCAAATAAAAATGGTTATGAAAATTATGAGTATTAAGGATACAAGTGAAGTTACTGAAGAAGTGGTGTGGGGTGTGACAATAGGAGGTACTGGAGGTACTGCCAGCCATGCCAGGGGGAAGTAGGGCAGTGGATGTATGACTTGTGCCAGCACAGCAACCTGGAATTTTTTAAATAATTGTATGTTATTAGTATATCAAACTGATCTGTACAGATGCGTGCGCCAAAAATGTATTTGTGAGCTTTGCCTGTGTTAACTGTGCTAAAATGTATCAACAGTGCACCCTGCTGAAATGAAGAGAAATTAGATGTATTATGGTATCTCAATTAAATGTATATGTTTTAACAGAGAACACTGGCACAGCAGTGGTTAACCAGCTAGCTTATTTTAAGAAAAAATAAGGGAAATGTAAATGAGCTATTAAATCATTAAACGGTACCCCACAGTGCTGAGTAGGACCGGAGACACTAGGTCTGGGAGCAGCCATTATCTGTTAGCTTACGTAAAGAAGGGGGGAAGTGTTATAAATGTTTCTAGCCCCTAGGCATTGCCATAAAAGCTCTAAATGTGTATTGTAGCAGTCTGCTAAAGTCTTGTCTCAAACTTCAAAAGGAGATACTGTGAGAACCTACAGTCAGGTGGCCAGATGAGGTCATTCTGCAAGTCATCTTGGATGTCATATTTTACTGGAAGTCATCTCAGAATAGACAGTATTCTGTTTGGGGCCTGACTAGAAAGACTGCTTAAGTATTTTATTTTGCCTTGCCTAAGTAAGTTACTAGGAAAAGTATAATTCTCTTAGATTCAGTCAGGAATATAGTGAAGCTTAGTTTAGAGAGTGCTTTTCTTCATTTGTATGAGTCTGTCCATCAATATTAATTTCAATATTTTGTGTGATTTAAGCTCTGTGGTTGACTGCGAATATATATTCAGTACTTTTATGTTCTTTTATTATTTATTATTAAATATATTTAACACTTTTATAGTGGCTGGTTCTTGTAGAGAGTATCTAACCATTGATAGTACTTACATTTATTTGGTGACACTGTTTAATATTACACAGTATAACTGGATACCCTTTTCAAAGCCTTATAGTAACTGACTGGTGGCAGTGACAACTACCTTATATTCTGGGCAGGAGGGGGGCACAGCAGGTATATCTGTGCTAGCCTTTCCCAGGTGTGTGTGTGTGTGTGTGTGTGTGTGTGTGTGTGTGTATACATGACAAAATTAAATCTCAGGTCAGCTACTTGGTGCAGGGACACGAAGCACTGAGTTTACAGAGAGGGTGCCAGAGGACTTGGCTTCGACACTGGGCTGAGAACCTAACCCTACAGCTGTACCAGTAGGGAGTCTTATTGGGGATCGGGAGGGAGACAGATATAAAGGCATTCAGACCCCGGGCTGAGTGTGTCCCTGTGTGCTCTTAAGGGAAATTGTACTTGATGCAGAGAGGTTTGCATCTGGAAATACTGAATGTATCCATTTGTATTCCAAATGCATGTCCCTCTCCAGTGTCAGTGGTGAGGTTTCGGGCTCCTTGACTACTGTCCCAGCATGGGGATGACACATAGTGAACCCCATCACATATTGGCAGCAGTGGTGGGCCATCACATTTTACTGACTGGCAGTGGTGAGATCATCACATGCTCACATATTGTTGAGTGGTCGTATGGATGAATTCATGTAGTCTGTAAGCAGTGGTCACTAAAGAAGGTGTTTGTACTCTCAAGCAACCACAAAGTAGACTTTCATATCACAATAATTTTACTTATTTACTTTTTGTTAGCTTAGTCAGTCAGGGAGAGTAGGCAAGGATGTCAGCAGAGGATTATGCCAATCTGACAAGGAACCAGTTGGCTGAGATGTGCCAAGCCAAAGGACATGGACATGCCAACCTGACTAAAGGGGAAATGATTGCAGCCTTAATCACAGCTGTAGCACAGACCTGCAACCAGGAAGACAATCAGACTGGCGCACTGGGGATGTGCAGCTTCCAGAAACAGAACAGTTCAGCTTCTCCTCAGAGGTCTTAAAAATCCGTCTGGAGTTAAACAGACTTGAACTGGAGGCCAAACATTTGGAACTAGAATCAGCAGAGGAAGTAGATGTAATTAGAATCCAGTACTAATTCCATCAGGGTAGATAATGTGTTCACTAAATTCTGATCAATACCAAACTTATAAATCAAATACTCCTCAAACCACTGTAAACCAATGTCATGTGGTATGCAAGGGATACGTGGACATTCAACATTCATGAATTTATATTGATCCTGTGTTTACCTGCATACCACATACTTCCAGGGCCAATATTTTAAACAGACGACAAGGGTTGCCATGGGAGCGGCATGTGGCCCTTTGTTCCCGAACATAGTCATGGCAGCCTGGGAGAACAAGTTTTTATTGCATAGTTCCTTTTTTTCAACATGTGCACTTATATATGAGTTACTTGGGTGACTTGTTTATAGCTTGGATAGGCCCATTAGAGAAAGTAGATTAATTTATCCAGTACATTAATAACACTACAACGTTTTTGGAATTTATGCATCGTATAGCCCAAGGGTCGATAAATTACTTGGATGTGTTTTTATTCATACATCCTAGTAAAAATATTCTTGCATCTAAAATTTTTAGGAAGCCATCCTACTCAAATACTTTGCTGCACTATATGAGTAGTCACCCTCACCATCAAAAACAAGCTGTGGTGAAGGCCCAAATAGTAAGGGTTGCTCGTATGGTATCACAGTGGGATGACTTCCTTGAGGAATGCAAGAACTTGAAGAATATGTTCCTTAAAAGAGGTTATCCAAACCAGCTAATTATTTCAGTGCTGGAAGAAGTATTCAAGAAGAGAGAAATTGGTCAGTACCAGCCATTGTTAGGAAATTTACAGGGAGGTTTGGACCCTAATAACATGGTATTAGGGTTACAGGGTCCCCATTTAAGTAATGGATTTACCAAAGGACAGTTTGATACATGAGAAAGTAGGAATAATAACCATTGTGGTCCTTTATATGTTATGACATACAATGTGGATAGTGTATCACTTGTAAATATTGTGAATAAAAATTGGAAATTGATTGCTAACAATAAGGAAGTATACGAAAAGCTTGGAACAAGATCCAGAATTGTGTTTAAATGGGGGAGCTCTTTTAAAAATCTTTTTGATAATATGTCAAATAGTGAAAACAGAATAATGGGTGAGATGTAAAAATGTGGGGCTTGTAACCAGTGCCACATGATTTTACAAGGTGATCAAGCCTAAAGGGTATTATAATTGCCACACTGAGGTGGTGGTTTATGTCCCTCTCTGTAGGGTATGCCCAGTTTGTTATGTGGGCAAAACAGACAGGAAGTCGAAACAACGAATATACGAGCATTGTTATGGTATAAGTAAACATAAACTTACCAATGCCCTCTATAAACATGTAGGTATAAATGGGGATCATGGCTTTTTATTCTTTATTCCAGAGCAAGTTGAAAAACACCCTAAGGGAGGACCCTGGCCAATCATTTTAGAACAGAGGGAATTGTGGTGGCAAACATTCTTGAATGCTTCTTCTTGGCCTGGGTTAAATGATGTTATTAGTATAAGCAGTGTGTTAAAAATGAAAGCATATGAGAAATAACATCTTGATATATTTTTTAGTAAACTTGTTGTGTCTTTTGGCTTTTCCCGGTTAGGGGTCACCACAGCGGAACTCCGGTCCGCTAATGATTGGCAGTGGATTTTTACGTGCCGAGTTGCCAGCCCTGATGCACAGCCTTCAACGAAGGTACGTCCATTCACGCATGTCTCTACACAGAAGACACTCTAGCTGAGAATCGAACAGGACAACGACTTACTGTGAGGCGACAACACTACCGCAGCACAACCACCAAACTACAGGTTTATAATTTAATATGTTCAGTAGAGTGAATTCATTGCCTTACTTGAGTAATTGTCATGTGATTTGCAGGGGTATATATACTTGATGTTCTTTTAATTCAGGACTTGGCTTGGACACTTGGGTGAGGACCTAACACTACAGCTGTACCAGTGGGCAGTCTTACTGGGGATCTGGAGGCAGAAAGATTATAAAGGCATCCAGACCCCGGGCTGAGTGTGTTCCCTATGTGCTCTTAAGGAAAACTGTACTTGATGCAGAGAGTTCGGCATCTGGAAATATTGAGTGCATCCATTTGTATTTCAAGTGCACGTCCCTCTCCAGTGTCAGTGGAGAGGATTCAGGCTCTTTGATTAAAAGTCCCAGCATGGGGATGACATACAGTGGACCCCCATCACATACTGGTATCAGTTGTGGGTGTCACATAGGGAATTAGAGAATAGAAGTGATCATTATTGGTAATAATTAAGGAACTGGTAGACTCATATGAAAAGAAGAAAGCAACTTAGTTGCATGCAACATAGCTAAAACTTCTGATTCAGTGAACTGTGATCTTTCTAGGAATTTTTAAGACAATATGGATTTCAGGAAAAGTGTTAGATGTTTTTAAAACAGAGTGCATCATGACTTTTGTGATATCTTTACCAAAAGTGTGGCCAGGTAAAGAATTACAGATTAAGTAGGGGTAAGGCAGGGTTACTCCACGTGACATACTATTTCCTTTTTTAATAAATGTAGTAGTCAAGTTAGTTAAGAAGGCATATAGGAAGGCAGATGGACTTAAATGAACTATGTAATGTTTGAAAATTATTGAGTATATTATATGTGATGTATAATGTTTGCAACTGGGAGTGTTGTCAGTATGGTTTGTGATGTAAAATGCTTGCAATAAGGATTGTGTCGGTATGGTTTGTTTTCATTTATATAAATTTCTGATCACTTATGTCGTAAGTGATGGCTTAATAAAGATGTTTCTGGTTTTAAAAAAGGGGCAGGAATTGAATAATTTATGTAATGTTGTTAGGTTATATGATATATATTAACATATGGGAAGTATAAAGTTTGTTAATGTTAATTTAATACAGTTTGATTACTTTTGCATAAATGTAAATCTGCCTATGTCACAAGTGATAATTCAATAAAGGTGTTTTAAAAAGAAAGAAAATAATATCTTGGGAGCATGTCCTTGTCATGCTGAATTATGCAGATAATGTCATTCTTACAGCAAATAAGACATTGTACAGGAAAGAACTGGTTTTAAACCAAAGCAAAATAAGGAAAATGTGGAAAAAGTGGGATTGAAAGGTACGTGTTTCAGCTTTGAAGTCTGGAAATGATGTTACAGTTTAACAATATTGGGTTGAATTGTTAAAGACATTGAAAAACTGTGGATGTATACTGTACATATGGCATTCCGAAGACTGACATTATTTTAATAGTTCTATTTTCTTAGGAATTTTAAGCTATATGGGAGAATTAGTTTAATTCCAGGATGTTTTAGAAAGAGAACTACCTTGCTGTACTTAAACTTGTGTTTGGAACTTCTAGATTAAATCCAGTGAGACAATGTACTTTTTATAATGTTCGGGAAAATAAGAATTACTATTAGTTAACCTAGATTATTTAAGTTTCTTAGCATCTGCATTTGTTTTATGCTTTATATAATTAAATTTAAAGACATTACATATTTGGCAGTATTTTAAGGGGAAATACTAAAGAATATTTGGAAAGCTTAGTAGTGAATAAGAAAAAATGTTGTGCAAAACTGGGAAGAACGTGAATTTATGGATGATAAAGTTTGAGGAAATAGAAGAAAGTGACATAGTATGTAATGTTAAAACATTGTTGTACTGGTTGAAGCATTTGAAGAAAAATAATAAGATAAAACATACAGAAGACAAAAAAAAGGTATAAAAAGAGGTATAGCTGCAAAATTTTTTATGTTGCTTACACCTTGGAAAACTGCCAATAAAATCTGAAATGAAATATCACAGAATGAAAGAAAGATTGTGTAACATCTGTAAAAAAGTGTAAAATGGAAAGATAAAGTAACATATTTATAGACTGTTACGCAATAAATGAAGCTTAGTCAAAAGTAATAACAATTGTTTAATACAGAACAATACAATAATATTGACATGCAGATGATTAAATTTAGATATAAAGTTGGGATAAGTTAAAATACAGAAGAATTCTAGATAATAAATTGTTAACTTGTTTATGGGAAATTTGGATAGGGCTACATTTAAAAGGTTTGCACAATAAGATATGAAAGATTGGGAAAGCTATATAAAAGATACAATTTTTCTAAATTGTTATGTATGAAACTGCCTGTTCTTTGGTTTAATTATTTTAAGATACAACTATTATGGGATAGTTATTATATCTTTTACTGACAGACCGGACATATTTCATAGGTATTAACAGGAGTAGTACATTATCATTTTCTGTTATTTTATTCAATTTATTGGTACTGATGACGATTCATATTATCTTTTCAGAAGTAAAAAGCATGTCTATTAAACTAAAAAGATGTACTGTGAAGTTAAAAAGACAGTGTTTTCCCTATTCTTTTCAGTACATATGTTGGGATTATTGCATCTGCTCAAGCTACCACCAAGCTGGGAAGCTGGGGCCTTGGTCTGACATCTCATCCACAAGATGGCAAATCAGGAGTACAACTCTCCCCCTCTTACTGAACTAAAGTATCAGTAATGGAAATTAAATTCAAGCACCCAGCGTGGGAAAACAATCTGCATCTTTCTGATCCTCCCAGCACCAAAGGTCAGACTGCTAACCGATGAGCCATATACAGTAAACTCCTCCCCAGAGTGCTTCTAGTGTTGTTAGAAATGCAAGTGCACAGACTGCAGTGCTGTATACCATATACAACAGGTAGTCCATCCCCTACAAAAGCATGCACTACCATCTAGCATCACTGGTGCACAGCTTGCATTACTATGCACCTTCCAAATACACAATCCATTTTCCTAGTGCTTCCAGTGCTGTCTATACCCACTGAGAAAATTTACAACATTGTACAGTCCAAACTCATACACCCCCTTCACCTCCTGTGAGCATCCGCAGTAATATACAACACTGTGCAACAGAATTAAACAAATTCAAACCCTACTGGACTGCTCCCTGCAAACAAAGACAAAAGCAGCAAGTAATGGCAATCCAATGTGCATGTTTGAAACAAGATAGGATAATGGATGTCTGGCACAATCTGCATCTGCAAGCTACTGTTTATCCAGCATACCCTCTTTATTATAAAATCTTAGCACGTATGCTTAATAATATAGTCACTGAACTGCTACTGTGTTCTACATCATCTGGTGTTACCACAGCTTCTACTTTTGTGCAGCATCAGTAACAACTACTTGAATTACCACAATACCCAACAAGTGCTGGTTAGTAGTTTCCCCTGACATATTCAAGAAGGTTTAACTGAGTGGTACTGTTTTGGTTTTAAATGCAAAATTAGAGAGACAAAGCACTAGCTATAACCCAGATGACCCAAGTTCGAGTAACAATTCAGGTACCAGCTGGAGCTAGCTGGGAAAGGAGAGGAATGAAGGGGCTGAGATTGCTCACCCCGGTCTCTCTCTCTCTTTCAAGGACAGGGGATGGATGCCTGCCTGGGACACAAAAAATGGACCAGATTTCACGAGGACTAAAGAAATGTGCTTGATGTTCTTGTTCTACAATGCCAGAGTTCATTATCAGATTCTGCCCTACAACACTCAGGTGTACACAAGGTATAGTCCTTTCACCCCTGCTTTGTTCCCTTTTCATCAACACTCTTCTTGATGACCTTCGACAACTACCTATCATCCTTTATGTTACTGATATGGTTATCTACAGATCTCATCTCTCGTTCTCTATAATCAAAAACCAACTAAAAGAAAACACATTCCAACTGACTTAACACAGGGAAAAAAACTATTCTGAAATGCCAAAAAGACAAACTATATGACATTCAGAATCAAACCAAGCTTTCCAATGTCCTAAAGAACTAGCACAATATCACTCAATAACCTAACCCCACCCCTGATACCACTAAACAGGTCTGCTAGCTACAAATTTGGTTAGATCAACATCCTAAATTTTCATCACATACAATTAACCAAAGGAAAAATCGACTCACAACTATGCTGGGAAACGTAATTTCCCACTTTCTTTCCACTGAAGGATAGGTAGCCTCTAGTAAAGTAGCAATTCTTTCACAACTCAAATAAAGGTTAGCATTGGTGGCATCAGCCTCCAAGGAAAATTTCTCCTTGCACCCTTGTGCCAACAATATCTACAGATTTATTACACTTTCTCTCAAGGCACACCATCATCACTGCCAAATTCTAGTTCAGCTCCCAACTCTAAACCCATCAACCTCCTGTCCTTCTCTTTCTTTGCCAACCACTTATTTCCACTTACCTCAGACTACAACACTAGATTCCTTCATCCCAACATAACCTCCCTCCAAAAACACACATTAAATTTGCACTGCTCCAACCTAGGACCACAAGTCTGAGAATCTTTTCCAACCTCTCTAAAAGAATACTCCTCCTCCTCCTTTAAAGTATTCAGAAAGAAACTGAAAAAAGCTGCCTCTAGCATCTGTTACACAATGAAGGTTCAAATTATCTAATTCTACCACTCTCCCATTTCATCTCTTGGTCATTTGTGTATTTATTTTATTTATTTTACATTTGTTAACTGGGAAAGTCCGACTTGGAATGAAGCCAATTTTCAGCGGAGGCCCAGGGAGAAAAGCTCCAGATGCATATCTTTGTAACATGGGAGGAAACCGGAGCACCCGGAGGAAACCCACACAAACGCAGGGAGGACATGCAGACTCCACACAGAAGGCACCCCAGCTGAGAATCGAACCGGAGAACCTCTTGCTGTGAGGCAACAACGCTACCGCTGCACCACTGCGTCGTCCGTGTACATCAGTATTTTGACAGACTCATCTACTTTACACAAACAGCCTTGACGTTTAAGCTGTACATATGCCCACCAGCACAACTAATTTCTCCCACATTCAAACTCACCATGGTGCCCATGTATAATCCTAAACGGAAGAAGTTCAACTTTCAGGTTGTACAGGACAGTAAAGTCCAATGACACAGCAGAATGTTGCTTGCTGTTACACTTCTCCATAAGTAATGTTAAAGACTATTCCACAAAGAGGAGTAACATATGAGACTGCAGAAACTGTTATGCAGTGAAATAAAATAATGACCAACTATAAAAGTGCTCTGTTCTGGAATAGTACAATGCAGGCAGTGGACAATGCAGGAATATGATCAGTTAACAAGGGCTAGAAATGGTAAAACAGCACTTGGCCAACTTAGATGAATATGGGAAAACTGCAATTACTTTTTGAAGTTAATCCTACAACATGAAGTTATTAGCAGAAACCAAGAGAATGGAGAAGGCACAGAAGATATTAACTAAACTGAACAATGGGAATATGGGAAGAATAATAAAGACCCAGCAAAGATCTCAAGAGATCACTAGAAATTATTGTGTGTAGCTGTATAAAGATGAGGAGAGAAAAGAACAACTGGCAAGAGAAGTAGTGGCATTCCTGAAGGAAACTAAAATAACACCAACAACCCAAGGTGAAGGTAGGGAATTACTGAGTAACATTACAAAACAGGAAATTATGATGACAGTAAAACAACAGGCATCAGAGAAACACCAGGGACAGACTGGACACCAAGGGACATTTGGAAACTGGGAGTACAAAAAACAACTGACATATGGCATGCCATATTCAATAAATATCCTAGAAGGAGGTAATGTACCAATGACTTGAAAAATTGCAATAATGTTGGTTATTCCTAAAGAAGGGAAGGACCCATAAGACTTGGGTTCCTATCAGCCAATCTTGGTGCTAAACCATCTCTATAAAGCCTTTATGACAATAATGGACAGAAGACTGTCTCCAAAGCTGCTCAGGATAATTAATATAGATCAATGTGGTTTTCCTGAAGGAAGACGAACATTTCACAATACAAACAATACCATAATCCTAAAACAAACAAATACTACATGTGAGAGATGTATCTATATTATGAATTTGGAATCAAATCTCTTACATAAACCAGATATCAAACAGGTTGTCAGCATACACACCACCTCTTTCATACATCATAACACAAAGCCACATACGCAGAGGTACTCATTAGAAGCCTACCTAAAGATCATAAACTCACACCGCAGACCCAAAAGAATCCAGTACACATTATATTACACACAACAGTGTCTCAGCCAATAAGTCCCCAAGGCAAAACACCTCAAAATCAAATGTCTTGGTTATAGGCAATTCCACAGTGAAACACACAGAAGACCCCTTCACCAGGCTGGACAAGGAGAAGAGCATGGTCAGCTGCATGTCAGGTGCCAGGATCCATCAGATTACACATGCACTCAAGTCTTCCAACAACAAGTACCGTTATGACTCTGTTGTAGTCCATGTTGGAGTGAACGACTTGAGACGTACTTCACTGGACTATATGAGCACAGACATGATGGAGCTTTCAGATTGTATGTCCCAGGCAGGTATGTCCCTAGCCCTAAGCAGCATTTTTCCCTCACCCAGGATGATGCCACAATACAAACAAAAAATGAATGACTTCAACAATTGGCTTTGCTTCTTGCTTCAATGCAGGGGATCCAATATCTGACAGCCTGGGATGATATGGTCAACAGACCACGTTGCTTTGCCAGAGGTGGTCTTCACCTGTCACCTCTTGGTTTGGGTTACTGGCAAGGGCACTTGCCTCTCCAATAATGCCTTTATAAGGTAATGTCATAACAACAAAATTCCCGACGTTAAAAAATCCACTAGAGACAAACTCAAGGTTATGCTGTTTAATGCTACCAGTCTAAATCAAAAATTGCACTCACTGGAAGTACTCCTTACCTTGGGTGATCCCGATGTCTGTGCAGTTACAGAGAAATGGTTTAAGGCCGCGGAGAGCACCGTGGCCATGCAAGCCTACAATGCCTTCCACACATTCAGACCTCAAAACGAGCATTAAAAAACTGAAGGCAGTGGTGTATCCATCTTCATTACAGACAAATCCACCTCAACACTGGTCAAACAGTATGACTCCCTTGAGCTACTCCAAGTCCAACTAACTGCACGTAAAACCCCCTTCCTTATTATTGTTAGCTATAGGTCCCCCACCATGAACCACGAGAACCACTCTGCCTACCTGGACCTACTTAAGTCACTCACTATACAGTCAAACACCTTGGTCATGGATTACTTCAGCTATCCTTCCATCAAATGGGAATCATATATGAGCACAAACACATTCGCCCTAAAGTTTCCTGGACTTTGTTAATGCAAATGATCTGGAACAGATAAGCTGCACCCCCACAAGGGACTCAAATGTCCTAGACTTAGTACTCATCAATATACTGGGTCTCTGCACTACGCCCTGTGTGTAGCCCTGCCTGGTAAGGTCCGATTATAAATTAGTCGCATTTGAAGTAATGATCATACCTGACACCCCCTCAAGAGCAAAAAAGATTAAAAATTTCTCCAAAGCAAACTATGGCATCCTAAGTGATGGCATAAATAGTTTCAAACCCTCTGCTACCACTGTCACCAATGCCTCCTATACAGAGGTGTACGCAAATGCTCTGTATAAACACCTACACAAATGTATAGACTCGGATGTACCTGAAAAAATCAAAACAAGGTCCTCACAAACAAAAAAACAAACAAAAAAAAGCCACCCTGGTGGACATCAAGCATAAATAAGTTATATAACAAGAGGAAGAAACTAATGTCTAAGAGCAAAAGGGATGTGACTCAGCAGAGGAAGGATGCCCTCCACAGCTTGAACAAGCAAATTAGACATCTTGTAAAGTCCTCTAAAGCCAATTATGAAGCTAAACTAGTATACCTAGCTAAGGATAATCACAAAGTGTTCTTTAGCTACGTCAGAAATCTAAAAGGGAAAGCCCAGCTTTGTGCTAAACTAGTGGTGGACGGTACCACTCATACTGACCCTGTGAACATTGCCAACCTGCTAGCAAACAGATTTGGTGCAAAATTCACCCCCTTGTCCCCATTAGACATACCTCACAGCATACCATCAACCAGTGCTCTACCTAGTATCTCAAAGAGCAGGTCATACCCATACTCTCCATAGCGAAAAGAAAAGCCTCTATGGGATGGGATAACACCGCAGGCTGCCTACTAAATGGTCTAAAAAGTACAGTTTTGTACCTACCATAAATGTAGATGTTTGAGTGTTCACACTGCTGCAGTCATCACACTTGGGTTATCCTGCCATCAGGCGGTCCCCGCAGTCGGCCAGAGTTCCAAAGTCTTGGTCCGGTGTCAGTTGCTGTCGCTTCTTCCCTGACGTCAGTGCGCCTGGGGTATATAAGAGGCATCCGACGCCATTTTCTTCAGTTTTTTCTTGCCCCAGATGTCAGGTGCCCCCAAGTAGGTGGGCAATACATATTGCCAATAAAACATGTAAAGGAAATACAAGGAATACCTTCAGTTACAAGCAAATACACCACAAAGGTTGTATCAGATAGAAAGGTATAAAAAAAGTTCAGCTAGTTCAGAGGGGATGGAGGGAGGGTAACCTGGACTGCAGCAGTGTGAACACTCGAACATCTACATTTATGGTAGGTACAAAACTGTACTATGTTCATCGTGTTACACTGCTGCAGTCATCACACTTGGGTTGAATCCCAAAGCTAAGGATGGAAGGTGGAGTTAAACAGGGTTTGGAGAAGCTAGTAGGTCCTGCAGAACTGCAGTGGCAAAGCCATCTCTTGTTTTAGAGTATAGAGGTAAGTGATAGTGTTTGGTGAAGGTGTGCACTGAACTCCAAGTTGCAGCCTCCAAAATATCTTTGGTTGGTACCCCCCTGAGAAAGGCCGTTGATGTAGCTATAGCCCTGGTGGAATGTGACCTAATGCTAGCAGGTACCGGTTTCTCATGATGTGTGTAGCAGAAACGGATACAATGTCCTATCCATTTTGAAATGGTCTGTTTTGAGATGGCTTTTCCTTGTGATCCTGCAGCATAGGATACAAAGAGCTGGTCAGATTTTCTGAAAGCCTTAGTTTTATCCAAATAGTAGCGTAGTTGCCTGTGAATGTCCAAAGACTGCAGGAGCCTTTCTCCTTTCTTCTGGGGGTTTGGGAAAAAGGTGGGCAAATGAATGGTCTGGTTTAGGGCCACATTGGATACCACTTTTGGCATAAAGGAAGGGTTAGTTCGTAGAGCGACTCTGTCTTGATGAAAAATGAGGAAAGGCTCCACAGCCATTAGGGCCTGTAGCTCTGAGACTCTTCGAGCTGAAGTTATTGCTAGCAGTAGGGCAGTTTTCCATGATAGAAACTGTAAATCAGCTGTAAAAGCTGGTTCAAAGGGCGGCGGTGTAAGCTTTTCCAGAACAAAGTTGAGATCCCAAGTCGGTGTTGGTGCTCTCCTGTGCAGTCTTATGTTCTTAGCCTCTCTGAGGTACTGCTTAGCAGTGGATGTGAAAATACAGGAGGATCCGTGTTGTAGTGAGCTGAAATAGTTGAGGCATGAATCTTAATAGATGAAAAAGAAAGTCCTTTGTGCACCATCTCAGTTAAATATTGTAGAATCTGAGTAATGTTTGGAACAAGGGGATTTTGGCCTTTAGCCTGGTTCCAGGCGCAAAATCTTTTCCATTTGTCTGAATAGGCTTTCCTGGTGCTGGGCCTCCTGGCCTCCAGAATACTATCCATAACAGCTTTAGAGAGAAGTGTTGGCTGGTTGTTTAGGTAATTTGCCATGCAGCCAGATTTAAAGTCTCGAGCTGGCTATGTAGAATCTGATTGTTTTGCTGAGTGAGCAGGTGAGGAAATTGAGGCAAAATCCATGGTGGGCCGTGGGCCATGTTTCTTAGTATTGGATACCAGTGCTGGCGTGGCCAGTTTGGAGCAATGAGTATCATCTGTGGCCTCTCTAATCTGACTTTCAGCAGCACCTTTGCTAGAAGAGGCAGTGGAGGAAAGGCATACACTGTTAATGTTTTCCAACTGAATGAGAGTGCGTCCACTTTCCAAGCTAGTGGGTGGAATGTCCTTGTGCAAAATTTCCGAAGTTGGTAGTTTTGGGGGTTGGCAAACAGGTCTATGTTTGGGTGTCCCCATTTTTGAGTTATCATTGCAAATACCTGTGGGTGTAATTTCCACTCATGGGGATCCATGATGTTTCCGCTTAGGTCGTCTGCCAATGTGTTTTTCTTTCCTGGCAGGAATTGTGCTTGTAGTTGAACTTGGTAGGTCAGTGCTGTGATCCACAAGGTCATTGCTTGCCTGCATAGGGGGTAGGAGTGTGTGCCCCCTTGCTTGTTTATGTACCACATTACTGTGGCATTGTCCGTCTTTATTAGGAGTTGTCTTGGATGTAAGAGGTCCTTGAAAGCTGTTAGGGCATTCTGTACAGCTAGCATTTCTTTTTGATTGATATGCAGATGCCTTTGATCTGTAGACCATTTGCCCTGAATGCAGTGACCTGCCATGTGTGCTCCCCAGGCATAGTCCAATGCATCTGCTGTCATAGTTTGCCTGGCTGCGGGTAAGGTGAAAGACTGACCCTTGTTGAGGTGACATGCCTGTGCCCACCACAGAAACTCCTGTTGAAGGCAGGGAATGAGTGGTATTATTGTTTCCAAGCTGTGGCTGTGCTGAGTCCATATGCTTTTCAGGTACCATTGTAATTTCCTCATATGCAGTTTTGCAAATGGTATTAGCAGTATGCAAGATGCCATAAATCCCAAGGCCTGCAGAATTTTTCTTGCAGGGAGTTGGGTCTTTATTGCCATCATTTTGAAGTATTGAGTCAGCTGTTCTTGCTTGTCTGGCCTGAGATAAGCCATCTGGGCTGTTGTATTTAAGCTGGCACCCAGGAATATTATGTTTTGTGAGGGCTTTAGTTTTGATTTATTTTCGTTTACTGTGTACCCCTAGGCAACTTAAAAGGTGTTTGACAAACGCCAGGTGCTTTAAAAGAATGTCCTTGCTTTCTGCTTGAATAAGGCAGTCGTCCAGGTATGGATATATTTGAATTCCTCTTTCTCTGCAGTATGCAATTACTGGTGCCAGGCATTTTGTGAAGACCCTGGGCGCAGTAGATAAGCCAAAGGGCAGTGCAGAGAATTCATAATGGGTTGAACCTGCAATAAAACGGAGGTATTGTCTGCAATTTTGTCTGATAGGGACATGCAGGTATGCCTCCTTGAGATCCAATGTTACTAGCCAAGCTTTCTTACCCAGCATGGGAAGAAGCTGCTGTAGTGTTAGCATCTTGAATTTGGGTTCTTGCAGATAAGTGTTTAGAATTGAAAGGCCCAGAATGGGTCTCCAGGCTTTGCCCTTTCTGGAGACTAGAAAGAGTATTGAGTAAAATCCTTGTCCTTGCTCCTGTGTTGAATGGCCCTCATGTCCATGAGAGCTGTAATTTGTTTTTGAGCCTCTGCCCATTGATTTGATGGCAGGTTTGGCATTCCTTTTATCCTTGGCAAAGTGTGAAAGTGGAATCTGTATCCTTGTGAGACAATATTTAGGACCCATTTGTCTTTTGTGATGGTGTGCCAGTTGTCTGCATAAAGTGCTAGTTTTCCTCCCAAGGGAGCTGCCAAGAGTGATTTGCTTGGCAGTCTGAGGGTTAAGTCATTGTGTTTGTCTTCTGGTAGCTGGGAGCCTGTCTTCTCCTCCTTTCTGGGTTGTGGCACCACATTGGCGGGGCTTGTAAGGGCCTTGTGACTGACCTCTGCCTCTTGGGCGTCTGTATTTGCCCCTCTGTGGTTTGTCAGAAGCTGGAAAGGACCAATTTTTTGTTGGCCAATTTCTGCTGAAACGAGGGGGTTGAACCTGTAAAAAATCCTTGACCGTCTGCATAGATTTTGCCTTATCCTCCATTTTCTTTAAAACCTGTTCTGCTTTTACACCAAATAAAACATCCTGCTGTAAAGGTGCATCCAATAACTTTGCTTTAACATGATCAGGTAGAGTTTGTTCTTTTAACCAAGCATGTCTACGTATGACAGACCCAGTCACTGCTGCTCTACAGGAAGCTACCAATGAATCAAATTCACATTGTAAAGTATGTTTTCCCACTTGTTCAGCTGCATGCAACAAATCTTGCATTTCCTTGAAATCAGGTTGCTCTGAATGTGTGGTCATTTTTTGTTTTAATTGAGACATCAGGAATTGCTGGTATTTCAGCATGTGAAAATGGCAATTTAAGGCCCTCATAGCTAGAGTAGCTGAGGTATATACTTTCTTTCCCCATCTGTCTAGTGCTCTGGAATCCCTTTCAGAGGGTACAGGATTTTTAGCAATAGGGGCCTTATCCCCTTTGGGGCCCTGGGAAATGGTTTCTGGATCAGCAACAGGGCTTTTATATAGGAATTTGTGTGAGTCAGGGACTCTGTAGTATCTGTCTGGTTTGGCTGGAGTAGGAGGTAAAGAGTCTGGGTTAAGGCTAGATTCTAAGTAAACATCATCCACAATGTCTAACACAGGAGGGATAGCAAGTGGTCTGTGCTGGGGTAGTAAAAGGAACTCTCGTAGTCTTTTCTTAGAATCAGAGTAATCCTGGCCTTCCCAGTGGAAATGTTCCCTCATGGTATGTAAAGTTTCCCCAAAGGAGTAGTCTTCTGGGGGAGATGCTGAAGGAATAGACTCTTCAGCATCAGAGTTTTCATAAGGGGGAAAAGAGTATTCCTGTTCCTCAGAAGAATCTGAGGAAACAGAAACCTGGTCAGAGGAAGCATAATCCTCCTCTTGTCTTGGCCTTTTATCAGGAGGGGGATGGGAACCCCTGATTAGGGTAATTAAATCTTCAGTCATCTTAAGCATCTGTTTCTTGGGCATGGGGCCTTGTATTGGAGACTGTTGTACAGTCTTTTTTGTTTTTAAAGGAGTTTTCAGCTTAGCATAAGATTTGATGGTGAGTGTAGTCGGTCTGAAGACACCTTCTGCAACTGAAGGAGTTTCAACTGCACCGGAACCTCCTTCTGCTCTGGAGTCGGAAGGGGTTAAAGATGAAGGCTGCGGAGGCCTAGTAATCTCCGCTTGGGAATCAGAAGCCGTCTGAGGTTCTAAATCAGCGGTCGTCAGGGGCTGCGTAGGCGCCTCGCTGAAAACCGGAGAACCGACGACTGGCCCAGCAGAGGCCTTGGAGTCTGGTTTGGGTCTCAGCTGCCTGTCCTTATCCTTGCGTTTTTTATGCATGCCGGTCGTCGGTTGCTCAGACGGCATAGTATAATTAAATTTCCTACCAAAGTAATGTCGGGCGAAATCAAATCGACGTTTAATAGTTCGTTTATTAAACCTAGCACAAAACCGACAACCTGTGACGTCGTGGTCTAGGCCTAGGCAAGGAATACAATAAGAATGAAAGTCCTTATGAGGTATTTGCTTCCCACAAGAAATACAATTGTTAACTTTTTCTGACATCAGACTGAGGCAAGAAAAGGTTCCCCAATGGGGTACTTAGCTTTATTGAAGACTTCAGTCTGAAATTCGATTTGAAAATCTCAGGAGTCGGTCGACCGGCACTTGCGAACTGCTTCTGCTTCAGGCACCGCGCGGCAAGAAAGATGGAAGAAAATGGGGTTGGATGCCTCTTATATACCCCCTGGCGCACTGATGTCAGGGAAGAAGCGACAGCAACCGACGCCAGACCAAGACTTTGGAACTCTGGCCAACTGCGGGACCACCTGACGGCAGGATAACCCAAGTGTGATGACTGCAATAGTGTAACACGATGAACATCAGGACCTGTTGGAACGACTTGCCACTCTCTTGAACCACAGTCTATGTTACTGGCTTTGTCCCAGCAGAGCGAAAAACAGTGCAATTCCCTTGCACAAAGGGGGGTCCATCAATCGACCCTGGGAACTACAGACCCATAAGCCTAACCAGGCTCATCTGCAAGGCCATGGAGAGAATCATCATGGAACTTAACAACAAAGACACAGGTGACTTTCAAACTCTTGACCCAACCCAATTTGGCTTCGTTAAGGGTAGATCATGCTTATTAAACCTGGTGGACTTCTTTGAAAATGTCACCAAAGCCCTGGATGAAGGCAAAACAGTACATACAGCCTATTATGACTTATCCAAGGCTTTTGATACAATTCCCCACTCAGGCATCATTCAGAAACTCACCCAAATGGGAATTAACCCATGTGTCACCAGATGGGTAGCCAACTGGCTCACCGACAGAATGCATACAGTCAAAGTTGAGGATTCTACCTCTACCAGCAGACAAGTTACCAGTGGTGTACCACAAGGCTCTGTGATGGGCCCCCTATTGTTTGGGATCTATTTCTCAGAAGTCCAGGTGAAAACAGATGGCATGTGACTTATCAAGTTTGCTGATGACTGCAAGCTGGGTTCAATCACTGAGTCCCCCAATGACAATGACGTACTATAAAAAGGGCTTACACAGACAAATGATTGGTGCCAAAGCCACGGACATAAACTAAATACAAAAAAGTATATGATCATCCCTTTCGGCAAAGGGGAAGTCC
The DNA here is from genome assembly GCF_019279795.1 of Protopterus annectens. Lineage (NCBI taxonomy): Eukaryota > Metazoa > Chordata > Ceratodontiformes > Protopteridae > Protopterus > Protopterus annectens. The sequence goes on from NC_056733.1 coordinate 13,312,845, forward strand.
TGGCAAATTAAAACATTAACAGTACCCCTCTTGGCTCAAACCCTGTGGTGAGATATTTGGGAACACAGATTGACAGAAGCCTTAACTTTGATCGCCATGTGTCCACAATGGTAAGGAAGGCCTTCTATGTTGCACATCTCATTTCCTGTGTTGCACTTAATTTAAAATCATTTTTTTTTCTCTAAACACTGCATTTTAACTGATTTTGGCCTAGCACTCAAGTGTGGGGTCATTTATTGCACTGTTGTGATTATTTTGCTGCTTGTGTATCTCTGCTACCTTTAAACTACAACAAAAAGAAAAAAAAATCTTGCTTTTTTTCCCACTTTCTGAAAGTTAAGAAAGTTCAGTTACAGATTTGCTGTTCTGAACTGTTTGGAAGTTTCTAGAAGGCCAGTGCTTGCTTGGGCTAAAGGGAAATCTCTGTGTTCACCAGTGGGAGTGGTAAACACTGAACAACCTGCCTGTCCCTGAAGGAGTGGTTACTACCTAGAAGCTGTAGTTTTATTGGCCATTTTGGGTCATTTCTAAACTCCTTGATCTTTCTCTCTTAAAACCCTACAACTCTCTTTTTGTGCGGTTTTGCGCACTGAGCAGCGTCGGGCAGTGCCGCCTAAACAGGTTTAAACTATTCCAGGCTCCAAAGTCTGCTCTTCACTTTTTCCCTTAGAACTGTTCAAACTCTCAAAGTAATCACTCTGTTCTCTTTCTAAAGCCCTGCACTTGTTCAGCTCTTATACGGAAACACTAACTAAAGCACTATACCCTCCTTGACTTCTCATAAGATTTAGGCTCCCGATAGGTCCTTCCTGATCAAGTGAAAAATCAGTTCCCTTCCCCTAATCTAATCAGTAATAAAACAGTTCCCTATACTAATCTGGTATGTCCAAGGGTCAGTTTCAAGGTTACTCTCCAGTCCAGCTGGTGAATCTGGGAATTTTGAGGCAATGTTACAATTGCCTTATGTTCACAGACAACCCTCTCCTCCATCCAACAAACTCTAATACATGTGAGAGATGCAGTTACACAGCCAAACTGGAGGCAGAGCTCTCTCAACCCAAGACTGGCACAGTCAGTCAGGAGGAAAAGGTAACCACCCGCACCACAAATCCAGTCTCACACAGACCTATTGCATCTGCATACCCAACACAAACACACAAAAACATACTCGGAGGCTCTAAATAAAAATCTGCCTAAACAGCAAAGACCTCCTAAGCAGATATCCAAGCAACAGCCTCCCCTCAACAATACCCACAAATCACATATCTCACAAAATCAGTGTGCCTCACAGTCACAGACGTTGAGGCCAAACTACACACCAAATACACTTGTTATAGGGGGACTCTATTGTCCGGCACACTGACGTCCCGCTCACCAGACTGAACAAGAAGGTCACTGTAAGCTGCCTGTCGGGTGCCAGGATCCGCCACATAACGCAAGCACTCAGGTCACTCCAAAGCAAGTACAAGTATGACTGTCATTGTCCATGCTGGTGTGAATGACCTGAGACGTACCTCCCTGGACTACATGAAAAGAGACATAGAGGAGCTCTCTGACCATGTAGCCCAGGCTGGTATGACCCTGACCTTGAGTAGCATATTGCCCTCACCAAGAATGATGCCACAGTATAAAGACAAAGTGATCAGTTTCAACAACTGGCTAAAGTATTGGTGTCATTCAAAGGGGATCCAGTGTCTGTCAGCCTGGGATGACATGCTCGACAAGCCACGTTGCTTCGCTAGGGACGGCTTGCACCTGTCACCCTTAGGCTTTCGTATACTGGCCAAGGCTCTTGCCACCCCCATAGTGCCTTTTTTAGGCAAAGCTCAAAAGACAAACCCACCTCCATAGACAACCCAAGGATAAAAAAACTAAAGGTAATGCCACTCAATGCCAGAAATCTAAACCTCAAGATGCACACACTCGAGGCTCTCCTCAGCATGGAGAAAATCGATGTCTGTGCAGTAACAGAAACCTGGTTCAAGGCTCCTGAGAGCACCCTAGCACTGCCAGGTTATAACTCATACCATGCGTTTCGGCACCAAAACTCGGACCGAAGCACAAAAGGAGGGGGGGGGGTATCTATATTCATTAAAGATACCTATACCTCCAGGTTGGTGGCACTGCACGAAGCATCAGAAACCATCCATGTGCAACTAAGAGCGGGCAAAACTGCCTTTCAGTTTGTAGCCTGCTACAGAACACCCTCCCTATTACAGGAACCCCACTTGGCATTCCTGAGAACACTGGAGAATATGAAGGTCTCTTCAAACACTATGTTATTGAGTGAATTCAACTACCCAAACATTGACTGGGAAAACTACTCAAGCCCAAACACCCTCGCCCAACGGTTCCTTGAATTTATAAACTCTAACGCAATGGAACAACTGGTCACCATTCCCACAAGAGGGAACAACATATTGGACCTGGTCATCACCAACAGGGGGACTCTATGTTCCACACCAGAGGTAAACCCCTCATTGGCAAGATCAGACCATAAACAAATTTCCCTGGACATCCATATCCCGTCCCCACCCCCAGCCAAGGAAATCACTGTAAAGAATTTCTCAAAAGCCAACTTTGCACTTCTCAAGACTGAGATGGAATCCTTCAAAGCCCCTGGGCCAGAGGATAATACAGCCCAATCCGCAGAATCCTTTACAAATGCATTCTATGAGCACCTGCAGGAATGCATGGATTGTGCTATCCCAAATAAAACCAAGACTCACTCCTCCAAAAACAGGAGACCGGTCTGGTGGACCCCTGCCATAAATAAGCTATACAACAGAAGGAGGAAGCCACTACATGACAGAGCAAAATCCCAAAAAGGGAAGGCATCTCTGATCAGTATTAGCAAGAAACTTTGTTCTCTCATAAAATCATCAAAGGCCAGTTTCGAAAGAAAAATTGCCCTAGACGATAAAGATAATCACAAGGCCTTCTTTAGTTATGTCAGGAACATGGACGGAAACTCCCAGATATGCTCTGTATTGTTGCATAACGGTACAAAATATACCGAACCTACAGACATAGCCAACATCCTGGCAGACAGATTCAGAGCAAACTCCCCCCTCCCCCCAAAAGGAGCAAATGCCTATCCCAACTGAATGTAACCTCCCTGACATCACAGATGCACAGGTGAAAGCTGCCCTCTCCAAAGCAAAAAACACAGCATCTATAGGACCAGATGGTGTCCCAGGCTGTGTCTTACACGAGCTCCAAGAAGAACTGAACCCTCACATTAAATCACTGTTCAAACTTAGCCTTACTACAGGATATGTACCCAAAGAATGGTGTACAGCTACAGTGGTCACACTCCACAAAGGTGGTGCCACAATGGACCCCGGAAACTATCGCCCCATAAGCCTGACTAGTCTGGTCTGTAAAGCTATGGAGCGTATTATCATGGAACTCATAAACAAAGACATTGGGAGCCTCCAGACACTGGACCCTACCCAATTCGGCTTTGTTAAGGGCAGATCTTGCCTCTTAAACCTAGCTGATTTCTTTGAAACAGTTACCAAAGCCATAGATGAAGGCAAGGTAGTCCACACAGCCTACCTGGACCTCGCAAAAGCCTTCGACACAATACCCCACTCGGGCATCATAAATAAGTTTACCATCTTAAATATCAACTCCTATATCACAAGATGGTTTGCAAACTGGCTCAGAGATAGAACCCACATGGTCAGAATCACAGGTGCCATGTCCGAATCCAAACCAGTTACAAGTGGCGTCCCACAGGGCTCAGTTCTGGGACCTCTCTTGTTCGGTATATACTTCTCTGAGGTTCAGGCTAACACGGGGGGATTATGGCTGACAAAGTTTGCAGATGACTGCAAACTGGGGGCCATAATCGAATCTCCAGCTGACACAAGCATCCTCCAAAAGGGTCTCACAGATACGGATGCTTGGTGCCAGAGCCACGGCCTCAAGCTAAATGCTAAAAAGTGCATACTCATCCCCTTTGGGAAAAACAAGGTGCCCACAAATTACCACATAGGTGGTAATCCATTAAGTACGGAAGAAGTAATTAGAGATTTGGGGACAAACGTAGATAGTAATCTCTCCTTTGATAATCACGTTGCCAAAGTGGTTAGAAAGACCTTCTATATAGCCCACCTTATCATGAAAGGGTTTGCATTTAGATCAAGAGAGGTCATTGTGCCCCTCTACTCATCACTCATCAGGCCCATAATTGAGTACAATGCCCCTTTTGGGATATACTTTACCCGACACCTACAGCAACTGGAAAGACCCCAAAAGTACCTCACCAAGAGGATCATGGGCTACAAACAGATGTCCTATGCAGCTTGACTAAAGAAACTCCAGCTCTACTCAGTTGCTTACCGCCTACTCAGAGGCGATCTATGCCTGACGTACAAAGCCATGCCAAACCCAGAATTAATGGACATGCTCCACCTCAAAAAATCCAAGTCCCCTAGAGCTACACGATCCAGGGACCTAAACCTCAGCACAAAAATAAATAGGACATGCTGGAGGGACAGATTCATTTCCCAGAGGCTCCCCTCACTCTGGAATAGAATCACAATTCATATTAGACATGGCCCCTCGCTGACCCTCCAAGCGAAATCTGGACGCGTGGATGGGAGATCACAAATTCACCCCTGGCATCTCTTCTGTGTCCCTGCTAGACAGAGGCACAGTAAACTAATCCTAAAAGGGTACCTTCTGTGACCTACTTTAAAGAGGCACAGTAGGCTAATCTAATAGGGAGGCGAAAGCCAAATACACTCTGGCTAGGCTTATAAATGCCCTAGGGCAGATAGCCTAGTATCTACCTATGAACCTATAAGTAAGGGCATCGCATCCAAGCTAAGGATGTTATAACTCCTCTGTACTCATCCCTCCTCAGACCACTAATACAGTACAACACTCCCTCCCGTATGTACTTCACCAGACGTGCAGCAGCAGCTGGGCAGACCTCAGAGGTTTCTCACCAAGAAAATTCAGGGCCTTCAACATACATGGACAGACTGAAGGCTCTGTCACTGTACTCTGTAGCTTACAGGCTGCTGAGAGATGACTTGTGCCTGGCCTACAGAGCAATCTCGGACCATGCTCTAATGGAAATGCTGCACATTTGCAAGTCAAATGGGCCAAGATTCACTTGCTCTAGGGATCTTAACCTAGCCTGCGACACTAAAAGGACATGCTGGAGAGACAGATATGTCTCTCAGAGTTTGCCACTCCTCTGGAGCAAACTCCCAATTCATGTAAAACAGAGCTCCTCAATGACCCTATTTAAGTGCAACTCAGACAAACTGGATGGGAGACCATAAATTTACACCAGGGGTGTCACCTATTTCCCTCTTAGATAAGGGCAGTCAGTGCTGATCACAGACTCGTGCTGCAAATATAAACTATACAACTTGGTCAATAAGGGAACAAGGGTATACCATGACTAGGCTTATAAAGGCCCTAGGGCCAATAGACTAGTAAACTCCTATGAACCTAAAAGGATACAGCAAGAGGCTGAAAGAAATAAGGGCAAATTACTAATGTTGATATTTGACAAAGAAATAGCTTTTGATGCAGTTGCTGGAGATATCCGAAATTAGTGATGCAACGGTTTGGCCTACCAGCAAAATAGGTGGACTTCATTATGAGAATTTACAACCAGGCATATATTAATGTGGTAGGGTCACTATTAGGGATATTTCAACTTACAAGGAGGACCAGATGTCTACTCTACCTGCTACTTTCTGGCCTATACACAGAAAGTAAAGTTGTGTACACCTACCATAAATGTAGATGTTCGAGTGTATTCACGGTTGCAGTCATTACATTTGGATAATCTGCTGGCAGGTTGCCCTCAGTCGGCCTGAATAACAAAGTCTAGGGTCCTGCATCGGTTGCTGTCTCCTCTTCCATGACGTCAGGTCATCAGGGGTATAAAACATGCAGCCAACGCCATTTTATTCAGTTTTTCTTGCCCCAGATGTCCCCCAAATGGGGAGCAAAAAAAAAAAAAAATTATATATATATATATATATATATATATATATATATATATATATATATCTATACACACACACACAGAAATATATGTAAATGCACTCTTAGCAACATAAACTTTACCTTCATCTAAAACCAAATACACCACAAAAGCTTTAGAATATAGTGAAGGAAAGAGAAGTTATAGAAAAGGGGGATGGTGGGAGGGTAACCCAGACTGAAACAGTGAATACACTCGAACATCTACATTTACGGTAAGTGTACACAACTGTACTACGTTCTTCGTGTTTCACTGTTGCAGTCATTACATTTGGATTGGATCCCAAAGCTATGGATGGGAAGATGGAACTAAATAGCATTAGGAGCGGCTATAAGGTCCTGCAGAACTGCAGTGGCAAACCCTGCCCTGGATTTGGAGAAGAGAGGCAAATGATAATGCTTTGTGAAGGTATGAACAGAGCTCCAAGTAGCAGCTTCTAGAATGTCTTTGGTTGGAACTCCTCTGAGAAAAGCTGCTGAGGTAGAGGCAGCCCTGGTGGAATGTGACCTGATCCCCTTGGGCACAGGTTTACCATGGTGCAAGTAGCAGAAACTTAGAAATAGTCTGCTTTGATATAGCCTTCCCCTCTGATCCTGCAGCAAAAACCACCAGTAGTTGCTCAGACTTTCTTAGAGATTTGGTCCTGTTTAGTAAAATCTTAGTTGTCTGTGTACATCCAATGAATACAGAATCCGCTCCCCCTTGTTCTGCGGATTTGGGTAAAATGTTGGCAGGTGAATTGTTTGGTTAAGAGCCACACTGGATACCACCTTAGGCATAAAAGAAGGATAGGTCCTGAGGTACACCCTGTCCGGGTAAAATGTAATAAAAGGCTCTACAGCCATGAGAGCCTGTAGTTCTGAAACCCTTCTTGCTGAAGTGATTGCCAAGAGGAAAGTTGTTTTCCAAGATAAAAAAATTATATCCACAGTAGCTGCTGGTTCAAAAGGAGGCAGGGTGAGTTTTTCCAGCACAAAACTGAGGTCCCATGCAGGAGCTGGTGATCTTCTTGGAGGCCTTAAATTGTTGGCCCCTCTTGATACTGTTTAAGCAGAGGATATAAAAAGAGGGGAGGCTCTGTGTTGTAATGAGCCGAGATGGCAGAGGCATGGATTTTTATTGAAGAAAAAGATAGGCCCTTGTCAAGCATCTCAGTCAAATATTGTAAAATCTGAAGGATATTGGGCTTTGCTGTGTCCGTTCCTTGTGCTTGGTTCCAAGCACAGAATCTCTTCCATTTATCAGCATAAGATTTTCTAGTACTAGGCCTTCTGGCTTCCAAAATGACATCCATCACAAATCTACTGAGAGGTGTTGTTTGAATATCAGCCATGCTGCAAGGTTCAGAGTTTGGAGCCAAGTGTGCAGAATTTGATTGCTCTGCTGAGACAGTAGATGAGTATTTGAGGCAAGTACCAAGGAGGGAGTTGAGACATATTCCTTAGAATTGGGTACCAGTGCTGGCGAGGCCAGTCCAGAGCAACTAGGATCATTTTTGGTTTTTCCCGTCTGACCTTTAGTAAGACCTTGGAGAGAAGAGGCAGAGGGGGAAAGGCATAGACTGAAATTTAGGGCATCCACTTTCCATGCTTGTCTGTGATAAGTCCTTGTGCAGAATTTGTCCAGTTGATAATTTTGGGGAGGGGCAAAATAGGTCTGTCTGGGCTCCCCTATTTCTGTGTTAACATGCTAAAGATTTGAGGATCCAGTTTCCACTCATGCGGGTCCATACGATTTCTGCTTAGGTCGTCTGTCAGAGTATTTTGTTTTCCTGGCAGGAATTGAGCTTGAAGATGTATTTGGTAAGTCAAAGCTGTGTTCCATAATGCCATGGCTAGTCTGCAAAGGGGGTAGGAATGTACTCCCCTGCTTGTTTATGTACCACATAACCGTGGTGTTGTCCGTCTTTATCAGTAGTTGTCCTGGATGAAGTAAGTCCTTGAAGGCCGTCATAGCATTCTGAACAGCTAGCATCTCTTTCTGGTCGATATGCAGATGCATTTGTTTTGGGCTCCGTTTGCCCTGAATGCATCTCCCCGCCAGGTGGGCTCCCCAAGCATAATCTGATGCGTCTGTAGTTAGGGTTTGGGTGGCAGGGGGTAGAGTGAATGACAGTCCCTTGTTTTGGTGACATGTCTCTGCCAACCAAAGAAACTCCTGTTGTAGGCAGGGAATGAGAGGAATCATTGTTTCCAGACTGTGACAATGTTGACTCTATAAACATTTTAGGTACCATTGAAGTTTCCTCATATGCAGTCTCGCATATGGAATTAGCAGAATGCAGGATGCCATGAACCCCAAAGCCTGCAGAATTTGTCTTGCAGATAACTGGGTTTTTGCTGCCATTTGTTTGAAGTATGTTGTCAGTTGCCTTTGTTTGTCTGGTGTAAGGTAAGCCATCTGGGCAGTTGTATTTAAGCTTGCACCCAAGAATGTAATTATTTGAGAGGGTACCAGTTGGGATTTCATTTTGTTTATTGTGTACCCTAGGCATGTTAGAAGCCTTTTTACAAATGCCAGATGTTGAAAAAGAGTGTCCTTGTCCTCTGCTTGAATGAGACAGTCGTCCATATAAGGATAAATTTGTATGCTTGTCTGCAGAATACAATTACTGCTGCCAGGCACTTTGTAAAGACCCTGGGCTCAGTAGATAAGCCAAAGGGCAGTGCAGAGAATTGGTAATGCAAAAAACCTGCCTTGAAGCGGAAGTATCTTCTGCACGATTCCCTTATTGGGATATGCAGGTATGCCTCTTTTAAGTCTAGAGTCACTAACTAAGCGTTCCTGCCCAGCATAGGCAATAGCTGTTGTAAAGTCAGCATTCTGAATTTTGGAATGTCTAGGAACGTGTTAAAAATCGATAAGTCCAGTATTGGACGCCAGACATTATCTTTTCTGGGTACCAAGAAAAGTCTTGAATAAAAACCTTGTCCTTTTTCCTTTTCTGGTACTGGTTGAATAGCCCCCATATCCATGAGGGACATAACTTGTTTCTGAGCCTCTGCCCACTGATTTTTTGGCAGATCTGGCCAACCGTTTGGAATTGGCAAAGTATGGAAATGAAATCTGTACCTCTGGGATACTATGTTTAATACCCACTTGTCCTAAGTAAAAATTGCCAATTTCGAGCATGAAGTGCTAATTTTCCCCCAAGCGGGCTGCTAAAAGATAAGTGCTTGGTGAAGGTAGAGGGACGTCATTGAGACTGCTTACTGTAGGGCTGTGTTTTGTTTCCTCCAGATTTGGAGGTGGAGGCACCCTATTGCTTAGACCTGTAAGAACCCTGTGATTGGTATCTAGAGCCTTTTGAGCGCCTGGATTTGCCTTGAGTGGCTCTGTTGGAAACAGGAAAGGACCAATTTTTAGTAGGCCAGTGCCTACTGAACATGGGTGGCTGCATTTGTAAGAAATCTTTTACAGTCTGCATAGATTTAGCTTTGTCTTCCATTTTCTTTAAAACCTCTTCTGCCTTATTACCAAACAAGAATATCATGCTGCAAGGGGGCATCCAACAATTTAGTTTTAACATGATCAGGCAGAATTTGTTCCTTGAGCCAGGCATGCCTTCTAATCACAGATCCGGTAACTGCGGCCCTGCAAGAGGCCTCCAAGGAATCAAAACCACATTGCAAAGTATGCTTTCCAACCTGTTCTGCTGAATGCAATAATTCCTGTAATTCTTTATTTTCCACACAGTCAGAAATCATCATCATTTTCTGTTTCAATAAGCCCATAACATGCCGTAGATATTTAAGCATATGAAACTGGCAGTTTAAGGCCCTAATTGCCAAGGTTGCAGATGTATAAACCTTCTTTCCCCATCTATCCGGCGTCCTGGAATCTCTATCAGAGGGGGTAGGATTTTTGGCTGTAGTGGCCTTTACACCTTTGGGACCCTGTGAGATAGTCTCAGGATCAGCAGCAGGATTTTTTAATAGAAATTTGTGGGAGTCAGGAACCCTGTAATATCTGTCTGGCTTACTAGGAGCTGGAGGTAGGGAATCAGGAGCCATGCTTGATTCCGAAAACACATAATCAACAATGTCTAATACAGGAGGTATTGCCAAAGGCCTATGCTGAGGAAGAAGAAGGAAATCCCTAAGCCTCTTTTTTGATTCAGAGAAATCCTGACTCTCCCAGTGAAAATGTTCCCTTAAAGTATGCAAGGTTTCTCCAAAAGAATAAACCTCGGGAGGAGATGCAGATGGGATGGATTCTTCTGCATCAGAATCCTCATAGGGTGGAATAGAAAATTCCTGATCAGAAGAGGAATCAGAAGAAATGGAATCCTGATCTGAAGACTCAATCAGTGCCTTGCCTAGGTCTCTTAGTGGGGGGGGGGGGGGGGTTGGGAACACCTGATCAAGGTAATTAAGTCCTCAGCCATTTTGATCATCTGTTTTTTAGGCATAGGGCCCTGAGCACATGGCTCATGCATCATTTTTTTAGACATAGAAGATGCTTTTGGTCTTGTTTTTGAGGCTGGCATCGGTTTTATATAAAAATGTTGAGGCCTGAAAACATCCTCAGAAGCAGATGCCTGCTCAGCGGCTCCGGACACATCCAAGGGAGAGACATCCGCGGGTTCAATACTATGAGAATCTCGTGGCATACCAGACTCCGCATGGGTCTCGGTAGAGGCCTGCGACTCAAAAGTAGCAGGTATCAGGGGCTGCGAAAGTGCCTCACTGAGTACCGGCGACTGGCTTAAGAGAACTTTCGTCGTCGGTTTTGGACCTCGACAGTCTGTCTCTTTTTCTTTGAGTTTTTTGTGAACTCTGGTAGTCGGATTGCTAACCAACGACATTTCAGGGTAATTAAATCTTGATCCAAAATATTTAGAAGCAAAAATATACAGATGCTTAATAGTGCGTTGGTTAAATCTAGCACAAAACCGACAGCAAGGCACGTTATGATCTGGGCCTAGGCAAGGAATACAGTACAAATGAAAATCCTTATGAGGTATTTGCTTCCCACAAGTAATGCAATTATTAACTTTTACGGACATCGGTAAGGAGCAAGAAAAAGTTTCCTCAATGGGGTACTTAGCTTTAGTTGAAGACTTCGGTTCTGAAACTCGAATGCGAAAATATCAGGAGTCGGCCGACCGGAACTTGCGAACTGCTTCTGATTTGGGCACCACGCGGCAAGAAAGACTGAATAAAATGGCGTTGGCTGCATGTTTTATACCCCTGACAACCTGACATCATGGAAGAGGAGACAGCAACCGACGCAGGATCCAAAACTTTGTTATTCAGGCCGATTGAGGGCAACCTGCCAGCAGATTACCCAAATGTAATGACTGCAACAGTGAAACACGAAGAACATCTGTTGGCAATTAGAATAACAAAATCCACAATACAAGGCTACAGATGGTATGTCAGACAGGAAAAGCTGGCACTATTTGCTGAAGCTATAATAATACATACAATGAATCCTGAAACAGGACAGTCCTAAATTGTTTAAAGTGTTAAGAAAATATAACAAAATAGCAAGATGAACTATGTCCAACCTTTTGAAATTTTGCAAGCATATCACTTACTTATAACAGTAAATGAATGATCACTGCTGCAGTACTCAAACTATATGGGTTATACCCTGCAAGGATAGAACAGCCGGTCAATTTCCAAATCCTCAGGGCACCTTCCAGACACCCAAACCATTAGTCAGTTAAAGCTGAGCTGACTATAAAGACAGGTTTGGGTGCCAAGCCCTTAAGAGGTTTCATGACAACAGAGAGAGAAAGGGGGCTAAGCCCTGAAAGGACAATGCTAGGAACAACAAAAAATAAAAGTCTACACCCTGGCAAAAACAGCACAGTAAGAAAGAAGGGGGATATGATAATTTACTTAAAAAAACTGTGCTATGTTCTTCATATTGATCACAGCTGCAGTAGCCTAAGCCATATGGGTAGATTACCATACCTTACAAATTTTGGGAGGTGGAAGGAAAACAAACTAGAAGCCCTTGGACAACGGTTCAAACAAAGCCTAATTTATAAACTTGATTCCTTCTCTAGGTCTAGTGCTTTGTAAAAGTATGAACAGAGGACCATGTTGCTGCTTCTAGACTGGTTAGAATCCAACCCTTTCTGAAAAGCCATGGATGAAGCCAAGGCCTTGGTAGAGCGGACCTTGACACTACCTGGAATGGTTTTGTAATGGTGAGTATAACACAAGGCAATAGCCTCAGACAACACTTTGGAAATAGTCTCGACGCAGTTTGTCCCTTCTTATCTCTACAAGAAATGAACAACTGATCTGAAGATTTGAAAGATTTAGTTTGTCACGATAGCATTTGAGCTAACTGTGGACATCCAAGGTATGGAGTACCCTTTCTTTCTCAATTGTAGATTTAGGAAAGAAAATGGGAAGATAGATAGTTTGGCTTAAAGTAAACATATACCACTTTAGGCATAAAAGGATTAGTTCTCAAAGTAACTGTGTCCATGTGAAAAATTAGGTAGGGTTGACTCACCATATGAGCTTGCAATTAAGATACCCTTCTTGCACAGGTCACAGCAATCAGTAAAACTGTTTTCCATGTTATAAACCTCAAGTCACCCAGGTTAGCTGGTTCAAATGAAGCAACTGTTTGCTTTTCTAACACAAAATTAAGATCCCAATGGGTTTTCTTGAAGGCCTGTTATGCAAAGCTACTTTCAAAAAAATTTTAACATGAGAATGTATTGAAAGAGGAGGATCCACAGACAGTTATGCTGAAATGGCCAATAAATGAACCCAGATGGAGGAGAAAGAAATGCCATAGGATAGTAGCTCACACAAATGTTGTAAAACCAGAGAACAACTAGCCCTGAAAGGGTGATGGCTATGTTGTTGGCACCAACTAGAAAACCTTTTCCACTGGCTAATATATGATCTTCTAGTAGCAGGTTTTCTTGCCTCCATTAGTTCCTGTTGCACATTCTCAGCAAGCAGGTTCCTTAATGATATTAAGACTCTATTATAGGGGTCCAGGCAGTAAACTGAATTTGATTTGGTTTGAGGTGTATCAAGCACCTCTGATCTTCTCTAAGTAGATACAATCTGTAAGGAAGCTTGTGGTAATTGCCTCTGGCCATTTCCAAAAGACTGGAGAATAAGAAGTTATGTACTCACCATAACGTTCCATCTGAGTAGGTGACTTCATTTGTCTGCAACCTGTGGGTCTTGGATCCGATATCGGATCCGAGCCGGCAACTATTTATACAGCTATTGATCCGAGCTCCTAGCTCCTCCCCTCACCCATAATCCCCTGCCAACCCCAATTGACCTCAGATCAAGTTTGCCCTCCTATATACCTGAAAAGGTATCCCAAAAAGGAAAAGGCAGGAATAATACTATCATTTAACTCTTCTGAAGGCCAGGGGGAAGGAGGGGGGGGGGGATGGTTGCAGACAAATGAAGTCACCTACTCAGATGGAACATTATGGTGAGTACATAACTTCTTAATCTGAAGTAGGGACTTCATTTGTCAGCAACCTGTGGGGCAGAGTCCCCAGCTACCTGAATCTTGGGTGGCCATCATGGAAGGATGTTCCGGAGCACTGCGGAGCCAAAGGATGCTCTACCTCTGGAAGTGACGTCCAGCTTGTAGTGGTGAATAAATATGAGATGAGGCCCAAGTGGCTGCCGAGCAAATATCATCCAAAGGGACTCCAGATCTGAATGCAGTAGAAGTAGATATGGAGTGAGTGGAGTGAGCACGGACCCTTTAAGGTGCGGGCCTCCCAGAAGCCTCATAAGCTAGATGGATACATTGAAAAATCCAGTGTGATAAGGTGACCTTCGAAACGGCTTTACCTAAATTGAATTTAGAAAAGGAAACGAACAGCTGATCAGATTGTCTGTGACCAGCAGTCCTATGAATATAGAAACGCAGCTGCCTGTGCACATCTAACGAGTGCAGCTTGTATTCTCCTTTACTTTGGTAATTAGGGAAGAAAACAGGAAGATTGATGGACTGATTGATATTGGTTTGTGAGGCCACCTTAGGTAGAAAAGATGGATTGGTCCTGAGGTACACTCTATCCTGATGAAAAACCAAATAAGGGGGTTTTACGGAAACAGCTTGAAGTTCTGAAACTCTTTTCGCAGAGGTGATGGCTACCAGAAATGCTGTTTTCCAAGACAGGTATTTAAGATCAGCAGAGGCAGCTGGTTCAAAGGGGGAAGCAGTCAAGGCCTGAAGAACTAGCGATAGGTCCCAAGGGGGTATGGCTTCTCTGATCGGGGGCCTAAGCAGAAAGGTACCCTTGAGGAAGGTTTTACATGGTTTAGCTGACATCAAGGGACCTGTCTCGTGTCCTACATGGTAATGGGAGATGGCTGCCAACTGTACCTTGACTGTCAAACAGCTAGCCCCTTGCTAAAAAGCCCGGTAAGGAAGTCCAAAACTGATGTTAGCGGAGCAGTGAAGGGGTCCACATTATGATGCTCCGCCCAGACGGTTTACTGTGGTAAACCTTCCTGGTGGAAGGTTTATGCGCTGCCACCAAGATGGCTTTGACCGGAGAGGAGATACCGGGAGTCCTAATTAAGAGTGGAACTGGAGCAGCCAAGCTGTCAGCTTCAGGTTGTCCAGATTCGGGGTCAGTAAGCCTGATGGATGGGAGATCAGATCTGGGCTGGGATCCAGAATCCAGGGAGGATTCACCAAGTGAGACCACAGGTAAGGGAACCAAGTTTGTTGAGGCCAGAATGGGGCAATGAGGATCATCCTGCTCCCCAACCGAGAGGCTTTCTGTAACATCTTCAGCATCAGGGATAGAGGAGGATAGGCATAAAGTAGACCGGGTGGCCAAGCATGCACTAGAGCGTCTCTCGGGGCTTCCCCTGGTGGGGGACTCAGGGCGAAGAAGTTGACGCATTTCGTATTTGAGGGAGAGGCAAAAAGATCGCAGCAGGGTTGCCCCCATTTTGCAAAAATCAGCTTCGCTACACGGGAGTTGAGAGACCACTCGTAAGGGGAAAGAATAGTGTGGCTGAGTTTGTCCGCCAGAATGCTGGACCGTCCCGGAATGTGCGATGCGATTAGAAAGCGGTTGGTGGAGATTGCCCATTCCCACACTCTCATGGCCTCTCGGCAGAGAGGATAAGACCTAGTTCCCCCCTGTTTGTTGATATACCAGACAACTGACATGTTGTCCGTCTGTATCGCAATAGTTCCGACGGGAAGAAGGTTGTGAAGTGCTTGCAACGCTAACAGCACCGCCCTCATCTCTAGAACATTGATATGCAGGGAGGTCTCTGTGTCGTTCCATGTGCCTTGGACTTTTCTGCCTGAGCAATGCCCCCCCCCCCACCCGAGGCGAGAAGCGTCCGTGGTCACTGTGACGAGGGGAGGTGGAGCGCAGAAGGGACAACCTGTATGGAGGTCTGGGGAATGCAGCCACCATAACAGGGCCCTCCTGCAAGCTTTGCTGATAGAGACAAGGTGATAGAGAGGGAGAAGCTGGAAGGACCACTGTACTTGAAGGGTCCACTGTAATACCCTCATGTTTAGGCGAGCGCACGGGAGGAGAGTAATTGCCGCTGCCATAGAGCCCAGTGCCCTCAGGACCAATTCCGCGGGTGGAGCTTCTGATTGGAGGATGGCCCGCACATGAAGACTGAGGTTCTGTAGTCGTTCCGAAGTGAGGTAGGCTCGTAGACTTCTCATATCTAACCTGGCCCCTATGAAGTCTATCACTTGTGTTGGAGCACGGGAGGACTTGTCCATATTGATCGTGATGCCTAACTGGGGGGCTAGGTGAAGAAAAAAATTTCTGGCTGAGCAGAGTAGATGCCTTGTTGGGGCGGTCAGGACCCAGTCGTCCAGGTACGGGAAGACCTGCATTCCCCGGAGTCTCAGGTGGGCCGCTATCACTGCTAAAACTTTGGTGAACACCCTGGGGGCTGTGGTGAGGCCAAAGGGAAGGACCCTGAACTGATAGTGGCTGGCTCCCAGCCGGAAGCAGAGAAACCTTCTGGATCGTCTGTCCATTAAGATGTGGTAGTACGCATCCTTGAGGTCTATAGAGCACATCCAGTCGTTCTCCCGTAACAGGGGGAGAATGGATTGAAGAGTGACCATTCGGAATTTCTCCTTGGTTACTGCCAGGTTCAAGAGGGATAGGTCTAGGATTGGTCTCAGGTCCCCCGTCTTTTTTAGCACCAGAAAGAACCTGGAGTAAAACCCTAATCCGAGCTGGTCTGGGGGGACGGGTTGGATGGCCCTTTTTTCTAGCAGCTGCTGGATTTCCGCGGCTGCAGCCTCCCTCTGATTGGGTGGTACATCGGGGAGGTTCTTAAGTCTGGGGACATGAAGCATAAGGATTTTGTAACCTCTGGATAAAATCCAAAGCACCCAGCGGTCTGACGTAATGGACTCCCATGCCGCCAGGTGCCTCGAGAAGCGCCCCCCGACTGCCTCCAGAGTGGAGCAGTTGGGCAACCCTTCAGGGCTGTTGCGTGGGCCGATCAGAGAAGGATTCTCTGGACCCAAAATTTCTCGGTGCCCCTCTGCCTCTAGGGCGGCGTCCTCCCTGTCCTCCTCTGCCATGGAAGGACTGGTTGTCCGAAACAGGTTGGGAATGCTGAGATTTCTGGAACCACATCTTCTTCTGTCCCTTTTGGTTCTTGGAAAAGGACCTCTGGGGAGCAGAGAAGCGGACTCCGACGGCAGACAACGTCTTCCCATCCTTCTCGCTCTGGACAAGTGTCTCGCGAACAGTTTTGCCAAACAAGGCAGAACCATCAAAGGGGGCATTCGCAAAGGACGCCTTAAAGGGCTCCGCGAAGTCACAATGTCAGAGCCAGGCCTGGCGCCTCATCACTAGGCCCGCTCCACTAGCTCTAGCGGCTCCATCAGTTGCGTGAGGCAGAAGCCGCATAGAGGTGTTGGAAACAGATCTCAGAGTGGCCATACGAGTGGAGTACAACTGCTTGTCCTCCGCCGACATGGACTCCGGGGGGGAAGCAGCATATTCTTTAATAAGATCGCGCTGCATCCTAATGACATGTGCCATGTAGTTCAGAGACCTTACAGAGAAGGTCGCTGAACTGAATACCCGCTTCCCAAGGCGATCCATCAATCGAGACTCCTTGCTCGGAGGATGGACCGAGGGGGCTCTCCTGAGCTGGTTCCCTCTTAGTGGCTGCCGCCATCAACATGGCATCTACAGGGGGACCCTTGCTCCAGTGGGGTCGGTCTGTAGGGGGGGCTCAAGATCCTGTCCGAGCGCTTGGGAATAGGCTCCACAGTGTCCGGCTCCTTCCACGCCCTGGTGGTCACAAGGTCCACCAGGGGGTCGGCCGGAGGGGACACCCAAGAGGTAGATGGGCCTGCTTTGAATGCCTCCAGGAACACGGACTCATCGGAGGAAGCCTTGGGGGCAGACCACCCCCCCCGAGCCTAAGCATTTCCATGATGTCTCCAAAAGAGACATCCTCAGGGGGTGATCTTGGGGAGGCTTCACCTTCATCCAAGCCCGTGTCCTCTGTTAAGGACTCGGGGGGGGGGGGGTCCACGTGCCTCCTCTTACACTTATGCTTGCAAGGCACTTCCTCGGGAGGGCTGTCCGAAGAGGTCTCACCAGCAATGTCCTGTTCCAAAGGAACAACCTGGGACATTGAAGCAGGCTGTCCCTGTGGCCGGGTGATGGAAGCCTGGCCCAGCAGAGAGGGAGTGCAGGGCAGAGCAGCGACAAGGGCCAGGGGTCTGGATGCCCTCGACAGAGCCCTCTCCACTACATCGAAGGCCAAGGGGGAGCCGCTCTCCCTGGGCTCCGAGAGCAGACTCCCACTCGGATCCGATGAAAGGAATGGAACCGGCACCGAGACTGTCGGATCCGAGGGATCAGTGTGCTCAGACCTGGATGGAGCCGAAGGCACACTGAATCCCTCGGATCTGAAGCTCGGGCCACAGCTCCGAGAGGTCGGATCCGACGAGGGAACTGACAGACTCGAGGGCAGGGTCAGATCCGAAGTACCCAGTACTATCGTCGCCGACCCACCCCGGCTCCAACGCTGCCCAGCTCCAAG
This sequence comes from Protopterus annectens, assembly GCF_019279795.1. NCBI lineage: Eukaryota > Metazoa > Chordata > Ceratodontiformes > Protopteridae > Protopterus > Protopterus annectens. The sequence goes on from NC_056733.1 coordinate 13,330,887, forward strand.
TGCCCCGAACCCGGGAAGTGGGTCGGAGAAGGAGCTATCTGAGCAAAAAAGGGTGTCGAGCTCCCCCCCGAAGGGGGGGGGGCAGGAGCACTCCCATCTGCAGCTGGGCCTGGATGAACCTTCTCATCATCCGGTCCAAGTCTGCATCAGACGGGCTGTAGGTGGATCTCGACGAGGCCACCGAGGCAGGCCTGGAGTGCCACCTCGATGATCTCGACGGAGATCGGGTCTCCTCCTCCTCCGGTCCCGGGGAGAAGCAAGGTGATCGGAGCCGAGGAGGAGGAGACCTGGAAGCCGTGAAGGGAGAAGCCCGCTTAGCTGGGGGGGCCGAAGTGGAGGTCTTGGTCTGCCGCTTGTGGTGCTTCTCCCTCCGTTTCTCCCTCCTGGCCTCCCTATCCTCCGGCGCTTTAGTGGGAGTTTGAATCCCGGCTGGAGGAAGGGGGGCAGGAGTGGCCACCACCACAGGCTGGGGAGGTGCCATGGGAGTAGCGGAGGCCGAAGCCGACTCCGGGGACAAAAGTCCCGCCAGGACCAGCTTCGACCTCCACTCTTTCAGTGCCCTGGGGTTGAACCCTGCACAAATCGTGCATCCTGAGGACAGGTGTTCAACCCCAAGGCACCGAACACACAGAGTGTGGCCATCCGATGGTGAAAGCTTATGGCCACACTCGGTGCACTTAGAAAAAATGGGCTTTGGGCCTCTGACATTTCTGAAGAAAAGGACTACACAAGAAGCACACCAGGCCCCAAAACACAAAAAACACACACACACACTACGACCAGCGAGGGGAGGAAATACACTAAAAAGGGAATAAAATTAACCTAAAGGGATCCTAAACACACACACACACACACACACACACACACACACACACACACACACACACACACACACACACACAAGTTAAAAAGGAAAGATTTTTCTGTTTTTAAACAAGTTTTTGAGAACTTATCTGAAAGTCGCCAGGAGCTCTGCAATCCAGCTGTCTCTTCTAAAAGCGGCAAACTAGATCTGAGGTCAATTGGGGTTGGCAGGGGATTATGGGTGAGGGGAGGAGCTAGGAGCTCGGATCCATAGCTGTATAAATAGTTGCCGGCTCGGATCCGATATCGGATCCAAGACCCACAGGTTGCTGACAAATGAAGTCCCTACTTCAGATTCACTGTTACTTGGACCAGATGGGAGTCACCACAATGATCTTGGAAGATTTCTACTGAATCTTCAGAAGTATCCTGGATACCAGTGGAAAGGGTAGAAAAAGCATACAGGAACATTCCAGTTCATGGAAAGGAAAAGGCATCTGTCTTCCAAGCCTTCTTGGATGGAGTCTTGTCAGCTGATTGTTCAGAGGGGATGCAAATAGGTCTACGTGAGGAACTCCCCACAGACGGATCAATTCTTGGAAAACTTTCCTTCTGATCTAGTTTCCAGTCGTGAGGATCTGCCCTTGTCCTGTTCAGCTGGTCTGCCAAACAAATTTACTCCGATAGAAAGTAGGATACCTATAAAGTGAGACTGTGCTGTGAAGCTACATCCCATGCTAACATGGCTAGTCTGCAAAGGGGCTACAACCTGGAGTCCCCTTGCTTGTTGATGTACAACTGTCATACTGTCTGTAACAACTTGAAGAGGACCTGAGGACCAAAGATTATTCAGAGAATTGAGTGCCTTGATCAGAGCAAGCATCTCTCATATATTTATGTGCTTGTGTCTGTCCTTGATATTCTACACACCTTACACTTTCATCCCTCATGAAACTGCTCCCCAAGCAAAGTCCATGGTGTCTGTGGTGAACAACTGCTTTGGAACTAGGAGAGAAAATGGGAGACTTTCTAGCTCTACCAAATTACTTCTCTTCTGACAAACTCCCCGCACTAGGGCTTGAAAGGACAAAGGATGTTGGTGCTGAGATCAAAGAAACTTGCTTTCAGATAACATTGTAGTTTTTCAGGGGAATCATGAGAATAACAGATGCCACAACACCCAAAATCCTGAGGTATTCCCTCACAGTGACCAAAGTGATCCCTCTCCCATTAAATCATCATTCAAAACTAGAATACAATTCAACTATTTTGTTTCACAGATAGTGCAGCATCTCTAAACAAGGATTCCCCAATATCTAATCCTAACCCTGCCCAACAGCAACATATTCATCACATCTACTTTCACCTTCAAACCTGTGCCCCCACCATATATAAAACTAAACTAGTCTTAAATTCAAACCATGTTGTACTTCAGTTGATGACTTATCCTGTCTCAATCCTTATAAATAGGTCAAGTCAGGAATAACTATGTTCCCTCTCTCTGGAAAAAGTCAGACATTATCCCTCTGCACAAAGGATGAAATTCAACAGACATTACTAACTTTAGAGCTACAGGAATCATATCCCCCCTCTCCAAAAAACTTTAAAAATGTAATCAAAACAATTGCTAAACTATCTCTTGCAGGAAGAACTCCTATCTCCCACACAACATGGCTTCCGTTCTTCCCATTGTACTAACACTACACTGCCAACCTACACAGATACTGTCAATCAAGCTAGAGATAATGACAAACCAGTGTCCTCCTTATTTCTAGACTTGTCTAAAGCCTTCAACACAGTTTTTCACAGCAAATTTCTACTTCAAATGTCCTCATTAGGTCTCTGAGCCCACCCTTCTATGGTTCAAAAGCCACTTACATTCAGTAAAATGACACTCCACCTTTTCTCCATATCTCCCAGTCATTGCTGGTATACCACAAGGCTCTATCCTTGGTCCCCTCCTCTTTAACATTATCAACATCCTCCACACATCATGGCATACCTCCAAAACATTACTCAGGATACTTTAACAGCCACTGAAACATGGCTTTGTAATTTACTACTCATGCTCAACACTAAAAAAACAAAACAAAAACAAAATTACTATTTCCCCCCAAATCCCTCTCTCATGAAAAAACGAAATTTAAAGTTCTCTCTCTTGATAATACAACCCTTGAAGTCAATTCTCATAGCAAATTATGGACAACAACCTTAAATTCATCCTGCATGTACAAAATTGCATAAGAAAAACTCATTAAAAACTAGAAATACTTTACAGAGCCAAAAACATTCTCACCAATGCAACTAAAACTACACTTGCACTACTTATTTATTACTGCTTGGTTGTAACTTGATTAAAGTGTAGCTATCATTCTAAGTCTTTTGGATTAAGCACTTGGGATTCAGACCAGTTGTTTTACATTAGGAAGGTTTGTGGCCTGCACTGTGGTGGCAGGACAGGTAGCTTTCATCCTTCTAAGTTGGGAACTGCTGATTGAGAGCCCAGTGTCCAAGTGTATTAGTTCTGCTTTAAGCACTTGGGCTTCAGGCCAGTTATTTTACATTAAGAAGGTTCGTGGTCTGCACTCTTGTGGGAGAAGAGGCTGGACTCTGCCCTTCTGAGCTGGGAATTTCTGGTTAAAGGTTTATAGTGCCTGAATATTTGAACTGTATCTTACTGAAATTGGTACACCTTGTTTGCTGTAGCATAGACTAGATCCAGGCCTGCTGAATCTAGTTTGTTTATATGCTTGTTGTTTGTTTGCTTGTTATTTCCCTGGAACGCTAATTCCACCTAATACGCGGCTTCTCAGCGCTTCTGTGGATCACTAGTGATATCTGCATTGCTTACTGTACTTATTTCCTTGTTTCACTTGAAAGAAAGTTACTGTTTGTCGTTTTTGCATTTAGTTACTTGTAACACATTGCACTCAAGTTACCTGGCACTTGCTCACTAAAGCAATTATATAAGTCAGCACTAAAAATTAAAAGCACTACACACCCTCACTCCCCACTGGCCCTTGTTTTCAATTATTAAGGAATTCCCAATATTATTCTAGCATGTCCAAAGGTCAGTTGTCAATCTCCTCTCCGGTCCAGCTGGTGAATCTGGGAATCTTGAGGCAATGTTATAACTGCCTCATGTACACAGACAACCCTCTCCTCCTCCCACATAACACAAATACTTGCGAGAGATGCTGCTATTTAGCCAAACTGGAGGCTGAGCTCTCTCAACTCAGGACTGGCAAGACCAGACAGGAGGAGAAGGCAACTACACACACCACAAAACCAGCCTCACATAATGCTACCACACCACTGAATCAAACACATAAACACACAAAGACATACTCGGAGGCTCTGAGTAAAAATTTACCTAAACAGCAGAGGCCTCCAAAGCAGACACCCAAACAACTGCTACCTCAAGACACCCCACAAGCAACACATAAACCACAAAATCAGTGTGCAAAGCAGTCACAGCCCTTAAGGCCAAATACAACACCAAACATACTTGTCATAGGTGACTCCATAGTCAGACACACTGACGTCCCACTCACCAGGCTGAACAAGGAGAGGGTCACAGTAAGCTGCCTATCAGGGGCTAGAATCCGCCACATAACACAAGCACTCGGGTCACTCCACGGCAAGTACAAATATGACACAGTCATTGTCCATGCTGGTGTGAGCGACCTGAGACGTACCTCCCTGGACTACATGAAAAGAGACATAGAGGAGCTCTCTGATTATGTAGCCCAGGCAGGTATGACCCTGACCCTGAGCAGTATCCTTCCTTCACCAAGAATGATGCCACAATATAGAGACAAGATGATCAGCTTTAACAATTGGCTTAATGTCTGGTGTCATTCAAAGGGGATCCAGTGTCTGTCTGCCTGGGATGACATGCTTGACAAGCCACGCTGCCAAGGGACGGCTTGCACCTGTCACCCTGGGATTCCGGATATTGGCTAAGGCTCTTGCCACCCCATAGTGCCTTTTTAGGCAAGGCTCAAATTCTAAACCTACCACCCTAGAAAACAAAATGGGAAGAAACTGAGGGTAATGCTGCTCAATGCCAGAAGTCTAAATCTCAAAATGCACGCACTCGAGGCCCTTCTCAGTATGGAGAACATCGATGTCTGTGCTGTAACTGAAACCTGGTTCAAGACTCCTGAGAGCACCCCGGCACTATTAGGTTTTACCTCATATCATGTGTTCCGGCCCCAAAACCCGGACCACACCACAAAAGGAGGTGTATCCATATTCATAAAGGATACCCACACCTCCAGGTTGGTGGCAATGCACGAAGCTTCGGAAACCATCCAGGTGCAACTAATCATAGGCAAAACTGCTCTACAAATTGTAGCATGCTACAGGCCACCCTCTCAAACTCAGGAACCCCACACAGCCTTCCTGAAGACACTGGAGGGTATAAATGTATCTCCAAACACCATCATATTGGGTGACTTCAACTACCCGAATATAGACTGGGAACATTACTCAAGCCCTAACTTTCTAGCCCAACGGTTCCTGGAGTTCATAAATTCAAATGCCATGGAACAGCTAGTCACTGTTCCCACGAGAGGAGAAAATATACTACATCTCATTATCACAAACATGGGGACAAAATGCTCCACACCGGAAGTATATCCCTCATTGGCAAGATCTGATCATAAACTAATCTCACTGGAAATCCACATCCCGCCCCCACAAAAAAGACTACAGTGAAGAACTTCTCTAAAGCAAACTTCACACTACTCAAGACTGGTATGGTATCCTTCAAGGCCCCTGAGCCATTGGAAACCACAACCCAAGCTGCGGAAGCCCTTACAAATGCCTTCTATGAACACCTCCAGGACTGCATGGATCAGACAATCCCAAATAAAACCAAGACTCTTTCCACAAAGGGCAAACGTCCAGTCTGGTGGACCCCAGCCATTAACAAACTTTACAATAAGAGGAGAAAGCTATTACATGATAGAACAAAATCCATAAAAGGGAAGTCACCCCTGATCATTATTAGTAAACAAATACGAGCACTCATAAAATCAACTAAGGCCAACTTTGAGAGAAAAATTGCCATGGATTCAAAGGACAATCATAAGGCCTTTTTCAGCTATGTTAGGAACCTGGGTGGAAACTCCCAGATATGCTCAGAATTAGTCCAAAATGATACAAAAATCACCGAACCCACAGACATTGCCAACATACTGGCAGACAGGTTCAGTGCAAACTTCACCCCCCTCTCCCCCCCCTAAAGGAGAGATAACTATCCCAGCGGAGTGTAGCCTCCCAGACATCTCAAATGCGCAACTGAAAGCTGCTCTCTCTAAAGCTAAAAACACAGCATCAATGGGACCGGATGGTGTCCCCGGCTGTGTGCTACACGAGCTAAATGAGGAATTAAACCCACACATAAGGCAGCTGTTTAATTCTCAGCCTTACCACAGGATACGTGCCCAAGGAGTGGCGTACGGCAACTGTGGTCCCACTCCACAAAGGTGGTGCCCCTACGGACCCTGGTAATTACTGCCCCATAAGCTTAACAAGTCTAGTCTGCAAAGCTATGGAGAGGATCATAATGGAGCTCATAAACAAAGATATAGGGGACTTGCAGACATTGGACCCGACCCAGTTTGGCTTCGTCAAGGGCCAATCATGCCTTTTGAACTTGGTCGACTTCTTTGAAACAGTCACCAAGGCCATTGATGAGGGAAAGGCAGTCCATACAGCCTACCTTGACCTTGCAAAGGCTTTCGACACAATACCCCACTCGGGTATTGTAGAAAAACTTACCAGCTTAAATGTAAACCCATATGTCACAAGATGGGTTGCAAACTGGCTTAAGGACAGAACCCACAGGGTTAGAGTTGCTGGCGCTATGTCAGACTCCAAGCCGGTCACAAGTGGTGTCCCACAGGGCTCGGTCCTTGGCCCCCTATTGTTCGGCATCTACTTCTCAGAAGTACAGGCCAACATGGGAGGACTTTGGCTGACAAAGTTTGCAGACGACTGCAAACTGGGCGCCATAGTGGAAAGTGCATCGGACATGGATATCCTTCAGAAGGGACTCACGGAAATAGATAGCTGGTGCCAGAGCCATGGCCTGAAGTTAAACGCCAAAAAATGTATAGTCATACAAGGTAACCCCAAGCTACCATATAGGTGGCAATCCACTAAGCACAGAAGAGGTTATCAGGGACCTGGGGACCCAGGTTGACAGTGGCCTTTCTTTTGACACTCACGTTGCTAAAGTGGTTAGAAAGACCTTCTACATTGCCCACCTGATCATGAAGGGATTCACATCCAGATCTAGTGAGGTCATTGTTCCCCTGTACTCTTCACTTATCAGACCAATGATCGAGTACAATGCCCCATTCGGGATGTATCTCACCCGACATCTGCAGCAATTGGAGAGACCCCAAAGTTCCTCACCAAAAGGATAAAGGGACTCCAAAATCTGTCATATGCTGCCAGATTGAAGAAACTCCAGCTCTATTCAGTCGCATACCGTCTGCTCAGAGGTGACATGTGCCTGACATACAAGGCCATGTCCAACCCGGAATTAATGGACATGCTCCACCTCACAAAATCCAAATCCACCAAAACCACTAGAGCAAGCGACTTAAACCTTAGCACGGATATAAATAGGACGTGCTGGAGGGATAGATTTATCACTCAGAGACTCCCTATGCTGTGGAATAAAATCCCGGTCCATGTGAGGCAGAGCACCTCGCTGGCTCTGTTTAAGAGAAATCTTGACCTGTGGATGGGAGATCGTAGGTTTACCCCGGGAATCATCTCTGTGTCACTGCTGGACAGAGGCACAACAAACTAATGGGCACAGTATTTTTTCATATAAGGGGTGGCGTAAGCCACAAAACTTTGGGCTAGGCTTATAAATGCCTTAGGGCAGATAGCCTAGTATAAACCTATGAACCTATTATCTCCTCCCCACAGTTCTTTACAATACTCCCATCCTTACTAACCTTCAGGCATCACAAAAATTAAAACGTGAACAATGTTGTAACAAAGTTGCTAAATTTGCAGTAAATAACCCTTTTAGAACCAACTACTGTATAATACTTCTTTCGGCTTTTCCCAGTTAGGGGTCGGCACAGCGGATCACCTGTCCGCTCATGACTGGCAGTAGAGTTTTACAGTGTCGAGTTGCCAGCCCGTCACCAAACCTTCCACGGAAGGCGCACACACACGCACGCACTCACACCTAGGACCAATTTAGAATGTCCAATCCACCTACAGCACGTCTTTGGGATGTGGGAGGAAACCGGAGCACCTGGAGGAAACCCACGTGACCACAGGGAGGACATGCAGACTCCGCACAGAAGGCACCCCAGCCGAGGAGTCTAAATTGGTTAGAACTACCCCATCAACTAGCATATATATAGCTTCTTACCATCTATAAAATTATAGAGCATCCATCTGCTTGTCCAACACAAAATAATATTGTAAACAACTATGTTCACAGTGAGTCATTATGATCCAATGACCAAAAACTCCTGTCTGTCCACAAATCTATCAAATCTGTTTGATTGTCTATACTCATATCATGTTGTTAAGGCTTAGAACACCTTACCTGTATTCAGCTTCAACTCGCCGGGCTCCACCTCCCTTTAACCACAACCCCCCACTCCTCAACTGACCCCCTCAGTTCGAGTTTGGCCCTACTCTAAGCTACAATACCCCCGAAATGGAGGAGGACAAAGGGCTCCAAAAACAAAGGAGAGGAGAGAAGGCAACCTCCCTCCCCTGTCTTCTCAGATAAGGATGTTCACAAAAAAAAAACAAAAAAAAAAAACAAATAGCTTCTGTAACAGATCATAGTATTTTCTGGGGGACTGAGAAATCTCAGCGTTCTCTCACTGAAAACATTGTGACATTCTGGAAATAATCAGAGAAAGAGAAACCCCTGAGCTCTCCTCCGAGTCTGAATCAGAATTCTGAGGAGAAAACCATGTAACTGAGCCTTCATCTTCCTATCCAGATTCAGAATCTTGAATATCTTTAGGAAAATAAGTATTTCTCTTTGTTTTACCAGAAACTATTTTATAAGAAGGCTCAATAGCCTGAATTACACCTGAACCAGGCCCAGTAATATACTCCTTTCCATGCAAGTTTAAGGAAGAGTAGATACATGCTTAATTTTCCAATTCTTTCTGACTAGAAAAATGGAGCAGTGTTGTTAATGGTGGCAGCAGATTCCCCATGGATGGACAAAACAGGGAAGCCCTCCCTGTTCCCTCTCCCAGGACTAACAAAAGTCCACTGATGGGGCCCCAACAACCATACAGGACGTGGCTAACCCTTGTTCCACAGTGGCTGTAGATGCAACACCAGGGGGATCTGAGGTAAAAGATGAGTGGTCCATAGCAGAGATACCCACCTGTGGCTGAGGCAAACTGCTAGTCTGCTGTAGTACCAACGGCTGTTTTGCTTAACTGTTTCATTTTGTGGATGGAAGAAGAACAGACTGTTTGTTCCATAGTCAAGCCAAAAAAGGTGAAACTTTGCAGAGGAAAACAAGCAGCAAAACGTAGTAAAAATTAAAGTCTTTAAAAGTCACTTTTCACAGAAATACATAGTACAAAGCTCTTTAAAACACTATGCCAGCCCTGAAATATAAAATGAACAGAATTTCTCCACAGAAAAACTGATTTTTTAATATTTTAAACAACTTTTAAACTGATTAAAAAAAAAAACAGCATTTCCATTTAAAATACAATACAGTCTCATGACAGTCCAATAAAACACAGACACCTAGCTTTAAAATAACACTTTCATGTTGAGGAAAGTTATCAAATAAACAAGTTTCAAAAAAGGAAGGTTTTCTCCCTAAAAGGAACTTGTCTGCCCAGCAACAAAAAAGCACAAGCATGCCGTCAATCCTCAAAAGCCTCAGAGGAGCGTATTCTTCAGCGGCAGGAATGTTCTGAAGGGCTTGACATCCACACTGTCTTTTAAATCATCTCAGCTTGAGCTAACAGTTTGACACATGCAAGGTGTCCTGAAGCTCTGAGAGGCAGACGGCTGTTACATCCTTGCAGGATATAACCCATATGTCTCAGGCTACTGTAGCAGTTATCAATATGAAGATCATGAGGTACTTCAGAAGACAATTGGCAGTTATTGTATGTCCTAAACATTTCTTCATTGATGCAGATTCAGATCACGTTTATATATATATATATATATATATATATATATATATATATATATATATATATATACAAAATACAAAACGAACAAAGGCAAAACAAACATTTTAAACTACACCTTTTGAACTTGGTGCAAACATATCGCTTTTTGCAGAGAAATGAGAACATGAAGTACTTGGGAACACAGCTGATAAAGGATGTAGTTAGGGCAGCCCAGCAAGTGGGGAAGCAAAAGAGAAAATAATCAGCATGATTAATCAATTGAAACTGACTAATAAGGAAAGGCCTATTTTGTAAAACTGGTGGTGGGAATATGGGAAAGAATATACTAAGAAGTAAAGAATGACAGACTGTAATGGGAAAAGGTAATATTAGCTTACCAGACTTGAAATCATATTACCTGGCTACACAAATTCAATTAATATACTTGCTCCAATGGAAGTCATATAGACCCAAATGGAAAGCAAGGGTGAAGGAGCAGGTTGAACGGAGAATGGATATAATAAAAGTAGGGTTTCACTCCCAGACACAAACAGAAGATAAGGAAAGATATGTGGAAATTGATGCAGCTAACTCACTGCAAGCATTGGTAAAAAAGAAATGAGGGAAAGAAATTTTCTTTCTTTTAGCTCAAATAGGTTTAGAAATTAAGGAGAAGGAGAGAAAGTGACAATGATATGGTGATCTTTGAGGCCAGAATCAAATATTGAAATCAAGTAAGTGAATGGGATATACTGGGTTGGGACCAAGCAAGGATACAATTTGACTTACTGGTAAAATTGCAAATGGCACACCTGTACTGATCTCCAAATTCAGAAAAAGTGTAGAAGGGCATTAGACTCACCAGAACTACCAGTCCGGGAAGGCTGTTATTAGAAACATGATCTGAATCTGCATCAATGAAGAAATATTTAGGACATACAATAACTGACAATTTTAAAGAGAAAGGAGACAAATTAAGATTGGAATGAATTAAGAGGTGTGTGCAACGAAACACTGGACAGAAACTTGCATAGCATACAAAATATCTATTAAGCTCTGTAAATTTAGGATTTTTGGACGAAAGTGCTTACATAAGTATACCAAGCAAGTTACAAAAGATGTCCCCTCAGACGACAGACAAATGTTGCGAGTAACACAAGGGAGACAATGGAATAGAGGAACATGTCTTCTAAAATTATCAAGAGGTTAGAAATAAAAAAAAAAATAACAATATGCAAAAATTTTCTAAAGAAATGCACTAATGTAGACATAGAAATTATAAAAGAGAATTACAGAGCTGGGTCCTAGATCTAAAGCTACCAGATATGCAACACCCAATAATGCTAGTTTTATTAGAAGCAAAAAAGCCATCACTCAAAAGTGGAAGAAACAGGACAATCCTGAATGAAGGGAACTAAAAGAGATAATGATCGAAATTAAAAAGAGTTGTCAGTACATTATAGGAAAGTAGGGAGATAAACTAGGAATAAAAGCATAAGGTAGGATCAGTCAATTTACAATGAGTGAAGAAGTAGTTCATGGCAGAAAGGCAATAAGCTGAGCTGCATAGTGAACTGGTGTAAAAAACAGAAGTTTGTTTATTTTTTTTTAAGGTTCCGCTGTGGCGATCCCTAACCGGGAAAAGCCGAAAGACACATTAAGAAAGGATAGTCTTATAGAAATAGTTATAGATCTAAGTAAATGGAAGCAGGATTTTTTTCTTTTGTCTTTTGGTTTATTACGTCTCGTCAATAATTGCTTTTTTTCATCTTGTTCGAAACTTGCTGGATATATGATAATTGGAATGTATTGCATATTACATATGTACAGAATATAAGAATGCGTTATACTAAGTTGTAAAGTGTTAGGGAAAATGCCCATTTGTTATTAACCTGGGCTGCTATGTTAAATATCTGTTATCTTGTTTATGCATCCAGACTGGGCCTGAAAAATGTCTAGTGTGATCAGTGACATCCTCCAGTACTCATTCAAATAAATAATAGGCCAGTAGGTTAATCAAGGCATTCATGAAGATTCTCTTGACCAACTTTCATAATGTAATCATTAAACAGGATGCATCTAAGTCCTGGTGGCCACAAAAACATTTGCAATGAATGTCAGGATACATTTAACAGCTGACAGTCCAGGATGCAACTTGGCCTACTGGCCTGGACAAATGATGGGTACATGAACAGCTTTTGTTGTGGGTCATGAAAAGTGTTAAACAGGAAAGATTCAAAGAGGACTTGTATTCTATACCTATCCCCTATCCTACCAGGAAGACAAGGCCTGATAGATACAAACAATACTCTTCATGGATAACATAGGTAGTTCTACTGACCTGTGCACAGTATCCTAAATATGATTTGTTACAATTAGTACAACTGTTCAGTAAATGCATGGTTGTGGCCACTTCTTCCTGTGCCTTTTTTTCCGTGTTTACTATAGGAAGCAGACAAGGAATTACACTGCAGAGGAAATAACAGAACCTACTACACCATCCATAAACGTGACATAGAAAAATTTGTAGTCTTGCACCGTTTGCTGGGACTGAACAATCCTATGCACAATGTATTTGTTAAGCTGAGCTATATTTAGTCAAACATAGGTCAAGTTACAAAATATGTTAGCCACCCACAACAGCCAATGCTAGAAGATGGGGGAAAGTACAGTTGTGTACACTTACCATAAATGTAGATGTCCGAGTGTCTTCATTGTTGCAGTCATCACATTTGGGTTATCCCTGCTAGGGTAGCCCTCGGCCGGCCTGAATACCAGAGACTTAGTATTTCTGCGTCGGTTGCTGTCGCTTGAATACTGATGTCAGGTCGTCAGGGTTATAAGGGAAGGCAGTCAATGCCATTACATCAGTTTTTCTTGCTCTAATCAGTCAGGAGCCCCCAAAGTAGGAGGCCAGGCTCTGGTGGCAGGACCCCACCAGTGGAAAAAATACCAATATGTCCCTTCTAAGGAAAGGAGAACAACAAGGAAGAAAGGTAACAAAAAGAAAAAAGGGGGAAAGAGCGAAGGAAACCAGGACTGCAACAGTGAAGACACTCGAACATCTACATTTATGGTAAGTGTAAACAACTGTACTATGTTCTTCGTGTTTCACTGTTGCAGTCATCACATTTGGGTAGATTCCCAAAGCTGAGGAAATGGGTGGAGGCAGTCAAGGAAGCTAGGGGCTGGCTAGCATGCCCTGCAAGACTGCAGAGGCAAAACCTGCCCTGGATTTAGAAAAGAGAGACAGGTGGTAATGTTTGGTAAAGGTGTGAACAGATGTCCAGGTGGCGGCCTCCAGGATGTCCCTGGTGGGGACCCCTCTGAGGAATGCTGCAGAGGTGGAGGCTGCTCTGGTGTAGTGGGTCTTAGCCCCCTTCGGGGGAGGCTTGCCATGCTGCTTGTAGCAGAAATGGATGCAGTGTGCCATCCATTTGGAAATGGTTTGCTTGGAGATGGCTTTGCCCTCTGCACCTGATGCAAAGCTAACCAGCACTTGATCAGATTTTCTGAAGGGTTGAGTCCTATCCAGATAGTATCTGAGCTGTCTGTGCACATCTAGAGAGAGCAGAATCCTTTCCCCTTTGTTTTGAGGGTTAGAAAAGAAAGTGGACAAATGAATGGATTGGTTGACAGCCACACTGGATACCACCTTGGAAATGAAGGATGGATTAGTTCTGAGGGATACCCTGTCTGCATGGAAGATGATGAAGGGTTCCACTGCCATGAGTGCTTGCAGCTCAGAGACTCTTCTGGCTGAAGTGATGGCCAGGAGGAAGGCTAACTTCCAGGAGAGAAATTTTAGTTCTGCAGAAGAAGCTGGTTTGAATGGAGGCAGGGTGAGGTTTTCCAAGACAAAGTTACGGTCCCAAGCCAGTGTTGGTGCCCGTCTGGGGGGCCTCAAGTTGTTAGCCCCTCTGAGGAACTGCTTGATCAGAGGGTGTGAAAAAAAGAGTCTGCTCAGTGGGAAAATGAGCAGAAATAGCAAAGGCATGAATTTTTATAGAGGAGAAAGAGAGACCACTGTGTAGTAGGTCAGCTAAGTAGTCCAGGATGAGAGGGATGGAGGACTGTGCCATACTGGCTCCCTTAGCCTGAATCCAGGTGCAGTACCTTTTCTATTTATCTGCATAAGACTTTCTGGTGCTAGGGCGTCTGGCCTCTCAGATAACATCCAGAACCTGTTTACTGAGAAGAGCAGATTGGCCAGGGGCCAGGTTAAAAGCCAAACTGCCAAATTGAGTGTCTGCAATTGGGGATGCATGAATTCCCCTGCCCTCTGGGTTAGGAGGCTGGGAACCTGAGGAAGATTCCATGAGGGCAGTGGGGACAGGCTGCACAGCAAGGGGTACTAGTGCTGTCTGGGCCAGTCCGGAGCTATGAGAATGGTCCTTGGTTTTTCCTCCCTTATTTTGATCAGTACCTTGGGAATGAGAGGTAGGGGAGAAAATGCATAGACCGAGAAGTTTACCCAGGGGATGGACAGGGCATCTACTTTCCATGCCATGCAGTGATGCTCCCTGGTGCAGAATTTGTTGAGCTGATGGTTGGCGTTGGAGGCAAAGAGGTCGACCTCCTTGGGTCCCCATTTCTGAGTTATTAGTAAGAAGGTGTTTCTGTCGAGCTGCCACTCATGGGGGTCCAACAGTTTTCTGCTTAACTGGTCTGCCAGGGAGGTGAGAGAGGCTATCGGGTATTGTGCTAACAGGTGTAGATGCATGGAAGAGGCTGTGAACCAAAGGGTCATGGCCAGCCTTCACAGCGGGTAGGAGTGCACCCCTCCCTGCTTGTTGATGTACCACATTACTGTGGTGTTGTCTGTTTTGATCAGGAGAACCCCTGGAGAGAGAGAAGGGGTTTGAAGGCTATCAAGGCTTGCTGCACAGCCATCATCTCTTTTAGACTGATGTGCAGGGGGAGTTGCTGGAGGTTCCCATTGACCCTGTATGCACCTGCCATCCAGGTGTGCAACCCAAGCGTAGTCTGATGTGTCTGTGGTCTGATGCATCTGTGGTGAGGGTCTGGGCGGTGGGGTGTGGGGGAGAAGGGCAGTCCCTTGTGGGAGCAGGCTGTTGCCCACCAAAGAAATTCCTCCCTCAGGCAAGGAATAATAGGTAAAAGAGTTTCCAGATCTTGAGAATGTTGACACCAAAGGCTCTTTTAGGTACCACTGAAGTTTCCTCATATGGAGTATGCAAGATGTCATGAACCCCAGGGCTTGCAGGATTTCCCTTGAAGAAAGCTGGGGCCTGGTGGCCAGCTGAGAGAAGTAAGCTGATAGGAAACTTTCTTTCTCTGGTGTTGGGTATGCCATCTGGGATGCTGGTCCAGACTTGCTCCCAGGAAGATTATCCTCTTGGTGGGTACCTATTTGGATTTATTTTTGTTGATTGTGTACACTAAGGAGGTTAGCAGGTCCTTTACAAAGGCCAGATGTTTGAGGAGCTTTTCCTGGCTGGCTGCCTGAATAAGGCAGTCATCTAAATAGGGATAAATATGAATATTTCTTTGTCTGCAAAAAGCAATGGCCGAAGCCAGGTATTTTGTGAAAACTCTGGGAGCAGTAGATAAAGCCTAAGGGAAGTGCAGTGAACTGAAAGTGCTGAGATCCTGCCCTGAAGCGAAGATATTTTCTGCAGCACTCCCTGGTGGGAATGTGGAGGTAGGCCTCTTTTAGGTCCAGGGTGACTAGCCACGTGTCCTTGGACAGCATGGGTAGCAGCTGCTGGAGGGTGAACATTTTGAATTTTGGGATCACCAGGAAGGTGTTTAGAATGGACAGATCAAGGATGGGGCACCAAGTGTCCTCTTTTCTGGGTACCAAAAAAAGTCTGGAGTAGAACTCATGGCCTATCTGCTCTGCAGGAACGTGTTCTACTGCTCCCAAGGAGAGTAGGGTATGTATTTGCTTTTGAGCCTCTGCCCACTGATTTGGTGGTAGATCTGGGAACTCTTCGGGGGTTGGAAGGGTGAGGAAAGAGAATGTGTACTCCTGAGACACAATGTTCAGAACCCATTGGTCCTTGGTAATGGTGGCCCAGGTGCTTGAGTGAAAGGAGAGTCTTCCTCTTTAGGGTATGTGATGGTGGGCAGAGGCGAGGTATGGAGGGTGTGAGTCATTGTGAGTTTTTGCCATAAGGGGGTGGCTTAGAACTCCCTGGTTTTGAAGTGGAGGCAGTCCACTGCTTAGATCTCTGCAACCCCTGGGACTGCTTTCTTGGAGGTCTGTTTCCACAGGAGCTAGGCTGGCCCTGTTTACTAGGTGCAGGAAAGGACCAGTGCTTGGAAGGAAAATGCCTGCTGAACCTAGGGGGCTATACCTGTAAGAAATCTTTAACAGTCTGCATATATTTTGCTTTTTCTTCCTTCTTTAACACCTCTTCTGCTTTACTGCTAAATAAGTTATCTTTGTGCATGGGTGCATCCAACAATTCTGATTTGCTATGGTCTGGCAGGGGTTGTTTCTTAAGCCATGCATGTCTTCTAATGACAGATCCAGTGACTGCTGCCCTGGAAGAAGCTTCTAGGGTGTCAAAATTGCAGTGCAAAGTGTGTTTAGTTACTTGACCAGCAGAATGCATTAATTCCTGTAAATCCTTAGATTTTGCCCATGCAGGAAAGGAGGAAATTTTTGTTTAAGGAGTTCCAAGGTATGTTCCTGATATTTAAGCATATGGAACTGACAATTTAGTGCCCTGATAGCAAGAGTAGCTGAGCTGTATACCTTTTTACCACATCAGTCCAGTGCTCTGGAATCCCTGTCTGAGGGGGGGTATTCTTAGCTGAAGTAGCTGTAACCCCTTTTGGGCCTTGAGTAATGCCCTCAGGGACCGCTGTTGGGTTTTTAAAGAGATATTTGTGAATCAGGGACTCTGTAGTACCTGTCTGGCTTCCTGGGAGCAGGGGAGAGGGCGTCTGGAGTCAAGCTGGATTCAAGGAAGGCATCATCTACCACATCTATGACTGGGGGGATGGCTAAGGACCTGTGTTGTGGAAGGTCCAGGAATTCTCTGAGTCTGTTTTTAGACTGTGGGTAGTCTTGACTCTCCCATTTGAAATGCTCCCTTAACATATGGAGGGTTTCCCCAAAGGAAAAATCCTCTGGGGGGAGAGGTTGAAGGAATAGATTCCTCTCCATCAGAATCCTCACATGTAGAGAGGGGCTGCATGTTTTCATAGTCAGATGCATCAGATTCATCTGACTCTTGTTCAGACAAAACTTCTGGAGACAGATCTCTTTTTCTTTTTGAGGGAGTGGCTTGGCTTCCCCTAATCAGCATGATAAGGTTCTCTGCCATTCTAAGCATTTGTGACTGAGGCAAGGGAGCAGGTGCCAAAGAATGGCTGGAAGGCGGTTTCTTGAGGGTGGTTCAACCCCTGGGCCTAAGGAACTCGGTTGGTTTAGAAAGAACAGTAGCCATGAAAGAAGGCATCGGTTTATGTCTGGAATCGGTGTTGCGAAGGAATTCCTCGGAAGCTGGTGCCTGCACAGCTGCTACGGACCCATCCAAGGAAGAGATGACCACAGGATTCTTAGATGAAGAAGAGTTCTGCGGCATACCAGACTCTGAAAAAGTCTCGGTAGAGGCCTGCGAATTAACTGAAGTGGGCATCAGGAGCTGTGAAAGCACCTAACTGAATTCTGAAGGACGGACGACCAGCTTGGCGGTAGCATCGTCGGAAGGTTTAGTCCTGTGCGGTCTGTCTCTGTCTTTATCTTTTCATTTTTTTGGAAGGTCTGCTGTCAGATGGCTTACGGAAGCCATATCGGAATTCGAGGACTCTAAATGGAAATATCTGGCTACAATAAGGGCCTGACGAACAATAGTTCTGGCATTAAAGCACAGAACCGACAATGAGGAACGTCGTGGTCTGGGCCTAGACAAGTGACGCAGTAGGAATGGAAGTCCCGGTGTGGTATCTGCTTTCCACAGGTGAGACAATTATTAACTTTTTCTGACATCGGTTAGTGCAAGAAAAAAGGATCCCCAACGGGGTACTTAGCTTTCGAAGACTTCAACTTCAATTTGGAAACGAAACTCAGGTAGATGCCGACCGGCAATCGTGCGAACTGCTTGGGCTCCATGGCAAGAAAGACTGATGTAATGGCTTGGGCTGCCTTCCTTTATACCCCAGACAACCTGACGTCAGTCTTCAAGCGACAGCAACTGACGCAGAAATACTAAGTTTCTGGTATTCAAGCCGGCAGAAGGCTAGCCCCAGCAGGGATAACCCAAATGTGATGACTGCAACAGTGAAACACGAAGAACATCTGGTTTCATTGTTGGATACCCAAGGGAACGATACCAGACTGCAACACCCACCCTGTGTACAGTAATGCTTTGAGTGAGGTTGTCTCAGTTTTTAAATATTTTTGAGAGAGATCTCATACCTTCACCCCCTCTCAACCTGACATTAAGGAATGCAATGACTCTGTCATCTCTGCACAGGCGTTGTATCACACAGTCCATTACCCGTCCTTAGACTGCACAGGAAGTAACTGAAGGGCATGCACCAGGGCCTGCTAAAGTTTTTTCCCTGGTTTGGCATGCAATGGAACCACAGCAGCATGCATGCATATTCCCACATGTGCCCTTCTAATATACCTATCACTGTCATTCCCCTTTAACAGACCACAGGATAATGGTAGTCTTGTAGTAGGCTCTCAGAGGAAGCCAGAAAATCCTTCCCTCCCTCCATGGTGGGGAAATTCACCTCAGCTTTCACTGGTCCTCCAGCTCCCCCAAATCCACTGCTAAACTCAGGATGCTGACTGTGTGGTCAGTTGCCCTGACCTTGTACCAATGGGTTCAATCACACCAGGTATCATACCACATAAAAGCAATAAGCAACAAAATAATGGAACAGGTATGTGGACTTGCTGACCAGGTGGCCAAGAATTTTCTACAATCAAGAAGAAATCTCCCATTTTCCACAGCTTTTTGCATTTTCCAACATCAGTCAGCTGACACGCTGTTATATTAATAAGTTGGGTATTGCACTTAAATGTGAGAAGTAGGGCAACGGTCTTGGAAGTTGCAAACAATGTTTGGTCACAGGGGTCACTGTCTGCTACAGCAATCCCTATAGGATGGTAGAACAGGCATAATTGCAGATGGTACCATTTCTGACCTCACAGTTACCCTATTAGTACCTGTCCCTAAAATTTGTTTCAGAATTCATTGGTTGATATTAAGCCGACCATGTGGGGCTGAGGGGTTGAACAATGAAAGCTGATTACATCACTGTCTTTCAAGTATGTTAAATTGTACACAACCCTCAACTATTATTGGTTAGAAATGAAAATACTATTTGTTATTTATTTACTTGTTTAATAAATGAGTAATAAGTGCACTGCTGCAGCTATTTCATTCCAAGTCGCTGCTTTTAGGAAATAAGCAATAAAATAATTTGCAGAATGGTGTGAACACAATCCAAAATTCCTCTAACATACTACTCAGTTGTTGGTCTTTTGGCTTTTCCCGGTAAGGGGTTGCCAAAGCGGAACTCCGGTACACTAATGATTGGCAGTAGATTTTTACAAAATGCCGAGGTGCCAGCTCGATGCCCAACCTTCAATGAAGGAACACCCACTTACGCACGCATATCTTTTGAATACTACCCAACCTTGAGGAGGACATGCAGACTCCACACAGAAGGCACTCCCAAGCCCAGCCGAGAATCGAACGGGAGAACCTCTTGCTTTGAGGTAACAACACTACCACCGCGGCACAATATACTACTCGGTAATCAGCTCATTTAAAAATAAATGCTCCAAGGTCTCCTTCCTTTTTAATTTCATGCAATAATTCTTTAATCATAAGTGTACTGACACCTCATATCCCACTTCCTTCATTTAATTACAACTGAATTTAATAATATGATTTCAATGGCTAATTTAATGCAAAGATTTTGCAGCTACCACTACTGGCAAATGACTCAGAAACTGACAGCACTAAAGAATAAATTTGTGCTATGCTAATTACCTTGAGTTTGAAGTTTTCAAGTATCTGCCTCAAA
The DNA here is from genome assembly GCF_019279795.1 of Protopterus annectens. NCBI lineage: Eukaryota > Metazoa > Chordata > Ceratodontiformes > Protopteridae > Protopterus > Protopterus annectens. Next base: position 13,350,866 of record NC_056733.1, read on the forward strand.
AGGAATGGATTGCTACTTTCAGCTCCATGTACAAATGACTGTACCCATTCTTCACAAAACCTGTTGTTTCCTATGGTCAAAAAGTAAGGTAAGTCAGCGGAACACAGTATCTAAATATTAAACATCCAAAATTCAGATCACAGTTAAGGTGAGAAAGAGGTTTTGTTGCAAGAAATAAAATGGACTTGAATTCCACATTTAGACAATACAGAGTAAATGACAACAATAAATTCTGAATATGCAAGTCTGGACTAAATTCAAATGCCACAATGTTAATAGTTTGAAGCCAGAAGCCCTGCATTTGATTTATTTACTGGTGAAATGCCTGCACTGTCACAGAAACGATCACAACTCCAGAAAGAGTATACTGTATGATATACCACACAAAAACAGCATGTATACATCAGGATACTACAACAAAAAGGCTTGCAAATTTTAATTTGTATAAATACACCTCAGTGCCTTTATAACTTTATAACAGGTTTATTTGATTTTTTGCATACAATCTTTAAAAGCAAAGAACTCAAAATTAGAAATATATAAGTCACATAAAGTACAGTTTTGTACCTACCATAAATGTAGATGTCCGAGAGGTATGCATCTGCAGTCCTAACAAATGGGTTGTCCTGCCTCAGGCAGCCCTTCGGTCGGCCGGATTCCAAAGTCTGGGTCTGGCCTCGGCTGATGTCGCACTTCACCCGACGTCACAGCTGCAGTTCAGCGGGTATAAAGGCATCAGCCGACGCCATTTTCCTCAGTGTTTCTTGCCCCAGATGCCAGGTACCCTCTAGGAAGGCTAAATTTGGATAAATGCAAATGTTTCCAAATAACAGAGAGCAAATAACATGTATATACATATATACAAACAAATACACTACAATAGATTCCCCCAGCTAGCTACAAGATGGGCAAAAAACCCTAGGAGTACCACAGAGGGGAAGGAGGGTGGGTAATCCTGACTGCAGATGCATACCTCTCGGACATCTACATTTATGGTAGGTACAAAACTGTACTATGTCCTTCAAGGATGCATCTGCAGTCCTAACAAATGGGTAGAATACCATAGCCAAACTGGGGGAGGAGGTACTAATAAGATTATGGTGTAGTTAAGATCCCTTGCAAAACAGCAGTGGCAAAACCTGCTCGGGATCTGGAGTATAAGGGTAGATTATAATGCTTGGCAAATGTATGCACGGAGCTCCAAGTAGCAGCCTCTAAAATGTCTTTGGTAGCCACTCCTCGTAAAAAAGTTGTAGTAGTGGCTGTCGCCCTTGTGGAGTGAGGTCTGATGTTTTCTGGAGTTGTCTTTCCATGATAAGAGTAACAAAATCTAATGCAATTTCCTATCCATTTTGAGATTGTCTGTTTTGAAATTGCTTTTCCTTCCATTCCTGTTGCATATGCTACCAGTAGCTGGTCAGTTTTTCTATTGTTCTTGGTTCTGTCCAGGTAGTAGCGCAATTGCCTATGCACATCCAAGGTATGTAGTAATCTTTCCCCCCTGTTCTGTGGGTTGGGGAAGAATGTAGGCAGGTGGATAGCTTGGTTTAAAGATACCCTGGAGACCACCTTTGGCATGAAAGTAGGATTAGTTCTCATGGACACTCTATCTTGATGGAAGATAAGGAAGGGCTGTACTGCCATTAATGCCTGTAATTCAGAAACCCTTCTTGCTGAAGTGATTGCAAGCAGGAAAGCAGTTTTCCATGATAAGTACTGTAATTCTGCTGTTGCTGCTGGTTCAAAAGGAGGGAGTGTCAATTTTTCTAGCACAAAGTTCAAGTCCCATGTAGGCAATGTGGCTTCCTTGGTGGCTTTACATTTTTAATTCCTCTCAGAAACTGCCTGAGTAGAGGATGAGAGAAGACTGGAGGATCCATGTTGTATTCTGCTGAAATAGCTGACGCATGAATCTTAATGGAAGAATAGGACAGGCCATTGTGGAAAAGCTCTGCTAAGTATTCCAGGATGTTAGCTATGTTTACCAGTGACACACTTTCTCCTTTTGCTGCACTCCAAATGAGATATCTTTTCCATTTTGTTGAATAAGTTTTCCTTGTTGAGGGTCTGCGAGCCTCCAAGATAATGTCTTTAACCCTTTGAGATAGATCTGGGTTATTTTGTCTTATGCAATGTTCCAAGCAGCTAGCTGCAGCGTTTTCAAGTTTGGATGCAGGGTTTTGAAGTTGTTCTGTGTTAGCAGTAAGGGAACTAGGGGCAGGGCCCATGCTTGTTCCCGAGACATACTCCTCAGTAATGGGTACCAATGCTGCCTCGGCCAGTCTGGAGATATCAGGATGATCCTTGGTTGTTCTTCTTTGATCTTCAATAGCACCTTGTGCATCAAAGGAAGAGGTGGGAATGCATATGCTGTCAGGTTTTCCCAACTGAAAGATAGGGAGTCCACCTTCCAAGCTAGTGGGTGGTATGTCCTTGTGCAGAATTTTTTCAATTGGTGGTTGTGGGGGGATGCGAATAAGTCTATTTCTGGTAGTCCCCATTTCCTTGTAATGGTTTTGAAGATGTCTGGATGCAGCATCCATTCGTGGGCATCCGTGGTAGTTCTGCTTAGGATGTCTGCTAGTATATTTTCTTTTCCTGGCACAAATATTGCCTGGAGCTGAATGTTGAGGCTCAGGGCCACATTCCAGAGGTCCATTGCCATCCGGCATAGAGGATATGAATGTGTGCCTCCCTGTTTGTTGATATACCACATAACTGTGGTGTTGTCCGTCCTTATCAGCAATTGACCCTGATGAAGAAATGGCCTGAATGTCTGAATTGCCAGTTTTACTGCAAGCATCTCCTTTTGATTTATGTGTAGGTTCAGCTGGTCTTGAGTCCATAAGCCTTGTATGCACTTGTCCAGCATGTGTGCCCCCCAACCGAGGTCTGAGGCGTCCGTGGTGATAGTCTGGCTTGGTTGAGGGCTGTGGAAGGGCAGTCCTTTGTTCACTTGACAGGCCTGAGCCCACCATCGGAATTCTTGCTTCAGGCATGGAATTATTGGAATTTGGGTTTCTAGGCTGTGCTTGTGCTGAGACCATAAATTCCTTAGGTACCATTGTAACTTTCTCATATGTAGTCTGGCATGTGGAATCAATATTATGCAGGATGCCATGTAACCCAGGGCTTGCAGGACTTTCCTTGCTGTTAGCTGGTTCTGCGTTGTTAATGCCATGAAATAGAGAGGAAGGTGCTTCTGCTTTTCTGCTGTGAGGGATGCCATTTGATTTGATGTGTCCAGTTCTGCACCCAAGAAAGTTATCCTTTGGGATGGCATCAGCCTTGACTTTTTTATACTGACTGTGTATCCCAGGGCTTGCAGTAGATGAATGACCTTTTTCAAATCTTTTACTAATTTGTTTTTGTTGTCCGCTTGTAACAGGCAGTCGTCCAGGTAAGGGTAAATTTGAATTCCCTGAAGCCTGCAATGAGCAATTACTGATGTCAGGCATTTCGTGAATACTCTGAGCGCAGTAGATAAGCCAAAAGGCAATGCTGAGAATTGATAATGCTCTGATCCTGCAAGAAATCTGAGGTATCTTCTGCAATTTGGTCGTATGGGGACGTGCAGGTATGCCTCCTTGAGATCTAGAGTTACCAGCCAAGACTCCTTGCCCAGCATGGGAAGAAGCTGCTGTAGGGTCAGAATCTTGAATTTTGGAACAATGAGATATGTGTTCAGAGCGGACAGGTCGAGAATAGGTCTCCATTGGTTTTCTTTTCTTGGCACCAGGAAAAGTCTGGAGTAAAATCCTTGCCCTTGTTCCATAGACGGTACCTTTTCTATAGCTCTCATCCTTATTAAGTGGTCTATTTGTTTTAGAGCGTTTGCCTTTTGATTTGGAGGTAGGTTTGGCATTCCTCTCTTCCTTGGTAGAGTATGGAAGTGAAACCTGTAACCTTTGTCTATTGTCTGTAAAATCCATTTGTCTCCTGTAATGTAATGCCAGTTTACTGAAAATAAGGCTAGCTTTCCGCCTAAGGGTGCTTCTAGTTGTTCCCTGGTAGGCGGTTTCAGAGCCAAGTCACTGTGATTGTCCTGTGGAAGTGGCTGGATCTGGGGCAGTGCTTCGCTGGTTGTTAGGCTGCCACTGACGTCCCCTGTAGGCACCTCTGGATTGACCTCTGCCTCTTGGGCGCCTATTCCTGCCTCTCTGTGCTCTGGTGGTTTCCAGAAAGGACCAATTCTTGGAAGGCCAGTTCCTACTAAACCTTGGAGGCTGGACCTGTAAGAAATCCTTGACTGTCTGGACAGATTTTGCTTTCTCTTCCACCTTCTTCAGCACCTGCTGTGCAGGGGAGCCAAACAAATTGTGTTTATCCATGGGAGCATCTAGGAGCTTTGATTTTACATGGTCTGGTAAGGACTGCTCTTTTAACCATGCATGCCTTCTGATCACTGTACCAGTCATAGCTGATCTAAAGGAAGCCTCCAGTGCATCATAGCCGCATTTTAAGGAATGATTACTGACCTGCTGAATGTTATGTACCATCTCCTGAATAGACTTTCTGTCTAATGGTTCAGGCGAGGACAGTTTTTTAGTTAACTGATCTAACATAAATTCCTGATACTGAATCAGGTGGAACTGACAGTTTAAGGCCCTAGCCGAAAGAGTAGCAGAAGTATAAACTTTTTTACCCCATCTCTCTAAGGCCCTGGATTCCCTTTCAGAGGGTAGGGGGTTTTTGGCAGAGGTAGCTGCTACAGCCTTGGGGCCCTGTGAAATAGTTTCAGGATCTGCAAAAGGAGCCTTATACAAATGATAATGTGTGTCCGGAACCCTGTAGTATCTGTCGGGCTTAGCAGGGGCCGGAGGAAGTGAAATCAGGAGCAGTACAAGCATAATTAAATGCATCATCCACAACTATAAGTACTGGAGGAATGGCTAAAGGCCTATGCTGTGGCAAATGCAAAAAGGTCCTAAGCCTTTTCCTAGAGTCTGAAAAATCCTGGCCCTGCCATTGAAATTGCTCCCTCATAGCATGCAAGGTTTCCCCAAAAGAAAATTCCTCAGGCGGAGAGGCAGAAGGAATGGAGTCTTCTGCGTCAGAGTCTTCATAAGGAGAATAAGGGCCTTCTGGAGGGTTTGTATTTTCTGAATCATCAGAGGAGTAATCTGTAGAAACTGGCTCAGGGGGCTCTGCTCTAGGCCTCTTCTCTGGAGGTGGCTGAGAGGCCCTGTCAGGGTGAGGCTGGGATCCCCTGATCAAAGAAATGAGATCCTCTGCTAGACTAAGCATTTGAGTACTAGAGCTAGGCCTGTGAGAGGGGATCTTAGCAGGCACAGTCTTGGTTGATTTTGCTGCTTTAGCCCTGGCAAAAGCTTTAATTGACATGGATGCAGGGGGCCTAGCAGCTCCACGAGCAGGAGTAGGTATATCTAAGGGGATAGTATCAGATAAATCCTGAGAACCTGTAAGAGCAGGTGGAATTTCAGTAGCAGATTCAGCCATGCTGGATGAGGCCTCGGTAGGAGGCAAGCTTTCGGCCGAAGGAAGAACCGAGGACTCTGTTTCAGCCGAAACCGAGACACTCGCGGTTGACTTAACCGCGGTTTCGGCCGTAACCGCAGACCGCGAGTGTCGGTCCTTTTCCTTGCGCTTTTTAGCTAATTGTGAAGTCAGAGTCTCCGACGGCATGTTGTAAGCAAAAGCGGAGCCGAAAAACTCCTCTGCAAATTCCGACCGACGTCTAAGTGTCCGTTGGTTGAAAGAAGCACAGGCTAGACAAGCTGCTACGTCGTGGTCTGGGCCTAAACAAGGTAGGCAGTAAGAGTGGAAATCTTTATGAGGTATTTGTTTCCCACAAGTTAAACAGTTATTCACTTTTTCTGACATCGGCTGAGGCAAGAAAGAGTCCCCAATGGGCTACTTAGCTTTTTAGAAGTCTTCGGTAGTAGCAATCTCTGGTTCTGACCGACCGGCACTTGCGAACAGCTTCTGCTTCAGGCGCCACGCGGCAAGAAAGACTGAGGAAAATGGCGTCAGCTGATGCCTTTATACCCGCTGAACTGCAGCTATGACGTCGGGTGAAGTGCGACATCAGCCGAGGCCAGACCCAGACTTTGGAATCCGGCCGACCGAAGGGCTGCCTGAGGCAGGACAACCCATTTGTTAGGACTGCAGATGCATCCTTGAAGGACATCTAAGGACACAGCCTCAGACAAGTTAAGAATGGCACAATGAGTTAAGCTATGAACTGCTTTATTAAACAGACCTGGGTTTGAGTCCCTCATTCTCTACCTGCAATTGTCTACTAAGTCACACACTTAACCTGAAAAGTACTGACAGATCAATGATAAAATGGTGTTTGTACATAGTGGAGTTTACTACAGTTAGTACACAAAATGCAGGTTGGCAATTAACCTTGTACAAATTACACATGACAACTGGAGAGAGTGCAAACGGCATAGGCTTGAGAACAGCAAATGGAATGAGTAATACATATCAAAATGGTAGTTTTATGGCAAGCAGTGTGAAGCATTTGTAGGATTGACTTCTTCCACAGACGAACAGTAAAATTCTTATAAACTACTTGCATATGAACATTCATATTACACAAGCTTGCTTTAAAATTACTCAATTATAGCTACTGACCCCCCTCAAAAATCTCTTATTTTACAGGACTCTGTCTTACTTCCTCAGAAACTCAAACACAAACCTACTTATCAGACCTTTATACACTATAGCTACTTCTGAGACAGCTTTCACTAAAATTGCACTAGCACACTTGAACAAAATCCTCGAAGGCATTAAAGGTAGGTACCTCCCTCAAAAACTTTAAGAAAGCACAAAAAAAGAGTGAATCCTTACAGTGCCATTGTTTTGATAATCTTGACATTGTCCTAACTTTCCCCATGGTTCTGATTTATGGAATACAATGCACCCCCTTTCCTCATTATGTACATGTAGCTGTAATCCCTCTTCTTCCTGTCCTCCAGCAACCACACCCTACCCTCTAATTCTGTTCTCTGTCTTAAGTTATCCATTTCCCTCCTATTTTCTTTGCATGCCTTACTGTGTATGAAAACATCTCTCTCCCTCCCTCTTCATTTCCTAATCCAGTCTTATACCCCAGTTAACACCCTTTAGCCCATGCATAATAGACTCAAACCTCAAGGCTTGTCATCCTCCTAAATTACTCAACTTATTCTTGACACTATAATTATATGTCATAACTGATAGCAGTTTAAATGGTTTTTCAACACATTTTGTGTTCACTTCAGTTTTATAATCCAATCAGCATAAATCTAAGTGTTTCTGTCTATATATATATATATATATATATATATATATATATATATATATACATATATATACATATATATATATATATATATATATATATATATATATATATATACATATATATACACACACACATAATCATTCCTGCTCCTAATAATATATGCTGTCCTGGCCAAATTTCCCCTAGTCAGTATGAACACCATAGTATCTCTGCAAACAGGGATTTAATCCATTGTATACAGATTTATATGACTCATGCAGTGCTTTGGTATACAATTTACAAAGTACCAGCCCTTCTATATGACACACATTTATAAATAGCATCCAGTGTATTTACAAAAGCTGTATGACTGATCTCTTTACCAAAGGTCAAGCAGATGTTGATTGAATGATTTTCTAATTTGCATTTTACCTCTATATGACAGCAGCTTTTCTACAAGAGTAGTGTGGGAGGTAATACTACCCATAAACATACATAAGAATCTGTAGCAGGATAGTAAAGTCCAGACAAAATGAGGATGATGGCAAGCAAAAAGGACAGTCACATACCATGGCACTGATGTGCAATCACAGAGGTCATCTTAGTGAAAATGTTATCAGAGACAGAGAAAATATGAAATAAATACAGATAGTTGCTTTATTTCTACTTTTCTTAGACAGATGATTCCAATGAACAGGAGCAATCTTCCATAGGCTATTTTTTTCCATTGCTATCACAAACTGGGATCATAGATTCCTAGGTTAGTACTATGGTTAAGTGACCTTGTGGGTCATTTTAAGCCTATCTAATTGTAACATTTTTTAAAACAAGAAACATCTTTACTAAATTATCACTTACGACACAGGCAATCATACAATTATATAAATGAAAATAAACCATACTGACAATTTTAGTTGCAAACATTATACACCCCTTATAATCTACACAATCACTGGTAGTCAAGCATTACAAAGCTCGTTCAAATCCTACCTTCTTTTAAATTTCACACATCCCCTGTATGTATTGTTCCCACAATTCCCATTTTTTCTATGTAATTTGCTCCTACCCTTTTCTAAAAATCCTATTTCCACCTGTTTTATCTCTATTACTACATTCACTACTACTAATACACTTGGTTTAGACTTAGACTTCCATTTTCAAGTAATTGCTTTTTTGGCAGCCATCATAATTAGACTCAGCAAATCCTTACTATGTCTAGGGAATTCCGATTCTGTATCATAGCTCAGAAAAAATAATTTCCTTAGATACATCAATTTGCTCACCCATTATTCTCTGACAGAGTAGTCTGCAGGGAATCAAAGTCTGCCAACTCATTACACTCCCAGAAAATGTGTCCCTAATTATCTTTTTTTCTTCCTCATCACACCTCTAACATTTGTTGTCTACCTGAGGAAAAATTCTCTGCAGTCTACTTGGGGTATAAAAATATCTATGTAAACATTTCCAAGCAAAAAATCATAAATCTTCTAGATCTTGTTGCATACTTGGGAGACATGCATATATTTCCCCATTGTTGGTTTGTGAATTGCTTATCCAATCTCTCTTCCCAATCCTTTCTAACCTCCTTTGATGGATTCTTATAGTTATCATGCAATATGTTATATGCTCTACTAATTATTCATTTTTTTAACAGCAGCTTCTGTTCTAGGTTCTACTAAAAACTCTACCAGTGCTGGTCTTTTGTTTAGGACCCCCCTATTTCTTTCTCTTTGCCTATACTCTGACATCAGTATGACAGGGAAGGCAATCCCTAACCTGCAGTCCAAATAAGTTCTTGCTGTCTTTTCCCTTATTACCTTTCCCTCTCTAGTTATTTGTTTCCAATTCCTTGGTTCCCTTGCCATTTTTTTCCAATAAATTCCATCCCCTCTTCCCTACTGTTTGTATCCCTAATTGCGGTCATCCCTATTGGCAGAATCTCCTTTCTCCATTCCCATGTTGGCTTATTTCTTAGAACACTTTCTGCTACTTTATGATTATAGTATTCTGTATAAAAAGAAGTTATGTACCTACCATAATGTTCCATGTTAGTTGTCTTCATCTCGCCTTCTTTCTTGCTGGTTGGGATCGGAGCTGATCCTCGGCTCCGACTCGGCCATCTTCTATAGCTCGAGAGCTGTTTACTGACTCGAGGCTACCCCTTATCCCATGATGCCTAGCGATAGCTACCCAGATCTCGTTTGAAATAGCTAACCCCAGACATAGCCAGAGAATCAACCTGTGCAAACAAACAGGTTGAGCATACCTGTCATACTCTCTAAGTCAGTAGAGGAAACAAACCAAAGAACACTCAGCCAGTGAAACCAGAACTCCTCTCGGTCCAACAGGACAGGGGGACGGATGGTGGGACGCAAGAAAGAAGGCGAGATGAAGACAACTAACATGGAACGTTATGGTAGGTCAATAACTTCTTTATGTTAAGTTGTCTATCTCGCCTTCGTTCTTGCTGGTTGGGACAGCGTCCCTAGCACCTACAATCCTGGGCGGCTCATAGGAACAGACTCTTCAGAACAGCTCTGCTCTTGGAGACCATATCTAGCTTGTAATGAGAAATAAAGGTATGAGGATTTGCCCACGTAGCAGTTGCACAGATAAAATCCATGGGCAACCTAGATTGGAAGGCTACAGAGGTGGCCAAGGTCCTAGTAGAATGACCTTTCGGTTTGATAGGCAACTCTTTGTTTCTTAATTGATAAATGAAGGTAATATAGTGTGAGACAACCACCTGGATAAGATCACCTTGGAAACTGGGAGACCTTGTCTGCCTAGAGCATAGGAAAGGAATAGTTGGTCCGACTTCCTTATTTCCTTAGTCCTGTGCAGGTAAAGACACAATTGTCTATGAACGTCCAATTGGTGTAATTTGTACTCTGCCTTGTTGGTGTGGTTAGGGAAAAACACAGGAAGGTCTATAGATTGGTTTAAATTATTTTCTGAGCAGACTTTCAGAAGAAATGAAGGATTAGTCCTCAGAGCAACCCTGTCCTTATGAAAAACCAAGTATTGTGGACGAACACATAGTGCCTGAAGTTCAGAGACGCGTCTGGCTGAAGTAATAGCTACCAGGAAGAGTGTTTTCCAAGATAGAAACTTAAAGGAGCAGGAAGCTGCTTGGTTCAAAGGGGGGCAGAATTAAGGAGGTTAGTACCAAATTAAGGTCCCAAGGAGGAGGTGGATCTCTCACTGGAGGTCTAAGGAGAGTAGTCCCTCTTAAAAAAAGCTTTACAGAGCTTATGAGACATAATGTTTGAATTTGACAACCCAACATGAAAGTTAGAAATGGCCGCCAATTGAACCCTGATTGTAGCAGAAGCGGACCCAGAATGAAAAAGCTGTGCTAGGAATTCCAAAATTTCATGGACTGGGGCTGAAAATGGATCTACGTTCATAGCCTCTGCCCAACAAGAAAAACATTTCCATTTGCTAGCATAATTTTTTCTAGTTGTGGACTTGTGAGAGGAGACAATAATCTCACATATGGCCGGGGAAATGCTGGGAAGCCTGGCTAAGGTTGGAAGTGGAGCAACCAAGCTGTAAGCTGGAGTGTGTGGAGGGATTGATGCAGCCCGCCTGATTGATGAATCAGTAGGTCGGGAATCGGATCCAGAGTCTAGGGCTGATCGAGAAGGTAATGGTGCAGGAACGGAAACCATATCTGTCAAGGCCAGTAAAGGCAATGAGGATCATTTTGCAGCCCAACGATATTGCTTTCTGTATGAGCTTTGGAATCAGGGGAAATGGAGGAAAGGCATAAAGAAGTCCTTGAGGCCAATCGTGGACTAGAGCATCTCTGGGTGAGTGACCTGGAAGTGGAAAAAGGGAAAAGTAGTTGCTGCATTTGCTGTTGAAGAGGGTGGCAAAAAGATTGCAGCAAGGCTGTCCCCATTTGTGGAAGATAAGATCCGCAACTTCCTGATTCAGAGACCACTCGTGAGGCATGAGAATATCTCTGCTGAGCCTGTCTGCTATGACGTTGGACCTCCCAGGGATGTGTGTCACAATCAGAAAAAGTTGGGAGGAAATCGCCCACTGCCAGAGTCTGAGTGCTTCTCGACATAGGGGGTAGGACCTGGTTCCGCCCTGCTTGTTGATGTACCACACCACTGACATGTTGTCCATTTGAATTGCAATGGTCCCAGAAGGGAGAGAGTCCTGAAGAGCTTGCAACGCTAGGAGCACGGCTCTCATTTCTAGGATGTTTATATGCAGACCATACTCGTGAGGCTGCCAAGCGCCTTGGACTGTCCTGCCCTGATAATGCCCCCCCCCCCAATCAGGGAGGCATCTGTGGTCACTGTGGCAACCGGAGGGGGCTGAATGAAGGGTCTGCCCTGAGTCACTAGTGGGGAGACCATCCACCAGGAAAGGTGCCTTTTGCATGCTTCTGTAATCATGATCATGTGAGACATGGGCAGCTGTTGAAAAGACCACTGTGTGAACAGAAGCCACTGAAGGATCCTCATGTGAAAACGGGCCAGTGGGATTAGAAGAACTGTCGCTGCCATGGAACCCAGAGTTTGAAGGATGAACCTGACTTGGATTCTTTTGCTCTGCATTAGAACTTGTACTTGCTGGCGAACTGTAGACACCCTTTCTGACGGTAGCCTTGCAGACATGTTCCTTTTGTCTAAGTCTGCTCCTATATAGGTGATAGATTGACAGGGCAACAAGGCAGATTTTTCAAAGTTTATTGTAATGCCTAGCTGAGAGCAGATTGTGATTGTGTAGTCCCTGGCTTGCAGAAGTTGATGCCTGGTAGTAGCAGTGAGGAGCCAGTCGTCTAGATATGGAAACACCTGGAATCCTAGACGTCTCAGGTGAGCCGTGACCACTGCCATACACTTGGTGAACATCCTGGGGGCTCTGGTGAGACCAAAGGGCAGAGCTCTGAAATGGTAATGACTGGCTCCCAGCCAGAAGCGAAAAAATCTCCTGGAGCGCCTGCCCATTTTGATATGGTAGTACGCATCCCGAAGATCTATCGAGCACATCCAATTGTCCTGACCCAGAAAGGGTAGAATGGACTGCAGCGTGACCATCCGAAACTTTGTTCTTTGAATAGACCTGTTTAGTCTACTGAGATCCAGAATCGGTCTTCCAGTCCCCTGTCTTTTTTGGTACCAAAAAGAACCTTGAGTAGGTTCTGGATCCATGCTGGCCTGCCGGGACTTCCTGGATGACTCTCTTTTCTAGCAGTTTTGAAACTTCTATTACTGCTTGGTCCATCAGATTGAGTGGAACATCTGGAAGGGATTTCCTTGACGGTAAGGGGGGTTGACAAAAGGGAATTTTGTAACCTCCGGATATAATGGACCATACCCATTTGTCTTGTGTTAAATTTTGCCAGGCTTTTGGGTACAGTGAAAGTCTTCCCCAGACTGCCTCCAGAGGCGGGCAGTCGGGCAACCCTTCAGGGATGCTGAAAGGGCTTATCAGAGAAAGATTCTCTGCTGCCCTGGTTCTGCGGATGCCATCTGCCACGAGGGTGGCGTCTTTTGTTGTTGTTTCCCCCTCTGCCCCTGAAGGAAAAATCACTACGTGTGTCAGGCGAGGCTCCCTGGGATTTTCGGAACCGCATTTTACCACTCTTCTGACCCTTGGAGTATGGTCTAGAAGGAGTGGAAAAACTGACTCCCACAGCAGAGAGAGTTTTGCCTTCTTGCTCACACCTAGTCAAAGTGTCTTTCACCTGTGGTCCAAAACGAAAGGAACCATCAAAGGGGGTGTTGGTGAATGACGCTCTAAAGAGTTCCGCAAAATTACACAGCCGCATCCATGCATGCCTCCTAAGGGCCACACCCGTACCTGCGGCTCTACTCGCACCATCAGCTGCATAGGAAATGAGCCTCATGGAGGAGTTGACTACAGAATTAAGCGTCGCCAGCTGGGAAGCTACTTTAGCTTGAGCAGCCTCAGCTGATGGATCTTGAAGGGCATCTCCGAATTCTTTAAGGAGATCCCTCTGAAGCCGGGTAAAATGGCATAAGTAGTTCAGTGACCTCATAGAAAAGGTCGCTGAAGCAAACATTCGCTTCCCGTATCTGTCCATGGTCCTAGATTCCTTGTTAGGGGGATGGACAGATGAAGAGGTCGCCGCTAACTCTTTTTTGATGGCTGCTGCTAACACCATGGCATCAACAGGAACACCTTTGGTAAGGAACTGCTTATCATGGGGTGCTGTGATGAACTTGCCAGGTCTCCTCGGAGTTGGTTCCACTGTATCCGGAGCTGACCAAGCCTTTCGAGCCACCACTGACATAAGTGGATCGAAAGGTGGAGAAACCCAGGAGGTGGAAGGTCGGGAACAAAATGCATCCAGGAATACAGACTCATCCACAGTAGGGGCTAGGGGATTCAAGTTCCCCCTCTGCTTAAGCATTTCTAGGATGTCTGAGAAGGAAACATCTTCAGAGGGGGATGTCGGGGACCCTTCCGAATCATCTAAGTCTGTATCAGAAGTGACAGATTCAGGGGAGTCAATGTGCTTTCCTCTTGCACTTCTTACGAGGGGGGGCTCCTCTGAATGATCAGGGGAGGCCTCGGAAGAAGAGGAAACACCCAATGGGGTGCCCTGGAGTGCCGGTTCCCCACGCTTAGGGTCTGGTGGAGGAGCAGAGGTTGGCACAGGCACTACAGAGGACGGAGCCGGTGGGGCCGATAGTGGAGCTGACTCTGTGGCCAGCACACTCCTCATGACATCGAAGGTGTCCCTGCCACGATGCAGAGAAGGCTCCGGTTCCCGAGGAAATCAGAATCCTTCTCCGCACCGAGGGAGACGGCTCCGTGGCCGATGTAGGAGCTGAGCTCACCTGCGCCGAAGCTCCGAGAGGGAGAATGGGGTCGGACAAAGGTCCGATGCTACTCGCCCCCTCGGAGCCGACGAGGGAACCCTGGCGCCCAGATCCCTCGATGGACGGCACCATCGAGGGGATTGGAGCCGACGAAGGAACCGAAGGAGAAAGAGTTATCGGAGCTGATGGTTCCACTACTCGAACCCCAACAAACTCCGGCTCCAAACTCAATGGAGACAGAGGAGGAACATTGATAGAAGTGGATGGAGCAGACACCTGTTGAGGAGGGCTGGACAACATCTTGGCAAGTGACTGTGACTTTAGCAACCTACTGACCACTCTCTCCACATCGTGATCCGACAACCTAGAGGATCGAGAGGAGTGAGAAGATCTGTGACTGCGCTCGCTCTGAAGCAGGGGAGACCGAGGAGCCGAATGTATTGATTCCAAAGAAGGGGACCTCAGCCTCTTGTGGCTCTGCGAAGGATCCAAAGTTTCTGATGGAGCCGACTGGGAGACAGTCTTATCAGTGCCAGCCGGCACCGAAGTACCAGGTAGAGTCTGAACCAAAGACGGCTCCGAACTTGGAGCCGATGGCTTGGTATATTTAGGAGATTTCACAGGCTGAGAGGTCTTGGCAGGTGAATCCTGGGGCTTTAAAAGACCCCTAAGAATAAGCTTATTCTTACGCTCCTGCAGAACTCTTGGACTAAATGCATGGCAGATAGAACAAGAGTCCTGCAAGTGCACAGCGCCTAAACAATAGACGCAAGAAGTGTGCCCATCTGTCAGAGACATTTTCTGACAGCATGAGCCACACTTCTTGAACCCAGACAGTTTGGATTCTTTTGCATCCTGTAACAAGAAATACAACAATGGCTAACAAAGCAAAATACAGTCTACACAAACACACACTATACTACAGACTAAAGCTAAAGGTTTTTTTTTTTTTTTAGCTAGGAAAGTCTCTAACTTAAACGGCTATCCTATAAAGAAAGTAGAAGGAAAGCCTCGAACCTAAAAGGCTACCCTGACAAGAAAGGATAAGGAGGGGGGGAGGGGGAGAACTCTCTAAGTTAAACGAGTTCTACAAGGAAGGGAAGGAAGCTACAATACACACTAGCTAACATAACCAAAAATAAGACTAAAAGCTAACAATAACACCTAGGAAAAGGACTATTTCTAGTAAAAAAAAAAATTATATAAAGAAACTTTATACGAGCCTGAGCCAGAAAAACGACACCTTGCAGCTGAAGCGGCAAACGAGATCTGGGTAGCTATCGCTAGGCATCATGGGATAAGGGGTAGCCTCGAGCCAGTAAACAGCTCTCGAGCTATAGAAGACGGCCGAGTCAGAGCCGAGGATCGGCTCCGATCCCAACCAGCAAGAACGAAGGCGAGCTAGACAACTTAACATTTACTGTTATTCTCCTTAAAAATCTGCATCCAAAATCTCAGTCTCTCCTTGTTTCTTGAGCTTCACCCCATTTCATCATCATCCCTTTCCAATTTGAATTATAGGATTCTGCTTCTGCTATGTAAGAGCCTTAACTGTGCAACTCTGAAGTACCCCTTCAAATCAGGTAATCCCAATCTGCCCCGTTTTACTGAAAGAATCAGCATATCCCACTTGACCCTTGCCATCCTCCTCTCCCAGATAAAATACATCTTTATTAATTGCTATCCACAACCTCTCTCTAAAAATATGCCTGACCTATGCATAAGAATAAAGGGACTAAAAACATTTTAACTGTTTTACTGTTTGTATCTTACTATCCATATCCATATAACAAGACCTGCCAATTTCTCAGTTTTTGCATTATCTTTTATTTAGTCTCTTTCCACATATCCTTAGCTGCCACACTGGAATCATTTTTAATCCATACTCCTCCTAAGTACTTCAGGTCCTGATAAATATGGGTATTGCCAAACCAGTTCATGTGTGGGTACATAATTTACAGCTATTGCCTTTGTTTTAGCTTCATTAATTAAAGATATGAACCTGTCTCAAAATGTTCCACAACACTGAAATGTCCGTTTTTGGTTTTATCAAATATAAAATAATATCATCTGCAAATAGAGTCAGCTTTTCTTGACTACCACACCAACCAATTATATCCTTGAATTCCTGAGTCCCTTATTTTCTTTGCCATTGATTCCAAATGTAACACAAATAATAACCAGGAAACAGGACATCCTTGCCTGGTTCCTCTGTTCAAACAGAAATTACCAGAGAGGACCCTACCCACTTTAATTTTCAACTCCGATCCCTCATATATCCTACTAATCACCCATATAATTTTATAAGGGAATGCAAATGCTTCCACTGCCCTACTCAAAGTCCCAGCTTACTCTGTCAAATGCTTTCTCTGCATCAATACCCACTGACAGAAATTCTTACATTCTGCTTCCTTCTGTATCATTAATGTTCCGTTAATGTTGTCAAATGTTTGCCTCCCCTCCACAAAACCACACTGGTACATATCTATCAGTTCTGGCAACACTTTTGCCATTATAGATATAAACATTTTATAACAGGTTCATAGGTGTGTACTAGGCTAATGGCCCTGGAGCCTTTACATGCCTAGCCCATAGGATTACCCTGGCATCATGCCACCCGACCTTAGTTCCCAGTGCCTCTGTCAAGTAAAGCCACTGGAGTGATCCCTGGGGTGAACTTTCTAGCTCTCATTCACTCAAGACTTCTCTTGAAGAGGGCCAGTGAGGTAATCTGCTTGACATGTATGGGGAACTCTATTCCATAGCATGGGCAGTCTCTGGGTTATGAACCTGTCCCTCCAGCATGTTCTGTTGATTGTGGTAATGAGGTTGAGGTCTCTGGAGTGTGTGGTGCAGAGGGATTGGGATTTCTTTAGATGTAGCATTTCTAACAGAACTGGGTCAGACATGGCTCTGTAAGACAAGCAGAGATCGCCTCTAAGTAGGTGATATGAGACAGAGAATAGTTGGAGTTTTTTGAGTCTGTCCATATAAGACAAATGTTTAAGGCCTAGGATCCACTTTGTGAGGTACTTCTGCGGCCTCTCCAATTGTTGCAGGGTGTTTAGTGAGGTACATGACAAATGGACATTGTACTCCATGACTGACCTAATGAGGGAAGAGTAGAGGAAGACAATGACCTCTTTCTTCCTGGATGAAAACCCTTAGTAATGAGATGTGCCACATAGAAGGACTTTCTGACCGCAGTGGCAATGTGGTGGTCAAAAGAGAAATTGCTGTCAAACCTATGTTCCCAGATCTCTTATAACACCTTCTGTGTTTAGTGGACTACCATCGATGTGGTAATTCATGGGAACTGGGGTTTTCTCAAAGGGGATGACAACACTTTTTTTGGCATTGACCTTAAGGCCGTGGTTCTGACACCAGTCATTGGTCTCAATGAGGCCTTTCTGTAGGATGTCAGCATCACTTGGGAAGTTAATAATAGCTCCCAACTTGCAATCGTCTGCGAACTTTGTCAGCCAAAGTCCCTTCGTGTTGGCCTGGACTTCAGAGAAACAGATACCAAACAGGAGAGAACCCAGGACTGAACCCTGTGGGACTCCACTCATGACTGTTCGGCAGTCTGACTTGGAGTCAGCTACTTTCACACTGTGGGTTCTACCTGTAAGCCAGTATGCAACCCACCAAGTGATATACGGATTGATGCCTAGCTCAGTGAGTTTTTCTATGATTCCTGAGTGGGGAATGGTATCAAAGGCCTTGGACAGATCAAGGTAGGCTGTATGAACCATCTTGCCTTCATCCACAGCTCTGGTGACTGACTCAAAGAAGTTGACCAAATTGAGCAGACATGCTCTACCCTTCACAAAACCAATCTGTGTGGGATCAAGTGTTTGGAGATTCTCTACATCCTTATTAGGTCCATGATATTGCGTTCCATAGCTTTGCATATCCGACTCATCAGGCTAATGGGGCGATAATTTCCAGCGTCTGTAGTCGCTCCTCCTTTGTAGAGAGAGACGACTGTAGCAGTGCGCCATTCAGTAGGGACAAGGCCTGAGGGGAGGCTGTGAATGAACAGGGCACACAGGTGAGGTGCCAGTTCACTCTTTAATTCATGTAGAACACAGCCAGAGATACTGTCAGTTCCCACAAAAGCTGTATTACTGGCCTTGGACAGTGCTGTTTTAACCTGTGCATCAGTAATACAGGGTGCATGGCAATCTACTGGTATTGTGACTGGTCCTTTGGGGGGTAAAGCTGGCACGAAATCTGTTGGCCAGTATTATTGGTAATATCTGTTGACTCGGTATAGGAGGTACCATTGTGCAGCAGCTCAGAGCAAATCTGGGTATTGTCGTGGAGATTCTTTACACAAGTATAGAAGGCCTTGTGGTCGTCTTTACTATCTGCTGCAATTCTGTTTTCATAGCTAGCTTTAGAGGATTTGATGTGGGATCTCAACTTTTTGTTGAGGCTGATAAGGGAGTTTTTCCAGTCTTGGGACTTGACCTTATTCCACATCAGTTTCCTCCTTCTGTACTAGAGTTTGTTTACGGCAGGGGACCACCAGACTGGCTTCCTTTTTTGTAGGAGAGCGTCTTGGAACTATTGGGCAATGGCGAGATCCATGCATTTGTGCGCATGTTCGTACAGTGCACTGGTGTATGACTTGGCAGTCATGCAACTATTCTCCATTTGCATGGGTGCCGTGAAGTTAGCCACCTCTGTTTTCAGGAGCCCAAAGTTAGCTTTGGAGAAGTTTTTCATGGTGGTGACCTTTGCGGGGGGGGGGGGGGGGGGTGAATTTCCAAGGTGATTTGTTTGTAGTCTGATCTAACCAGGGAGGAGTTGACTACTGGTGTAGAGCAATAGTCACCCATGTTAGTAATGACCAGGTCAAGGATATTGCTCCCTCTAGTGGAGGTAAGAACGAGCTGGTCCACAGCATTGGAATTAATGAATTCCAGGAAACGTTGGGCAAGTGTATTGGTACATGAGTAGTTTTCCCAGTTAATGGAGGGGTAGCTGAAGTCGCTCAGTATGAGAGTGTTAGGTTGGACCCTAATGTTTTCCAGGGTGCTTAGGAATGTGCGAGTCTTGGGACATGGTTGGGGACCTATAGCAGGCTATGACCTGAATCGCTGTCTTACCTAATGTTAGCTGCACCTGAAGTATCTCAGATACGTTATGTTGGGCTACCAGTCTGGAGGTGTGTGCATCCTTTATGAATATGGAAACACCACCGCCTTTGGAGCTTCGGTCCAAGTTCTGGGGCCAAAAGGTGTGGAATTAGTTATGGCCTGGTAGTGCAGGGGTGCTTTCTGCTGCCTTGAACAACATCTCTGTTATGGCACAAATGTCGATGTTCTCCACTTTAAGCAGTGCTTTGAGCGAGTGCATTTTGAGATTTTAGGCTTCTAGCGTTGAGCAGCATGACCCTCAGATTGCATTTGTTTGTAGCTGTTACGGTGGTAATTTGGTCTTTGGAGCACCGCCTAAAAAAGGCACTACAGAGGGGTGGCAAGAGCCTTGGCCAGTATTCGGCAGCCCAGGGTTGATGGATGCAGGCCATCTCATGAAAATGCATTGAGGTCTGTCAATCATGTCATCCCAGGCAGACAGATACTGGATCCCCTTAGAATGACACCAGAAACTTAGCCAACTGTTAAAATCAATAATTTTCTGCTTGTACTGTGGTTTCATTCTGGGTGATGGCAGGATGCTGCTCAGGGCTAGGGTCATACCCACCTGGGCTACATAATCAGAGTGCTCCTCCATGTCTCTCTCCATGTAGTCCAGGGAGGTACGTCTCCGGTCATTCACACCCACATGTACAATGACAGAGTCATATTTGTACCCGTTGTTGAGGGACCTGAGTGCATGCGTTATGTGGCAGATCCTGGTGCCTGACAGGCAGCTGACTGTTACTTTCTCCTTACTCAACCCAGTGAGTGGGACATCAGTGTGCCTCACTATCGAGTCACCTATGACTAGTGTGTTGGGCATGCTGTTTTGCCTTTGGGGTTTTGGTTGAGTGGCACACTGTTTAGGAGAGTTATGAGTCTCATGATTAGTGTTGTGGTCGAGGGCATTTCTAACTTGGAGGTCTCTGCTGTTTGGGTAGATTTTTATTGAGAGTCTCAGTGAAGGTGGGTGTGTGGTTTGTGTTTTTATGTGAAGGCAGTGCTGGTGTGTGTTCTGGAGGGTTGTGTGTTCCATGTGGTGTGGTACAAGTGTTGACCTTCTCCTCCTGACCAGCTATTCCGGTCTTGGCTGGTGAGTGCGTGGCTTCCAATTTGGATATATAAGTGCATCTCTCGCAAGTCTGAGTGTTGGAGGTAAGAGGAGAGGGTTGTCAGTGTACATGAGGCAGTTGCTACATTCCCTCAGGATGCCCAAGTTCACCAGGTTAATATTAGAAAGCACAGGGAACTGACCTTTAGACATGCCTAGAGGGGTTGGTATTAAGTACTGGAGCTGTTTCCTTGGAGAACATTTAGTGCTGGTAGCACTTTTGTGCACTACAATAATTGCTACAAGAAGTCTGGTGAAGTGCTAGACTAAAGCTAGTATAAGTGCAGGATAGGAGAGAACTAGCCGATCTAAGGGAAAAACTGAAGAGCAGACTTTTTAAGCTTCTGAGCAGTACCAAACAGTCCTGGATACAGCAAATCTGTATCTGGACTAGGCTAATTACAGGAAAGGCAGGAAACAAACATGGTTTAGTATTGAAATAGGCTTGTATGAAGCTAGATCTGATGTCTCTTTGCCCTCTGAGTATTACAGCTACCACCACTTTCTTCCAGGATGTTAGTACTTCTCTTCTTAAAATACTGTTAAAACTTTCCAGATCTTTATAATTTTTCCCTCCTAGCTTCCAAACTTTTACAGGAATGCCACCTAGTCTGGGGACTTTCCTGAAGATTAGTTACACATTACCAATTTTACCTCATCTCCTCCTGTCCTGTTAGTAATTGAGCCTCATCTACCTCTAACCTTGGCATATTTAATTCTTCCACAAAGATTTTCAATTGTACCTTTTCTAGATTTTGATGTTTCTCTGCTTTATACAGACTTTCACAGAATTTCCAAAATATTTTGAATACTCCTACAGGATCTCTTGTTTTCTTCCTTTTTATAGACTCCCTAAGCTTGGCAACCGCCCTTTCTAATTTCTATTGCCTCAGCTGTTGTACAGAAAGTTTTTGTTCTCTGAGTTACTATCAAAAATCAGCTGCTTAACAGCAATCTTTTTAAACTCATGCATATTATCGAGGTAATCCCTTATTTTTTGTTTAACATTCTACAGTTGCTCCACTTCTTGTTCTATGAGATTCTCCCTCTTCAGCAATACTTTAACATTTGTCCATCCCTCTACAAAATTCTTGTTACTTATTAACCATATCTCCCTTTCTTTTATTTTCACCCTATTTTTAAACTAATTTTACCCCACTCCCTCACTATATTTTCAGAAGAAATGTCTATCTTCTCTAACAGCTCCTGAATAATTTACAATACCCATTCCTTAAATTTCTCTCCTTTCAACAGATAGGTGTGAAAGCACAAGCGTCTCGTTTTTACTTCATTACCCTATGTTTTTATTTTAGTTATAGTTGGCTCATGATCTGCAATAGTCACTAGGTGCGTATCAAGAGAGCACGTTCCTGTGAAATGTAAATTCTGTCTAGCCTAGCCCAGTGTTTGTTTCTCGTGGAAAATGTAAATTTACTCTGAAATCCTACTACTGAATTTGCATCTTCCATGGCAAATATTTTCATAAATTTCTTCAAAAGTCTACCCTCATTTGTTATATTTTCCCTTCTGTACACTCCAGACACAATCATTACTGCAAATCAAATTCCAGTCCCCACCTATAAGTAATATTCCTTGCTGAAAGCTGATTATTTCTCCCAGACTTTTCTTAAGCTCCACTATAGCAGTTTTAGGTGGAATATTAATACATGCCAGTAAAAACCTCCTCCCTTGCCAGTAGCTCCTTAGTACTACATATCTACCGTTATTATATTTTTTTATTTTCGTCTATCACTATTGGAGATCATCTTGCAATTAATACAAGTATTCATATTTTCCATTGTCCCAGGTATTCTGCTGAATAACCATTCTGTAAACCTTTCTTTATCAAAAGCATGTGTTCAGTTCTTTCCAAATTTGTCTCCTGTATTATAGCTATTTGCACTCTGCATTTTAATATAGTTAACTACTCTTTCTTTTTGTACTTACCTCTGAGACCACTGACATTTAAGGACATTGCAGATAGCATCATTGTGTTAAAAAGTTATAATTCCCACCTTTTATGCATAACAGTTTTTTTTACTTGTCTAGTTCCATCTTTTGTGCTACAAACGTACACTGTTTGGCAGGTTGATCTTTTATACAGTTGTTTCTTGTCACATCCATTTGAGCCTATGTCACATCTTACAAACCTTTTTGTTTTATTAAATCCCTCCCCCCAAAAACACACACACCCAATACCCCCTTAAAAACCTATTAACTTAATACTAATACACAAAAATGATGTACACCTTCAAAGATTGATATTTTAACCCCCCCAAAAGGAACAAGTGACCCAAACTGACAGCCACACTCACAAACTTGGGTTAACCTAAAAGACAGGTTATCCATGCTAAGACATAGGGCACAGCCTGTGCTTCTACTAAATTCTGTCTGGATGTCTGATCTTTAGATCTCCCAGACAGGAAAATGCATGAATGCTTTTAGAAAACATGATTTCCTTGCTATTTCTCTTTATCAGATTGTCTTCATAGAGATATGAGGACTAGATACCATGTTGCTACTAAACATACTTTGATTTGCTAGAAAAAAGCTTTATCATATTAAATGTCCTTTTTCATTTACTTGCAGTTTCTTAAAACTGGTTACTAGATCAAGCGAAGGGCCTTAATCCAATCATTTCCCTAGGCAAGAATGAGAAAATGTACATCACTTTTTTCTTTTGTCGTGATCTTTTGACCAGACTTTCCTCCTCCTTTTTTTTGTTTTTGTTACATTGCAGTGCCTACATTTCTTAAAACTGAACAAGGAGAAAGAGAGAAGGGAGAAAGAAGAATAATCAGAAGCACCTGTTTACATTGATATTCCATTACACTTAAAAATAACTGAGAAAATGTTACTTTATAGCATGAAAATAAAATCATGCTATAAATTACTATTAAGAAAAAAATATATTTTACTTACAGTTCATTTTCTCCCTCCTCTTCCCCTCAAGTACTTTTCCAAGCATTAATGACATGAAGCATGGCATATGCTTTAGAGTCCCCTACAAGTTTAACAAAGTCAAAAAAAGTCCAACATTTCCAGAGTTTCTTGTTCTGTCATGTTTCACAAATATAATTATTGGTTTGTAATCCAACATGTCAATTTCCAAGTTACTGGTTTTGTTCCTGTTCATCCATCTCCCAAATCCTGTCCCTGCTTCATTTCCAATGTACTCTCAATTCTTCTAGTCAACTCTTGTGCTTTTTCCTTCTCTCAAGCATTTTCAGGTAAAATATTGGAAAATGTTTCAATGGCGTAGTCTGTGGTCTTTATTACCAGAGCAAGCAGCAGAATTTCCTTCCATTTCAGAGCTCACTTTGTGTTGGACACACTTTTGTATTTCCACCTTAGCATATACTGCATTAAAGAATGATTTTGCTCCTCCAGGAAAAAATATTTTAGAGATTGCTGGGTACAACAGTTTGAATCTCACACTTGTGTCTGAACATTCCCTGAAAAGTAGAATAAATATACTCTTCTGCCTGGGGTACAGTGGGTAATCATTCTCCACAAACACTCTGCTGTATCCCACTTTTAGTACTTTGTCCTTCTGCCACAGTTTTGTCAGCATAAACTCCTTCTGTTGACAGGACTGCATCTTTACTATTAAAGGTCTAAGTTGCTTTCTCGTTACCACTTTTGGAGAATATACAAGATGTGCCCTTTCAATTAACAACTCTTGCTGTGGAATATCAGCCCAGTTGTTTATTTGTGCTTTCATAAAATTAATAGTCTGTTCTTCCCAGATTCTCTGGTACCACAGAAAAATCTCAGGTTTTCCCTACGTGCTCTAATTCGATTTTTTGAAAAATGTCTTCTTGAGCAGTCTCATATTCAGCCAGCTTTTTCTTCATTTCATACTCTGATTTTTGCACTTTTATCATCTCATTTGAATATGTTTTTAAAGCTTTTTTTTCCATTTTTACAGTCTTTTGTCATTTCAGTTGATATACTCCATCAGGGTTTCATTTATTTTAATCAGGTTTGTGTGCAGTTGTATTGTATGCTCCTCTAGGTTACTGGAAGTCAAGGCTGGAGCTTGCACTGCTTTCTGCTGAACAGCTGCTGTACTCTTCCCATTTAGTGTTTTATCCTCACATTTTGTAGCTGATTTGCTTTCATGTCTTCTGTATTTCTTTTTTCCTAGCATCCAGGCAGTGCACTTACTAGCCACTTACTGAAATTTACCAAGAAATACAAGTCAACTGGCTTTCTCTGCTGAGTTTCTGTTTTCACACTGGGAGAGCCAGAATTAAGCTGTTAGTCAATGTGGAGCCATATTAGAAGTCCACCAATTGTGTCATTTGAGAATCAAACCCTGTACCTTGTGTTTGCAAGTTGAACACCTTAACCATTATTCCAACCCCCTCATTGACATGTTATGGATTATTCCAGATTAGCTTTCAGAATGATGGACAATTTCCTAATATTTAGTTTGCCTCCACGATAGGTATTATTGACTGAATAAATGTAATAATAATGACACAAGTAAGGATGCTTATGTTACTGGCAGCCAATTAACTTTCTGTAGGCTACAGTGGTAGTGCTTATTTTTGGGGACTGGTGTTGAGAATCTGCAGATTGTTTTAATGTCACATTGAATGATTTGGATGTTTTGACTGAACTTAAGAGCTACTACTGCTAAGGCATTTTCAGACTTGGGTATTAACATTTCTTGGCATAGCTTATAGTTGTAGCACTACATCAACACTAAGAAAATTACTTACGGTTATTATTTGACCATAACCTCCTTCCAAATCCATAATGAACTGTTAACCAAGGTCTTAAATAAACATAATGTAGCAAATAAAATTTCACATCTTATAAATAAGGCATGTCAAGTAATAGCTATAAAAGTGTCATTATCAAAACATAATACAACTTAGCTATTCTTTCTTATCCCTCTTTCAGCACAAAATTCAGCAATACTACAGACTGCTGAAAATAAAATTCTTCAGTTCATCTATCTGGCTAGCAACAGACAGCACACCTCTGTTATACCACAAAAATTCCAAACTGTCTCCCAATCAATGCTAGGTCTATCTTTGTGCTAAAAACTTTGACTTTCAAATTATTGAATGGTATTTACTGTCCACCACTAGCAAACGTGCTTTTAATAAATAATAAACCTTATTCGTTAAGAAGCAAAGACTGTCTCAAATTACAAAGGCCTGAATCCTCACTTGCAAGCTGAAAACAGTGAAACCAATGAAATCGTATTGCCAGAACAGCCATAATTTCAGAAAAAAATGAAAGTGTACTTTAAGAAATAATTTAAATGTGACTGATTCAGGGATTCCAACTAGCACTGCTATAATCTGAATTTTAGCCAGAGTTGCAAATGAAGTTGATTACCATTTGCTAATAATTATTAAATTAGTACTGTTCAGTATTATAAATATGGATGTTTAACATCAAGTTTTCCATAACATTTAGTATACTCTGACAACCTTCGTACGTGCTTGTCATAAATATATATACACGCTTGTTTTATATATATATATATATATATATATATATATATATATATATATATATATATATATATATTAATCTGCTAATTTCTTTTACATTATACACTCGATGTAGATGTCAATTAATCTGGCCTCTCTTTATACAACATTATGTATCAATTTCTGCTATTAATTCCTTTGTCTCTGCCATAAACTGGTCACTCAACAGCCCATTTACCCAGTCTGGAATTAGGTAGCTTTATATAACAATAGCAAACAGAATGTTGGTTGGGTTGTTACCTTGTCCACCAGCTGTTGCATATTTTCTTTAAAGAAGACAGCTGGATCTAATCAGAGACCTATTTATATTTTTGAAAGTTTCTACTACATTTCTACTTAGGTCAAGTAACTTAATATCTGTTGGTTTTAATTTCTTGTTGGCACCAAAGAGCATGCACATTACTACAAAATATTGAGAGTGTACTACCATTGACTTACTTCCACTTCTAGCTGCTGAATTAAAACCATGTTGTGACTGCCTTTCTGCATTTTTACTGTGGAACTAGCTCTAAGAATCTGGATATTGTTTACATATAAAATGACTGAAGATGAGGGGAGTTGTGACAGTAAAATTGTTTATAAAGAGGGAAAATAAAGTTCCATGGCAGTACCAGCAACAGTATAATCAACAACTATACTTCTAACACTGAAATAAATAAGTATAAATGATGTACTGAATTGGGGAAAAAAATTGGTCTTAACACTGTCCCAAGAGGAACTGCTGTGAAAGTTCACAGAATGGAAAGCTGACTACCAGAGTGAACAGTAAAAGATCTGTTACTTACAATTTTTGTCCACCCTAATGCAGTCTCTCCAAAAGCCAAGCAAATGAAGTTTTTAATGAGCAGATGATAATCAATAAATGTGAATGCTCTCCCTTCAGTAACTTCATCTTTTTTCATGATTGAATAAATTGCACTGGTGGCAGAATATGCTGCAGTTACAGCATTACTTGCCATTTATTTTTTAACTGGGTAAGCCCACTGAATACAACTGTCCCTTTCAGAAGAGGTGACCCAGGAACTGACTAGTTAAGCAACTTGATTTGAGTCATACAGTAGGTAAAACACCCACAAATGGGGATAAAATAAAAGACATCTACAGATTCAAAGTATCTAGTTTAACTCTGATGTTGTCAAGGTCTAGACCAGCCATTTTTGTTAAAAGGGAATAGTATTTTTTTCCTGGAGATGTAAATATTTCATTTTCTCTGCATTTGTGCATACACATGGCTGGAAATTAGGTAGTAAGGGCTACAGTGGGCTGCAGGTTGAGTACTCAGTTTTATTTTCGTGGTGAAAGTTCCCCTAACTGCTTTGTATCCTGTAGCTTAGACATGATGCCAGTTGAATGTTTGTCCCAAATTCCCTTTTTGTAATATGTTATGATTACAACTGTAGAATGTTATTTGTTCCTTATGATTTATTTATCACAATAACAAACACTGACCCTCTCCACCTTGCACAAAGTTATTGGTACCAAATATGACCTGTTATAAATTATTCTTGCTTACCGCTGTACTAAATACATCCAGAAGAAACAAAACTCACTGTTGTATGTCTTGGCAAACTACCAGTTTACATCACTAAAAAGAAAGACTACAACAGAAGGAAAAACAAAATCCGTAAGAGAGCATGTTAATACAAGGCATTACCTGCATTTTGAAACTGAGGTTGTGGTGTTGTACAGTCAATCAATACAGTATTTGGCTGTTCTTCTGAGACAGCTTTGCTTAAAGATGCCATGGTGCTTTCATGAAGCAGGCCCTGTAGACTGGCAGCATTTAAGAACCTGCCAAATGGAAAAAATTAAGTTTCTTGTCACTCTAGGTTACTGGATATTAAGTCACAATAACTGCTATGATGCTAGCTAAGGATCTTTCCCTTTTTTTGGTTACCTCCATCTCTAAGCATTGACGGGACAAAAAATAAATATATAAAAATAAAGAGGTAGATTAGATATCCACCTTTTCAAGATTGTAAAAGTTAGCAAAAATGGCCATCATTCATGTCAAGAAAAAACAGAATTCAAATTCAATATTTGATTCCACACTGAAATATAAATCATTTCATTACCAAACTTATCATATATAATTAATCTAAGCAAGTTCTTAAACGGTTACCCTTCAAGCAAAGAATCTAGAATGAATATATACAATCCACTTGTAAACCAGTGATCTGTGTAAAGGCTAAATCCATGGGCATGGCCACTTCATAAGCATCCAAGTTGCTTTGTTATTGTAATTATGCCAACAAAAGTTTGGCTGGATTTGTCCAACCAAGTAAGCTCTAAGTAAAACTTTTTGCTGAACTGTTCAAGTTGTAAAAGCTTTCATAATTGATTTTTGTTGTAGCAACAATTTCTTAAAATGACTAAGTTTAAGTATTTCTCTAATTCAGTGGTCTCAAACTCAAACAGCTTGAGGACCAGTTGAGGAAGACTCCAAGAGTCTACTGAGCTAAGGGTTAGAAAAGTGATGGTTGTATAAAAAAAAAAAAAAAAAAAAAACATGCAACACAAGTTATTATTTACTATTGTTTGTAAGTAAAATACAGCTCACAAATTTGATTAACAAGGCATAAACACAAACATACTGTGCACAGTATATCTTGAACACCCTTCCCCAAATAAAACACGTTACTCATCAAGCTAATTAATTTAATTGCACATACATAGACACACACACACACACACACACACACACACACACACACACACACACACACACACTTACAAACTCAAACCACAAACAGGACTTGCATTAGCAGCAGGGATTTTCTGTAAAATATAAAATTTGAAACTCAAATGTTTACAGTTATTAATTGCCTGATTTAATAGTCATGTTAGCCCAAAATTTCTGTAGAATGAAAACAATCAAAGATGACTGATGCATAAAGGTAACAAATTCTCATAACCAGAAACATGAGCTATTGCCCAGTTGTACATTTTTACCTTGGGATTCAATAACATCTACACCAAGTGTACACTAAGTGTTCACCGTTCGGCGTGCTTTTTTCAGTACCTGCTGTGCAGGAGAACCAAATAAATTGACCTTGTCCATGGGTGCATCTAAAAGTTTTGATTTGACATGGTCCGGTAAGGCCTGCTCTTTCAACCATGCATGCCTTCTGATAACTGTGCCAGTCCTGGCTGATCTAAAGGAAGCCTCCAGTGCATCATAGCCACACTTTAAAGAATGGTTACTAACTTGCTGTATGTTATGTACCATTTCCTGAACATACGTCTCATCTAAAGATTCATCAGAGGACAGTTTTTTAGTTAACTGGTCCAGCATAAATTCTTGATATTGAATCATATGAAATTGACAGTTCAAAGCCCTAGCTGACAGAGTAGCAGAAGTGTAAACTTTTTTACCCCATCTCTAAGGACCTGGATTCCCTTTCAGAGGGGAGGGGGTTTTTAGCAGATGTAGTTGCTACAGCCTTAGGCCCCTGGGAGATAGTCTCGGGATCTGCAAAAGGAGCCTTGTATAAATGGAGATGAGTGTCCGGGACCCTGTAGAACCTATCGGGCTTAGCAGGGGCCGGAGGTAATGAATCAGGAGCAGTGCAAGCATCATTAAATGCATCATCTACAACAGAAAGAACTGGAGGTATAGCTAAAGGCCTATGCTGTGGCAAATGTAAAAAGGTTCTAAGCCTTTTCCTGGAGTCTGAGAAATCTTGGCCCTGCCACTGAAATTGTTCCCTCATAGCATGCAAGGTTTCCCCAAAGGAAAATTCCTCAGGTGGAGAGGCAGAAGGGATGGACTCTTCAGCATCAGAGTCTTCGTAAGGGGAGTAAGGAGCCTCTGGAGGGTCTGTATTTTCTGAGTCATCAAAGGAATCATCTGTGGATACTGGCTCTGGGGGCTCTGCTCTAGGCCTCTTCTCTGGAGGTGGATGAGAGGCCCTGTCTGGATGAGGCTGGGATCCATGGATTAAAGAAATGAGATCCTCTGCCAGAGAAAGCATATGGGAACTGGAGCTGGGCCTGTGAGAGGGGGGGGCTTAACAGGCACAGTTTTTGAAGCTTTAGCTGCTTTAGCCCTGGCAAAGGCCTTAATGGACATGGCTGCAGGAGGCCTAGCAGCTCCACGTGCAGGGGTTGAAATATCCAAGGGAATAGTGTCAGATAATTCCTGAGAAACCGCAACTGCAGGTTGGATTTCAGAAGCCGATTCCACCAGGTTAGAAGAGGCCTCGGTAGAAGGCATGTTTTCGGCTGGAGGAAGAACCGCTTGCTCGGTTTCAGCCGAAACAGAGACACTCGTGGTTGGCTTAACCGGTTTCGGCCGAAACCGCGGACCGCGAGTGTCGGTCCTTTTCCCTGCGTTTTTTGGTTATTTGTGAAGTCGGAGGATCCGACGGCATAATATAAGCAAAATCAGAGCCGAAAAACTGCTCAGCAAATTCCGACCGACGTCTAAGCGTCCGTCGGTTAAAAGAAGCACAGGCTAGACAAGCTGCTACGTCGTGGTCTGGGCCTAAACAAGGTAAGCAGTAAGAGTGGAAATCTTTATGAGGTATTTGTTTCCCACAAGTTAAACAGTTATTCACTTTTTCTGACATCGGCTGAGGCAAGAAAGAGTCCCCAATGGGGTACTTAGCTTTTTAGAAGTCTTCGAAGTAGTATTCGGTAGTAGTAATCTCTGGTTCTGACCGACCGGCACTTGCGAACAGCCGGGCGCCACGCGGCAAGAAAGACTGAGGAAAATGGCGTCGGCTGATGCCTTTATACCCGAAGAACTGCAGCTATGACGTCGGGTGAAGTGCGACACCAGCCGAAGCCAGACCCAGACTTTGGAATCCGGCCGACCGAAGGGCTGCCTGACGACAGGACAACCCATTTGTAAGGACTGCAGATGCATATCCTTGAAGGACATCAGGCATAACTCACACCTTCTTCTTCCTAATTTTAGCTATCCTACTGATATTCTTGCAGCTTTAAATATTGACAGGGATTCATAAAGGTTACCACAAGGTGTAAACTACATGTATACTTAGTGTAATCTTTCTGAGGGACTAGAAAGCACAAAACATGTGATAAAAAGCCTTCATAGACACTTAGTGAAGGCTTTATTGAATTTGGTCCATAGCCTATGAGTATAGAAAATGAGAATGACAGTAATCATCTACAAAATAGTGTACAGTAAAAAGCATGGCACAATCTACAACAATTTGCAATAAAAACGTTCCATCTGTGTTGTTGATCTTCATTCATTACTGATGGGTTATGGGTTCCGTCTTTGGAACCGAGCCAGCCAAATATCAAGCTCGCATCAGCCAAAAACGTTCGAGTCAAGGTTCTAATCAGAATGCTCTGCTCCCTGTTACTTCAGATCGAGTTTGCAAGTTGACAAACAAAAGTAGAGGCTACCTCTGGTCAAAACAGACCTACAATAAAGGAGTACACGAGATCAACCAGGAACCTCCGGAAGGGGGTGGAGGGTGGGAAGTAATGAATGAACGAAGATCAACAACACAGATGGAAAGTTATGGTAAACATAACTTCTTTATCTGATGTTGTTAATCTTCATTCATTCCTTATTGATGGGACAGAGTCCCCCCGCTACCTGTATCCCTGGTTGGCCCTAATGGAAGGACATTCCTGAGCACCATGGAGCCAAAAGAAGCTCTACCTCTGGAGGCCAAATCCAATTTGTAATGAAGAATAAAGGTATGAGGTTTAGCCCAAGTCGCAGATGAGCAAATATCATTGAGGGAAGCCTTAACATGGAAAGTTGCTGAAGTTGGCATAGACCTTGTAGAATGTGCCTTCACTCTGTGGGGCAAGGTGACATTGTTTTTGTTGTAGATAAAGGTAATACAATTTCTCAACCATGAAGCCAATGTAACTTTTGGAACAGGATGACCTCGCCTTGGTCCAGAAAAAGCCAGGAATAGTTGGTCTGATTTACGGGTAGATTTTATTCTGTCCAGATAAAATCGTATTTGCCTACAAACATCCAAGGAGTACAGGCAATACTCTCCCTTGTTAGAGTGGTTAGGGAAGAATACTGGAAGGTCAATAGATTGGTTGATAAGCCCGCTCTGACACCACTTTTGGTAAAAAGGAAGAATTAGTTCTCAGTGATATCCTATCCTTATGGAAGATAAGAAAGGGAGGTTTGATGCATAAGGCTTCAAGTTCTGACAAGCGTCTGGCTGATGTATATGCAATCAGAAACAAAGTTTTCCAGTAGAGATATTTTACATTACATGAAGACGCAGGTTCAAAGGGAGGAGCTGTTAGAGCTTGCAGAACCAATGCCAAATCCCAAGGTTGCATCGGTTCTCTAAATGGAGGTTTTAAGTGGAGAACCCCCCTCAAGAAAGTTTTACAGAGTCAATGTGACATAAGCGAAGAATCCTGAAAACCAATGTGGAAATTTGAAATAGCAGCTAATTGCACACAAATAGTAGAGGCAGACACCCCACAGTGGAAAAGATGTGATAAGTAATCCAAAACCACCGAAACTGGGGTTGACAAGGGGTCTAATTGTTTATTTGCTGCCCATAGAGAAAACCTTTTCCATTTATCGAGAAAGATTAATCTGGTGGATGATTTATGAGATGCAATAAGAATACTGCGCACAGGGGACGAGAGGTTTTCCTGCCTGACAATCATTGAAAGTGGATAAACCAAGCTGTCAGTTTCAGGGTTGTTAAATTGGGGTGAGTCAGACCCTGTGGATGGGATATCAACGTTGGGGATGGATTGAGGATCCATGGTTGATCTAGCAGATGAGGCCAGAGGAAGGGGAACCAGACTTGTCAAGGTCATATGGAGCAATGAGGATCACTTTGCTTTTTAACTGTCGGGCTTTCTTCAGAAATTAGGAGATGAGGGGAAGATGAGGATAAGCATAAAGTAGACCCGAGGGCCAAGCGTGAACTAGAGTGTCTCTCGTTGAGTGTCCCCGAGGGGGGATCAGGGCAAAATAGTTGCTGCACTTGTAGTTGGTTGGGGAGGCGAATAGGTCGCAGCAAGGCTGGCCCCAGCAGTTGAAGATTCTTGCCGCTATCATAGGGTTGAGTGACCACTCGTGAGTTTGTAGAATGCACCTGCTCAATTTGTCTGCTATCACGTTGGAGCTCCCAGGAATTTGCGTTGCAATTAGAAAGCAGTTGGAAGCTATCGCCCACTGTCATATTCTCAAGGCCTCTCGGCATAACGGGTAAGATCTGCTACCCCCTTGCTTGTTGATGTACCAGACCACTGACATGTTGTCTGACTGGATCGCAATAGTCCCTGACAGGATGGAATGAAATGCTTGCAACACAAGTAGCACTGCCCTCAGTTCCAGGACACTGATATGCAAAAGGGTCTCTGTCTCCAACAAGGTGCCTTGGACCGAGTTGCCCTGACATAGCCCCAATAGGAAGGAGTCCATGATCATCGTGGCTTTCAGTTGATGGGGGATGAAGAGGCGAGACCATTGTTTGGGATTTTGAGACATCCACCAGAGTAAATCTTGCTTGCATCTCTGAGTTACACTTATCTGAAAAGACAAAGAATGTTGTAGAGGGTACCACTGAGTGAGAAGTAATCACTGAAGGAGCCTCATGTGGAATCTGGCTAGAGGAACAATGGTAATCGAGGCTGGCATTGACCCCAAGAGTTGGAGTATAGATCGAGTGGGAGATTTGTGGTGACAGAGCAGTGGTTGAACCTGTTTCCTTATTCTTTGAAGCCTGTGGTCTGGAAGAGATGCTGTGCCACTTCTCATGTCCAACAGTACCCCTATCAATTCCAAAGACTGAGCTGGGTGGGGGCGTGTTGGACTTCTCCCACGTTATAGTGATTCCCAGGCGTTGTGCTGTAAGGAGAGTGCAGTGCAGGGCTTCTTCCAGTAGAAGCTTGGTGGGGGCGGTGAGGAGCCAGTCATCTAGATATGGAAACGCCTGGAATCCTTGAAGTTGCAAGTGAGTGATAACCACTGCCATGCATTTGGTGGACACTCTGGGGCTGCAGAGAGACCGAAGGGCAGAGCTCGAAATTGGTAGTGACTGGCTCCTATGCGGAAGCGAAGGTATCTTTTTGAGTATTTGTCCATTTTTATGTGGCAATACGCATCCTGAACATCTACAGAGCACATCCAATCGTCTTCTTCCAAAAGAGGAAGGATAGACTGAATCGTGACCATCCAGAATTTCTCTGTTTTTACAAATTTGTTCAGTGTGCTGAGGTCCAGAATTGGTCTCCAGTCCCCTGTCTTTTTTGGCACTAAAAAGAACGTTGAGTAAAAAACGGATCCTATCTGGTCTGGAGGGATCGTCTGGATAACTCTTTTTTTGTAGCAGCTTTTGGATTTAGTGTGCCGCTGCTTCCCTTTGACTGGGTCCTTATTACTTTGTCAGGTAATACTTTGGATGAAACTGGACAAAGATGGAAGGGAATGAGATAGCCTCTGGATATTATCCGTTGTACCCAAGTCTCGGTGGTTATATTTCGCCATGCAATGGGGTACAAGGAAAAACTACCCCCGACCGCTTCCAGAGGTGAGCAGTCGGGCAACACTTCAGGAGCGCTGATAGGGTTGGCCAGAGAAAGAATCTCTTGGAACCCCGGTTTTGTGCATCTCCTCTGCCCCGAAAGGGGAATCTTCCATTGGAGTTTCCCCCTCTGCCTCTAGGGGAGAATTCGGCACGTGCGTCACAGAAAGAGCCCTGTGATTTCCTGTGCCACATCTTTCCGCTCATCTAATTTCTGGAGTAGAACCATTGAGGAGTGGAGTGTCTGACACCAATGGCAGATAGGGTCTTGCCATCTCGTTTGCACCTTGCCAGTATATCTTTCACTTTAGGGCCAAACAAAGAAGTGGCCTCGATGGGGGCGTTCATGAAGGAAGCCTTAAAGGAGTCCGCAAAGTCACAAAGGCGAATACAGGCATGTCCATCTGGTGACTATACCCGCGCCTCCCACTCTAGCTTCTCCTTCCATTGCGTGAGAAATAAGATGCATGGAAGAGTTGGAAATGGGCTTTAGCAAGGTGATCAGAGAAGCCACGTTGTCACTGACCTCGTCAGAAACAGCTCCTTCCAAGGTTTCAGAGAGTTGATTGATAAAATCTCTCTGGAGCCTGGTAAAGTGTGCCAAATAATTCAAAGACCTTACGGCGAAGGTCGATGAAGCAAACACACGCTTCCCTAGTCTATTGCCCGGGACTCCTTATTGGGGGGATGGGCAGTTTGGCTCTCTTCTGACAAAAAACTCATTCTCTCGCAAGTATGGCAAGTGCAATGGCTCAAAACTGTTCCAATACTCCAAAAAGACAAAGCCAGCACAATAAGGTGATTATAAACCAACAGTTTAATAAAACTGTTTAAAACATCACTAGGGGTAAAATAGCCCCTATGAATACACTAATCCACTAACTATACATATTATGCAAACCGGTTTTGGCTAACCCAGCCTTCCTCAGTGCAACAAAGTTAATGAAAATAGGCAGAGTCTGAGCTGTATATAAGGACAGCTCAATTATACAATTAAATATAATTGAACATTTACAAATTCTCATTCAAACCAGGGCTAAACAGCCCACCTAATTTAATTATCCATTTCTTCTCCTTAGAATTGAGTATGGAGTGCCAACCCCTTTTACAATTTCTGTCCCCACCAATTTTATCAATTATGGTAAAATGAAAAGAAGCTGTCGGATGCTTTAAAGTGTGTTTATACAAAGAACTGGTCAAGTATTCGACAATATTTTTGGCAAACTATGGTTCAGATTGGGTTGTTTATCTAGTTTCTTGTTCATGCTCAGCATTCTATGTTGGGCAAACTGCTAGGCCATTGAGAATCAGAATTTCTGAACACGAGTGATGTCAGGAACCATAAATTGACCAGTTCTTTCTTTGTATTTGTAAATGTTCAATTATACTTAACTGTATAATTGAGCTGTCCTTATATACAAGCTCAGACTCTGCCAATATTCATTAACTTTGTTGCACTGAGGAAGGCTGGGTTAGCCGAAACTGGTTTGCATAATATGTATAATTAGTGTATTAGTGCATTCACAGGGGCTTTTTTACCCCTAGTGATGTTTTGAGCAGTTTTATTAAACTGTTGGTTTATAATCATCTTATTGTGCTGGCTTTGTCTTTTTGGAGTCTCTTCTGCCAAATCCTTCTTAGTTGCTGCCGCCACCACCATGGCATCTACTGGAAGACCTCGTGACCAATGGGGATGCTCAGCTGGGGGCGATAAGATTTTATCGGGCCCCCATGGTATCACTTCCAGGGTGTCAGGAGCCTTCCATGCATGCTGGAAGATGAGCTGGATGAGCTCATTGGCCGGCAGGGTAACCCAGGAGGTAGGGAGCTGGGCACGAAAGGCCTGCAGGAACACGGATTCCTCAGAGATAGAATTAGAGGACTTCCAGTCACCCCTCTGTCTAAGGATTTCGAGGATGTCACCAAAGGATACCTCATCACAGGGTGACCGTGGGGACCCTTCCCCGTCATCAAAGTCCATATCTTCAGTCAACGACTCCTCGGTGGAGTCCATGTGCTTCCTCTTGCACGACGTTTTGCAGGGTACTTCCTCAGTGGGAGGTTCTAGGGAAGACTGCAAAGAGGGGGGTCTCTTGAGGAGGAGAAACCTGAGGCCCTTGTGCCCAGTGTCCGGCGGTTGTGACTTGTGAAAGTTGCAGCACAGAGGGGGGAGAGGACTCCGACATGTGGGGTTTGCCAGCGGAGGCAAGTGCCCTCTCCATGGCCTGGAAGACCGGCCCGGCCAAGGAGGGATGGGAGCTCGAAACAGAGCATGACAACCTCAGAACCGGGGTCACACCCTGCCCCGACGAGCCAACCCCCAGACTAGGAGTCTCAAGAGGACTGTGAAGCGTGAAAGAGGGAAGATTCCTGGAGGGTGCCATACAAAAAAAATCGGTGTGGAACCAAGAATGCCCTCCCCCATGACACAGCCACTGGCCTGAGAAGAGCCTGATGCCCAATGCACCGAGGGTCACAAGGACAACTCTGGTTCCAAAGTGAGATCCACTACTGGAGTCAGAGGAAGGGAAGCTGCTGTCGGAGTAATGGGCTTCGATACTTGGGTGGAAGTCGAAGTACGTTGGGGTTTGAGGAATTATGCGTTCACCTGAAGGAGGGAACATGGATTTTGGCTGTTGAGAGAGACCTCTGGCCACAAGCAACTGGTCAACAAGCCGCAACATATCTTGCTCAGAGAGGCTCCTGGTCAACCTCATAGAGAAACCTGACGGCGATACTGGCCTTTCCAGAAAAGGACTATATTGGCTACCAACGAATGGATCCAGTGAAGGAGAGAACTTGGTCTTTGCTAATTCGAGAGGTGCAGAGCCCAAAACCAAGGACGTCTGCACCAAAGAGATGACATGGAAGTAGTCTGCGCCAACATCAGCACCAAAGACGTTGAAGGTGTCTGCACCGATGGGTACGGTGCCATCGAGGAAAGTGTCTGCACCAGTAACAAAGATAGTGACGAAAAGGACTGCACCGAACAACATGTCGGTGCCGAAAGTGTCTGCACTGTGGAGGACAGTAAAGTCATACTCGGGGCCAAAGGGGATTGAACCAATGGTGCTGAAGGGGACTGTACCTGCAGGGACGGTGCCGGTAAGGGCTGCGACGGAACTGTCGAAGCCATAATTGTCTACACCAGGAACTCCGGTGCCAGTGTCGATAAGGAGGACATGGTTGGAGCAAGAATCAGCTGGGGCAATGCCGAGCCTGGAGCTGACAAGGTCATAGGAGGCAGCTCTGAAGTAGCAGTCATTTTCACCTTCTTATGAGTCGACTCCCTATGATCTCCAGAGGGAGATGAAGTGAGCGACTTCCATGAGGAAGAATGTCTCTTATGGGGTTTAGCAGGTAGGGGTGAGCTCTCTGACCAAGAAATAGCGTCACAGAAAGGAGATTTGAGATGACCTTTCTAGATTAATTTGTTCTTTCTGTCGTTAAGAGTCCCGGTTGAAAAATTTCTAGAAATCCGACACGGGGGATCCATAGTAAGGTGGGAGACATTCAAACAATAGACACAAGTCATGGCCATCAGAAAGCGGTAACTTACGGCCACAATCCATACACTGCTTAAAACCAGCACTACTTTTCTTATCTGACATAATGATGTGGAGAAGAACAGCACCAAAAAGAAGAGGAAAAGCTACCCAAAAGGGTAAGAAGAGAGAAGGAAGAAGATTGATTATTTATTTATTTATTTATTTATTTAAATTTGTTGACCGGGAGTGTCCGACGGGACGTGGGTCCATTTTCAGCGGAGGCCCGGGGAGAAAAGCTCCACAGTAAAATAAACAGACAGTAGTTACATTGGATTACATAGCGATTAACAATTTAACATAGAAATTACTTACAACATATTTACAGATGAAGAACATAGTACATCAGTAGACAACTAGAATCTTTATCTGTGAAGTACATAACAGGCATTAACAAATGTAACAATGAGAAGTTCCTGCTGTATAATAAGTACTAGGCTTATGAGCATCTGAGCTTGCTATCATCAAGGTAGTTAGTGAAGGTGAAAGAAAGGTAGTAGTTGGATGGGGTGGATGATATTAGAGTGGGAGTTGCAAGGGCATAGCCAGCATGTTTTTAGGTGCGCTTTTAATAAAGTTTTGAAGTTGGTGCATGATGGTACGGAGGTAATTGTGGGTGGGAGTGAGTTCCATAATTTGGCTATGGTGCAAGAGAATAGTGCTTCACCAGCAGAGTTATTGGCTTTAGTGATCTGCAAGTGTTTTTTGTTGCTGGATCTTAGTGGTCTGGTGGTGCGATAGGGTTGGAGTAAATTCTGGAGGATGGGACATTTAGTGTATGGTTTACTAGTTTATGGGCGAGTGAGAGTTGATACCACTGAAGGAGGTGAGGGAGTTCAAGCCAGCCCAGTTCAGCAATTGAGAGACAGCGGTGACTACGGTAGGATGCCCCTGTGGCGAATTTGGCGATTTTGCTGTAGCAGGTCTCTAAGCTTGTTTAGATCACATTGCCTTAGGTTGGTATATACTGGAGAGGCATAAAGTAGGGTGGGGATTACCAACGATGGTAATGAAGAATTAACTCAAAGGTAAGAAAAGTATAATAAAGAGAAATAGACTAAAGGGAGAGAGTCTTAAGAATATGACAGGATAGAAGAATAATGCCAGAAACTGTTTGAAAAACTTTAAAGAAGAAACGATATATGAAACTTTCAAAAAATTAGACACTTAGCTGAAGAGAGTGGCTTGACACGGCTGTACAGCAACGTGGCAAATGAGATCTGAGGTAACATGGAGCAGAGCAGTCTGGGTAGGACCTTGGCTCGAGAGATTTTGGCTGATGCGAGCTTGACATTTGGCCGGCTCGATTCAGAGGACGGAACTGATAATCCATCAGTAAGGAATGAATGAAGATTAAAAACATCAGATACCAAACATTTTATTAGGAACAAAGCAAGGGTATAACCTTCATCTATTTGAAAGAAAACAAAACATTTTACAAGTAACAAAAGAAAACAGAAATATACTTGTTATAACAACTGACAGCAAACTTAGAAGATTTACCTGAGAACCAATATTTTAACATACTAAAATATGAGGAAAAACTATTAACATTTTAGAGCAAGTTGAGAGCTATGAAACTCGCAGACATACACATTTTACACTCAAAGCTGCTTAACAAAAAACAAAACCCCAAGAGCCTGTCATTATACAGATCAAAAACATAAGGCAAAATCATGACAATTGACAAAATAAGGGACAGTTAAGAAAGTACAGTTTTGTACCTACCATAAATGTAGATGTCCGATAGGTATGCATCTGCAGTCCTAACATATGGGTTGTCCTGCCTCAGGCAGCCCTTCGGTCGGCCGGATTCCAAAGTCTGGGTCTGGCCTCGGCTGATGTCGCACTTCACCAGACGTCATAGCTGCTGTTTATTGGGTATAAAGGCATCAGCCTACGCCAGTTTCCTCAGTGTTTCTTGCCCCAGATGCCAGGTGCCCTCTAGGAAGGCTAAATTTGGATAAATGCAAATGATTCCAAACAGTAGAGAGCAACCAATATAAGAATATATATATACATATATATACATATATACAAACAAATACACCATAATAGATTCCCCCAGCTAGCTAAAAGAGGGGTAAATACCCTAGGAATACCACAGAGGGGAAGGAGGGTGGGTAATCCTGACTGCAGATGCATACCTATCGGACATCTACATTTATGGTAGGTACAAAACTGTACTATGTCCTTCAAGGATGCATCTGCAGTCCTAACATATGGGTAGAATACCATAGCCAAACTGGGGGAGGAGGCACTAAGATAAAGATGGTGTAGTTAAGATCCCTTGCAAAACAGCAGTTGCAAAACCTGCTCGGGATCTAGAATACAAGGGAAGATTATAATGCTTGGCAAATGTATGCACGGAGCTCCAAGTAGCAGCTTCTAAAATGTCTTTGGTAGCCACTCCTCGTAGGAAAGCTGTAGTGGTGGCTGTAGCTCTTGTGGAATGAGGTCTGATATTTTCAGGAGTTGTCTTTCCATGAAAAGAGTAGCAAAATCGAATGCAATTTCCTATCCATTTTGAGATTGTCTGTTTTGAAATTGCTTTTCCTTGCGTTCCTGTTGCATATGCTACCAGAAGCTGGTCAGTTTTTCTGCTGGTCTTAGTTCTGTCCAGATAGTAGCGTAATTGTCTGTGCACATCCAAGGTATGTAGCAGTCTTTCCCCCCTGTTCTGTGGGTTTGGGAAGAATGTAGGTAAATGGATCGCTTGGTTCAATGATACTCTGGAGACCACTTTTGGCATAAAGGTAGGGTTAGTTCTCAGAGAGACTCTGTCCTGATGGAAGATAAGGAAGGGTTGTACTGCCATTAATGCCTGTAACTCAGATACCCTTCTTGCTGAAGTGATTGCTAGCAGGAAAGCAGTTTTCCAAGACAAGAACTGTAATTCTGCTGTTGCTGCTGGTTCAAAAGGAGGTAGTGTTAACTTTTCCAGCACAAAGTTGAGATCCCATGTAGGTAAAGGTGGTTTCCTTGGAGGTTTTACATTTTTGATTCCTCTCAAGAACTGCCTGAGTAGAGGATGAGAGAAGACAGGAGGATCCATGTTGTATTCTGCTGAAATTGCTGATGCATGAATCTTAATGGAGGAGTAAGACAGGCCATTGTGGAACAGTTCTGCTAAATATTCCAGGATGTGTGCTATGTTTGCCAATGAGACATTTTCTCCCTTTGCTGCACTCCAAATGAGGTATCTTGTCCACTTGGCTGAATAAGTCTTCCTTGTGGAAGGTCTGCGTGCCTCCAGGATAATGTCCTTAACCCTCTGGGATAAACCTGGGTTATTTTGTTTTATGCAATATTCCAAGCAGCTAGCTGCAGTGTTTTCAAGTTTGGATGTAGGATCTTGTAGTTGTCCTGTGTTAGAAGTAAGGGACATAGAGGTAGAGGCCATGCGTGTGTCCGAGACATGCTTCTCAGTAGCGGTACCAATGTTGCCTCGGCCAGTCTGGAGCTATCAGGATTACCCTTGGCTGATCCTCTCTGATCTTCAGTAGAACTTTGTACATCAAGGGAAGAGGTGGAAATGCAT
Source organism: Protopterus annectens (assembly GCF_019279795.1). NCBI lineage: Eukaryota > Metazoa > Chordata > Ceratodontiformes > Protopteridae > Protopterus > Protopterus annectens. The sequence continues at coordinate 13,392,273 of NC_056733.1, forward strand.
ATTCTGTCAGGTTTTTCCAGCTGAAGGAAAGGGAGTCCACCCTCCAAGCAAGTGGGTGGTATGCTCTTGTGCAGAATTTCTTCAATTGGTGGTTGTGTGGGGAGGCGAACAGGTCTATCTCTGGTAGTCCCCATTTCTTTGTTATGGCTTTGAAGATATCTGGATGCAGCATCCATTTGTGAGCATCCGTGGTAGTTCTGCTTAAGGTGTCTGCTAGAGAATTTTCTTTTCCTGGTACAAATCTGGCCTGAAGTTGAATGTTGAGCTTCAGGGCCACATTCCACAGGTCCATTGCCATCCGACATAGAGGATATGAATGTGTACCTCCCTGTTTGTTGATGTACCACATGACTGTGGTATTGTCGTTCCTTATCAACAGATGACCCTGGTGAAGGAGTGGTCTGAATGCCTGGATCGCATGTTTCACTGCCAGCATCTCCTTTAGATTTATGTGTAGATTCAGCTGGTCTTGGGTCCATAGGCCTTGAACACATTTGTCCACCATGTGTGCCCCCCATCCTAGGTCTGAGGCGTCCGTGGTGATGGTCTGGCTTGGATGAGGTTTGTGGAAAGGCAAGCCTCTGTTCCACTGACAGGCCTGAGCCCACCACAGGAATTCTTGCTTCAGGCATGGAATTATTGGAATCTGGGCTTCTAGACTGTGCTTGTGTTGAGACCATACATTCCTTAGGTACCATTGTAGCTTTCTCATATGCAGCCTGGCATGTGGAACCAATATTATGCATGATGCCATGTAGCCCAGGGCTTGCAGGACTTTCCTTGCAGTAAGCCGAGTTTGTGTTGTTAATGTCATGAAGTAGGCTGGTAGTTGCTTTTGTTTTTCTTCTGTGAGAAAAGCCATATGAGTTGATGTATCCAGTTCTGCACCCAAGAATGTTATCCTTTGGGATGGTACTAGTCTTGACTTTCGCATGTTGACTGTGTATCCCAAGGCTTGCAACAGTTGTATGACATTTTCCAAATCTTTTGTTAATTTTGCCTTGTTGTCCGCTTGTATTAGGCAGTCGTCCAGGTATGGGTAAATCTGAATTCCCTGAAGCCTGCAATGAGCAATTACTGATGCCAGGCATTTCTTGAATACTCTGGGCGCAGTAGATAAGCCAAAAGGCAATGCTGAGAATTGATAATGCTCTGATCCTGCAAGAAAACGGAGGTGTCTTCTGCAATCTGGTCGTATAGGGACGTGCAGGTATGCCTCCTTGAGATCTAGAGTCACCAGCCAAGACTCCTTGCCCAGCATGGGAAGAAGCTGCTGGAGGGTCAGCATTTTGAATTTTGGAACAATGAGGTATGTGTTCAGTGCGGACAAGTCTAGAATAGGTCTCCATTGATTTTCTTTTCTTGGTACAAGGAAAAGCCTGGAGTAAAATCCTTGGCCTTGTTCCATAGGTGGTACCTTTTCTATAGCTCTCATCCTTAGTAAGTTGTTGACTTGTCTTAGAGCGTCTGTTTTTTGGCTTGGTGGTAGGTTTGGCATTCCTCTCTTTTTTGGTAGAGTGTGGAAGTGAAACCTGTAGCCCTTGTCTATTGCTTGTAAAGTCCATTTGTCTCCTGTAATGTAATGCCAGTTGTTGGAGAATAAGGCTAGCTTTCCGCCCAAGGGTGCTTCCAGTTGTTCCCTGGTAGGCAGAACTAGAGCCAAGTCATTGTGTCTGCCCTGTGGAAGTGGTTGTAGTTGAATCTGTGGCAGTATTTCTCTGGTTGGTAGGTTGCCACTGACGTCCCCTGTAGGCACCCCTAGATTGACCTCTGCCTCTGGGGCGTCCATTTCTGCGCCTCTGCGCTCTGGAGTTGTCTGGAAAGGACCAATTCTTCGAAGGCCAATTTCGGCTAAACCTCGGAGGTTGGACCTGTAAGAAATCCTTGACTGTTTGGACAGATTTTGCTTTTTCTTCCACCTTCTCTAGAACCTCCTGTGCAGGGGAGCCAAACAAACTTTGTTTCTCCATGGGAGCATCTAGGAGTTTTGACTTAACATGGTCTGGTAAGGATTGTTCTTTTAACCAGGCATGCCTTCGAATCACTGTTCCAGTCATAGCTGTTCTAAAGGAAGCCTCCAGTGCATCATAGCCACATTTTAAGAAATGGTTACTGACCTGCTGAGAGTTATGTACCAAATCCTGAAGGGACTTGCGATCTAAAGGTTCAGGAGAAGACAGTTTTTTGTTTATCTGGTCTAACAAAAATTCCTGGTACTGAATCATGTGAAATTGACAGTTCAAGGCCCTGGCCGAAAGAGTAGCAGAAGTATAAACCTTTTTACCCCATCTCTCTAAAGCTCTAGATTCCCTTTCAGAGGGAAGAGGGTTTTTGGCAGAGGCAGCTGCCACACCTTTAGGGCCCTGTGAAATGGTTTCAGGGTCTGCAATAGGAGCCTTATACAAATGGTAATGTGTGTCCGGGACCCTGTAATATCTGTCTGGCTTGGCAGGGGCCGGGGGAAGAGAATCAGGGGCAGTACAGGCATCATTATATGCATCATCAACAACTGTTAGTACTGGCGGAATGGCTAAAGGCCTATGCTGTGGTAAGTGTAAAAAGGTCCTAAACCTTTTCCTTGAATCTGAAAAATCCTGGCCCTGCCATTGGAAGTGTTCCCTCATAGCATGCAAAGTTTCCCCAAAGGAAAATTCTTCAGGAGGAGAAGCAGAAGGAATGGAGTCTTCTGCATCAGAAACCTCATAAGGAGAATATGGGCCTTCGTGAGGGTCTGAAATGTCTGAGTCATCCGAGGAATAATCTGTAGAGACAGGTTCCGTGGGTTCAGTCCTAGGCCTCTTGTCTGGAGGGGGCTGAGAGGCCCTGTCTGGGTGAGGTTGGGATCCCCTGATCAAAGAAATGAGATCCTCAGCCAGGCTGAGCATTTGGGAACTAGAGGTAGGCCTATGTGAAGGAGTTTTAGCAGGTAAGGCCTTAGAAGATTTAGCTGCTTTAGCCCTGGCAAAAGCCTTGATAGACATAGAAGCAGGGGGTCTAGCAGCCCCACATGCAGGGGTAGATATGTCTAAAGGAATAGTGTCTGACAAATCCTGGGTGCCTGCTTCTGTAGCAGTAATTTCAGTCGCAGATTCAGCCATGCTCTGTGAGGCCTCGGCTATCGGAGGCATGCTTTCGGCCGAAGGAAGAACCGGGGGCTCGGTTTCAGCCGAAACCGAGACACTCATGTTGGCCTAACCGTGGTTTCAGCGAAACAGCGGGCAGTGTCGGTCCTTTTCCTTGAGCTTTTTAGCTAATTGAGTAGTCGGAGTTTCCGACGGCATTTTGTATGCAAAAGCGGGACCAAAAAACTCCTCTGCAAACTCCGACCGACGTCTAAGTGTCCGTCGGTTGAAGGAAGCACAGGCTAGACAAGCTGATACGTCGTGGTCTGGGCCTAAGCAAGGAAGGCAGTAAGAGTGGAAATCCTTATGAGGTATTTGTTTCCCACAAGTTAAACAATTATTTACTTTGTCTGACATCGGCTGAGGCAAGAAAGAGTCCCCAACGGGGTACTTAGCTTTTTAGAAGTCTTCGGTAGTAGAAATCTCTGGATCTGACCGACCGGCACTTGCGAACAGCTTCTGCTTCGGGCACCGCGCGGCAAGAAAGTGTCCGTCGGTTGAAGGAAGCACAGGCTAGACAAGCTGATACGTCGTGGTCTGGGCCTAAGCAAGGAAGGCAGTAAGAGTGGAAATCCTTATGAGGTATTTGTTTCCCACAAGTTAAACAATTATTTACTTTGTCTGACATCGGCTGAGGCAAGAAAGAGTCCCCAACGGGGTACTTAGCTTTTTAGAAGTCTTCGGTAGTAGAAATCTCTGGATCTGACCGACCGGCACTTGCGAACAGCTTCTGCTTCGGGCACCGCGCGGCAAGAAAGACTGAGGAAAATGGCGTCGGCTGATGCCTTTATACCCAATAAACAGCAGCTATGACGTCGGGTGAAATGCGACATCAGCCGAGGCCAGACCCAGACTTTGGAATCCGGCCGACCGAAGGGCTGCCTGAGGCAGGACAACCCATATGTTAGGACTGCAGATGCATCCTTGAAGGACATCTACAAGACTCTCTCTCAAACACACACAAATGTGTCTGACTATAAATGCTTACAAGCAGAAGGTCTACATCACAGAAAATGCCAAATGGGAACAGGACTCCAATGGGAGTGATTCCAGATGCCAAAAGATTGACTGTAGGTATAATGATGATAATGTTAGAAACAGAGCACTGCCATCCTATAGTACACAACTCCTTTTTAATGGCCTTAACATGCATGCGCATGTACAGAACTCTGAAATAAGTCCTGAAATTATTTTTAAATGGACAAGACACTGCTACATCTTACAGAACTAAACCATATAGTCGGCCGGATGACGATGTTAAAAACAAAAATGTAAGTGAACCGGTTCTCTGTCTTTTTGGGGCCACATCTGGCCTGTGGACTGGAAGTTTGAAACTCCTGGTCTAATTCCTGACTCCACTGGCTGATAATATGATATACTGCAGTATATGGGGAAAAGATATGTGAAGGCCTTTTACCATGATATGATTTTAGATTTTGTGATGAATGTGTTTTAAAAACAAAAATAATTTTCTTAATATTATCAATGATAAAGTGAAATCTTTAAATATTGTGCACATCAAGGGATTCATTTAGATTCATAGGTGTGTACTAGGCTAATGGCTCCAGAGCCTTTACAAGCCTAGCCCATAGGATTACCCTGACATCGTGCCACCCGACATTAGTTCCCAGTGCCTCTGTCAAGTACAGCCACTGGAGCAATCCCCAGGGTGATTTTTCTATTTCTCATCCACTTATCAAGATTTCTCTTGAAGAGGGCCAGTGAGGTACTCTGTTTGACATGTATGGGAAGTCTATTCCATATCGTGGGCAGTCTTTGGGTTATGAACCTGTCCCTCCAGCATGTTTTGTTGATTGTGGTAATGAGGTTGAGGTCTCTGGAGTGTGTGGTGCGGAGGGATTGGGATTTCTTTAGATGTAGCATTTCTAACAGAGTTGGGTCAGACATGGCTTTGTAAGTCAAACAGAGATCACCTCTAAGTAGGCAGTATGAGACAGAGAATAGTTGGAGATTTTTTGAGTCTTTAAAATATAGGACAAGTGTTTAAGGCCTAGGATCCTCTTTGTGAGGTACTTTTGACGCCTCTCCAGTTGTTGCAGGTGTCTAGTAAGGTAAATGCCAAATGGGGTATTGTACTTGATGATTGGCCTAATGAGGAAAGAGTAGAGGGAGACAATGACCTCTTTCTTCTTGGAAGCAAAACCCTTAGTGATGAGATGTGCCACAAAGAAGGACTTTGACCACAGTGGCAATGTGGTGGCCAAAAAAGAGGTTGCTGTCAACCTGTGTTCCCAGATCTCTTACAACGCTTTCTGTGTTCAGTGGACTACCATCAATGTGGTAATTCATGGGAAATGAGTTTTTCCCAAAGGGGATGATGACATTTTTTGGCACTGAGCTTAAGGCCATGGTTCTGACACCAGTTGTTGGTCTTAGTGAGGCCTTTCTGTAGGCTGTCAAGATCACTTGGGGAGTTAATAATGGCTCCCAACTTGCAACTGTCTGTGAACTTCATCAGCCAGAGTCCCTTCGTGTTGACCTGGACTTCTGAGAGGTAGATGCCAAACAGGAGAGGACCCAGGACTGCTCCCTGTGGGACTCCATTCGTGACTGGTCAGTAGTCTGACTTGGAGTCAGCTACTTTCGCATTTTTCTATGATTCCTGAGTGGGGAATGGTATCAAAGGCCTTGAACAGATCAAGGTAGGCTGTATGAACCACCTTCCCTTCATCCAAAGCTCTGGTGACTGAACAACAACTGAACATTTAAAATGGAGTTGTGTTCTGTATGAAAACAGGACAATTATTTCTTGAAGTTAGATACAATATTAAGGTCTTTACATAACTAAACTGTTAACCACATAAATGTCCATGGAAAAGAAAATTTAGAAATTTGATGACTGAAAAATTTTAATAGCAAGTTGAATGTTTTTAATGCGAGTATCAAGTTAGAGTTTGTTTTAATAAAAAAAAAAATAAAGCCATGGTGAAAGTCTTAATTGCCAAGCAAATTTAATAATATTCATAAATAACTCAGGGAAGGTTAAATTACAATATAAATAATTAATAAAAATCTGAAGAAAAATGTTTTGGCTGGATCCCTGATATTATAGCCTAAATCTGAATGTGGTTGTGTCAAGATCTCCCACAATATTCTAGGTGAACTACCTATAAAAAGAACTTACTCTGTATTATCATAATCTGGTTATAATGCTGTGTTTGTGGAGGAATAAGGGTGTTTTGTAAGAAACAGACCAATAAGGATAAATCATTAGCTTAAATAGATTAAATATGCCAGCAAACGATATCTTTATATGTTGAAATGTTTATGATTTCTTCCATAATACTAAAACAGTACTTATTAGTTGATATTCTACAATATATTCTGTTTCAATGCTATAAATCCATCCTTGACATTTTATTTTTTAATACATGGAATCTGACATACATTCTTATTTTCAAGTAATAAAAGTTTAAATTTACTAGCGTTGATCTTATAAACCAACTGCATACATGGAATATGCATATATGGAACTACCACACTGACAATACGCCCCTAAGAGTTGACCCAGTGTTCGAGGTTTGGGAACTTTTGTGGACAGTGATCTAACTTTTGACTAACAGGTGTCCACTGTTGTAAGAATGTCCCTCTATATTGCACAGACTGTGTGTAGTTCTAAGGATGTCACTGGCCCCCTTTACTCTGCCCTTATTAGGCCCATCATTGAATATAATGCCTCCTTTGGCATGTATCTTTCCAGACACATGCAACAACTGCAATGCCCACAGATGTACATTACTAATAGGATACATGGCCTAGCAACATGTCTACATGGACCAACTCATAGTCCTGTCATTATACTCTGTATCCTACAGACTGCTAAGAGATGACCTGTGTCTTGCATACAAGGCATGCTTCAACCCATTACTGATGGATTTACTGCAAATTAGCATGTCAAATGGCATCAGATATACTTGGTCTAGAGATCTAAACCTCATTTCCAACATCAACAGAACAGTTTGGATATCACTGCTCTGGAACAGATACCTCATCCACATAAAACACAGTTCATCCATGTCCATATTCAAGTGCAACTTAGATCTATGGATGGGAAACAGAAACCTTACTCCACAACGGCCTCCTGTACTACTACTAATGAATAAAGGCAGCTCCTAAATGCTTTATCCCATGCATGGATCCCTGCAAACTATCTGTGGTATTATCTTATTTATTCTCATTAGAGTTACTATATAAAATTATTGACCATGGGATGGGTAGGGATAATCTATTACCAAATGGAATAGGTTATTTTAAGCACAAAAAGGGAAATTAGCTATGCTTAAAATGGCTCACAACTGCAGTTAACCTAGTACTTCCCCATGAACCTATGAACCGTAATCTCCTTACTGTAAGAAAAGAAAAGATAAAATTTACTAAAGGAGATGTCTAGACTGGTTACAGTTAATAAGAGATCATCAACATAAACGGTTAACTTTACATAATATTTGCTTATTGTGACTGGGACAAATGATGTGTCTCTTTAAAAATTCTAATATTGGAGTGGCTACACAAAAGAAAAAGGGTAGGTGATAAAGGACAACCCTGTCTAACTCGAAATTTTTGGATTAAAATATCTGAAGTCAGACCATTAATTTGAAGATATTATTGTTTTCTTTAAGATAAGTATTAGTGAATAAAACCTTAATTATGCTTAATATACAGTTTAGAAGATTCAGACTTAATAAATGTTGAAAGAAAAAAATGGTACAGCTGTGTAAGTAAACTTACTGTAACAGCAGATGTTCTAATGATCGCCACTGCAGTAGCCTTAGTTATATGGGTCATATCTTGCCAGGGATATAACAGCCAGCCAGCTTCAAACCTTCAGGGAACATTCCACACACCCAAACTGTCAGGCAGCCTGAGCTAAGCTGACTAAAAGAAAAATTAAAGAAAGCCCTTCAGAGCTTTCTTGTCAAAAGAGAAGGGGGGGGGGGTGAGCCAAGAAAGGACAGTGATAGGAACGATAAAATTAAATGTCCACACTCTGGTATAAAAAGCACACCAAAAAACAAGGGGAATGGAGGGAAGAAGTGGTTACTGCAGCAGCGATCATTTGAACAACTACTGTTATGGTAAGTTTACTTACGCAATTGGTCTATGTTCATCATATTAATCAATGCTGCAGTAGCCTTAGCTATATGGGTAGATTACCCCAGCTAACTACATTTGGGAGGTGGTAGGAGAACAGTCCATGAGCCCCTGGAGAATGGTCCTAGCAAAGCCAGATCTGGACCTAGAGAAGGAATCAAGCTTTTAGTGCTTTGTAAAAGTATACATAGAGGTCCAAGTAGCAGCTTCTAGAATACTTATAGAAATCAACCCTTTTCAAAACAGCAATAGATGAAGCCAAGGCCTTAGTACAATAGGCCCTGACCCAGCCTGAAGCTGTTTTGTTATGGTGAGTACAGCAAAAGATCCTTAAGACAATCAATTGGAAATAGTCTGTTTTGACAGAGGTTGTCACTTCTTATCTTCACAAGAAATGAAAAATTGATCCAAAGAAGTAAAAGACTCAGTTCTGTCAAGATAGTACCAAAGACGTCTGTAGACATCCAGGGTATGGAGTATCCTCTCTCTCTCTCTCTCTCATTTTTAGCTTCAGAAAAGAAAACAGAGAGATGAATAGTTTGGCTTAAAGTAAACACAGATATCCCTTTAGGCATAAAAGAACACTTAATTCTCAAAGAAGCACAGTCCCTAAGGAAAACGAGACAGGGTTGAGCTTGCTACTCAGATACGATTCTAGCAGAGGTCAGAGCAATCAATAAAACAGTTTTCCATGTTAAAAACCTCAAGTCAGCCAGGTTACCTGATTCAAATGGAGCAAATGTTATCTTCTCTAACTCAAAATTAAGATCTCAAGGAGGGGCCACCTCTTTTCTTGGAGGACTCTTATGCAAAACCCCTTTCAAAAACATTTTGACATAAGACTGTATTGCAAGAGGAGGATCCATGGGCACACATGCTGAAATGGCCAATAAATGGACCCTGATAGAGGGCTAGGATATTTACTCACACAAATATTGTGAGATCAGAGAACAACTGCCTTTGAATGGGCAGTGATTATGTTGTTGGCACTCACTAATAAACCTTTTCCATTTGCTAACATATGATTTTCTAGCTGCAGGCTTTCTTGCTTCCATTAGTAGCTGCTGCAAGCTCTCAGTAAACAGATGCTTCGATGGAATTAAGACCCTCTCATCCAGGTAGTAAATTAAAATAGACTGATATTGGGTGCATCAAACACACCTGTTCTTGCGTGAGTAGATCCAATTTGTGAGGAAGCTCGTGATAAGTGCCCCTGGCCATATACAAAAGAAAGGAGAACTACTGTTGCTTGTGCCAGGAGGGAGTCACCACAATGATTTGGGGGGATTCCTTCTGAATCTTTAGAAGTTACCATGGTTAGTAGTTGGATGGAACAGCAAACAGGAATATTCTTGTCCAATTAAAAGAAAAGGCATATGTCTTCCAGACATTCTTGCATTGAGTCCTGGAGCAAAATCTTGCCAGCTGATTGTTCAGAGAGGAAGAAGCAAACAGGTTTACTTGAACACCCCACAGATGGATAAAATATTGAAAGACCCCCCCCCCCAATCTAGTTTTAATTCAAGACGCTTTGCCCTGTTCATGCTCAGCTTGTCTGCCACACAATTTTGCTCTGATAGAATGTAGGATGCCTGTAGAGTGAGATTGTGCTGGGAAGCTATATCCCAAGCTGACATGACTAGTTTGCAAAGGTGGTATGACCTGGATCCCCCTTGCTTATTGATGTACCACATGACTGTGGTATTGTCTGTAACCACTTAAAGAGGGCCCGGGGACTAAAGATGGCTCAGAGAGTGGAGTGCTTTGATCAGGGCAAGGGGGTCTATATTAGAACATCGAATAGTTCAAAAAAAAAAAAACACCCCTGCACCCCCCCGCTACTTAAATATACCAACTTCGAGACCGCACTACACTGAAGTAAACGGAAATCTCCCCTTATGGAGATTTCCGTTTACTTGTTCGATGTTCTGCAGTGATATTCTTGTGTTGACAATGTCAGATTCGACACTGTCGGCTTTCGAGAATTTAATATAGACCCAGGGCAAGGCTATCCTTGATATTCATGTGTTTGCATCTGTCCTTGGTGCACCACGCCCCCTGCACTTTTATCCCTCCTGAAACCGCTCCCCAAGGAAAGTTCAAGGCATCTGTAGTGACTGATTGCTTTAGAGTAGGGAGGGAGAAGGGAGACCTGGATTTAAAGACATCTGCTGTTTCCAACAAATAATTTCTCTTTTGACAAACCCGAGCACTAGTTTTTGAAAAGATAAAGGGTGTTGGTGCTGGGACCAAAGAAATTTCATATCCCACTGTATGTTTCTCATGTGGAGTCTTGCCAGGGGTATCATGAGAATCATAGAGGCCATGAGACCCAAAATCCTGAGGTATTCTCCTCACAGTGACCAAAGTCTGAGTGGAAAACCTTAGAAATAGATCTATATTTCCCAGTGGATGAAAAGCTTTTTGCACTGAGATGCCCATTTGACATCCCAAGAACACAATCCTGTGTGAAGGAGTCATGAAAGACTTTTGAATGTCCTTTTAGAGTCCCAGCTTATATAAGAGATCTCTCACCCAACAGAGAGATTCCTGACACGTTGCAAAAGACTCTGCAAAGATAAGCAAGTTGTCTAAATATGAAAAATATGGATACCTTGTCATCTGCATAGAGCTATAACTGGACCTACAAACTTTGTGAACATTCTTGGTGCAGTGAATAGTTCAAAGGGTAAGGCAAACAACTGATAATATGACACAGACAAACAAAACCTTAAGATAAGAAGCATCTGTCTCCACATGAGACATGGAGGAGCTCTCTGACCATGTAGCCCAGGCTGGTATGACTGACTCTGAGTAGCATCCTGCCCTCACCCAAAATGATGCCAGCATACGAAGAAAAAAATGATCAGTTTCAACAATTGGTTAAACTACTGGTGTCATTCAAAGGGGATCCGGTACTTGTAAGCCTGGGACGACATGCTTGACAAGCCACGTTGCTTCGCCAGAGACGGCTTGCACCTGTCGCCCCAGGGCTTTCGAATACTGGCCAAGACTCTTGCCGCCCCAATACTGCCTTTTTTAGGCAAGGCTGAAAAGACAAACCCGCCTCCATAAAAAACAATAATAAACAAAAACTGAGGGTAATGCTGCTCAATGCCAGAAGTCTAAACCTCAAAATGCACGCACTCAAGGCTCTCCTTAGTATGGAAGAAATCGACGTATGTGCAGTGACAGAAACCTGGTTCAAGGCTCCAGAGAGCACCCCAGCACTACCAGTCTATAACTCCTACCATACCTTTAGGTCCCAAAAACCAGGACCGGAACACAAAAGGAGGGGGTGTGTGCATATTCATCAAGAACACCCACATCTCCAGGTTAGTAGCACAGCACGCGGAATCTGAGACCATCCAAGTGCAATTGACAGCGGGTAAATTGACTGTTCAATTTATAGCTTGCTACAGATCTCCCACCTTGTCTCAGGATGCTCACGCAGCATTCCTAAGAACATTAGAAAGCATGAAGATTCTACCCAACACCATGCTACTGGGTGACTTCAACTATCCAAACATTGACTGGGAAAACTACTCAAGCTCAAACGCCCTAGCCCAATGCTTCCTTGAGTTTATAAACTCAAACGCCCTTGAACAGCTGGTCACCACTCCCACAAGAGGTGACAACATACTGGACCTGGTCATCATCAACATGGGGAACCTATGTTCCACACCTGAGGTAAACTCGTCATTGGTAAGATCAGATCACAAACTAATCACACTGGACATCCCACCCCCCCCCCCCCCAGTCACGGAAATCAAGGTAAAAAACTTCTCTAAAGCCAACTTCACACTCCTCAAGACCGAGGTGGGAAGTTTCAAAGCTCCCAATCAAATGGAAAATGATGACCCATCGGCAGAATCCTTTACAAATGCATTCTATGAACACCTTCAAGAATGCATGGATCGAGCCATCCCAAGTAAAACCAAGACCAACTCCTCAAAAAAGAGGAAGCCAGAGGAAACTCCTGCAAGATAGAACAAAATCCCAAAATAAGAAGGCATCTCTGATTAACATCAGTAAAAAACTGCGCTCCCTCATTAAATCATCCAAGGCCAACTTCGAAAGAAAAATAGCCAATGACTCTAAGGATAACCACAAGGCCTTCTTTAACTATGTCAAAAGTCTAGGGGCAAACTCTCAGAGTGCATAATGGCCATAAATACACTGAACCAACCGACATTGCCAACATCCTGGCTGACAAGTTCAGTGCAAACTACACCCCTCCCTCTCCACCAAAGGGGCTATCACCCATCCCAGAAGAATGTGGCGCTCCAGATATCTCACACACACAAGTAAAGACAGCCCTTGCAAAGGCCAAAAACACAGCATCAATGGGACCAGATGCTATCCCAGGTTGTGTCTTACACGAGCTTCAAAACGAACTAACCCCCCATCTCAAATCACTATTCAAACTTATGTACCCAAAGAATGGTGTATAGTAACAGTTGTACCACTCCACAAAGGTGGTGCCACAACTGACCCTGGGAACTATCGCCCTATAAGCTTTACTAGCTTGGTCTGCAAAGCCATGGAATGCATTATCATGGAGCTCATTAACAGGGACATTGGGAACCTCCAGACACTGGACCCCACCCAGTTCGGCTTTGTTAAAGGCAGATCTTGCCTCCTGAACTTGGTCGACTTCTTCGAAACAGTCACCAAGGCCATAGATGAAGAGAAGGTGGTCCACACAGCATATCTGGACCTCGCTAAGGCGTTCAACACCATCCCACACTCAGGAATCATAGACAAACTCACCAGCTTAGATATTAACCCCTATGTCACGAGATGGGTTGCCAATTGGCTCTCAGACAGAACCCACACGGTAAGAGTGGCAGGCGCCATGTCTGACTCTAAACCAGTCACAAGCGGAGTCCCACAGGGCTCAGTCCTGGGACCCCTCCTGTTTGGTATATATTTCTCAGAAGTACAGGCAAAAGCTGAGGGACTGTAGCTAACCTAGTTCGCAGATGACTGTAAATTGGGTGCAATAATTGACTCTCCAGCTGACACAGACATCCTGCAAAAGGGTCTCACAGAGACAAACACCTGGTATCAAAGTCACGGCCTCAAGCTAAATGCCAAAAAATGCATAGTAATCCCATTTGGGAAAAACAAAGTACCTACAAGCTACCACATAGATGGGAATCCACTAAGTACAGAAGAAGTAATTAGGGACCTGGGTACCCAAGTAGATAGCATGCTCTCCTTTGATAACCACATAGCCAAAACGGTCAGGAAATCCTTCTATGTGGCACACCTGATCACAAAGGGTTTCTCATCCAGATCCAAGGAGGTGATTGTGCCCCTTTACTCCTCACTCATTAGGCCCATAATAGAGTACAATGCCCCATTTGGGATGTACCTCACTAGACACCTGCAACAACTAGAAAGACCACAGAAGTACCTCATTAAGAGGATTAAGGGCCTTAAACAATTACCCTATGAAGCACGACTAAAAAAGCTCCAGCTCTTCTCAGTCGCTTACCATTTTCTCAGAGGTGACCTATGTCTGACCTTAGGGCCATGTCAAACCCTGAACTAATGGACATGCTTCACCTCAAAAAAACGAGATTCCTCAGAATCACTCGTTCTAGCGACTCGAACCTATGTACAACAATAAATAGGACATGCTGGAGGGATAGATTCCTGTCCCAGCGACTCCCCTCACTCTGGAATAGAATCCCAATCCATATTCGACAGAGCTCCTCTCTGACCCTTTTCAAGAGAAATCTTGATGAGTGGATGGGTAATCATAAGTTCTACCCTGGGATCACTTCAGGAGCCCTGTTGACAGAGGCCCAGGTTACTAATCTAATGGGGAGGCGAAAGACATCACTCTGTGGCTAGGCTTATAAATGCCCATGGGCAGATAGCCAAGTACTTACCTATGAACCTACATTATATTCCTTCTTTTGCACTCTAGCTACAATACCTTCAGTAATTTCAAGTGGTGCATGCACTTAAGTAACTACTTCTCTACCCTTATTAGGGAACACCACAGGTGCTGGCCCCCTTCCAATCAGGACAATTTTAAATCTGGATACAAAATGGTTCTAATCAAATGGGAGAAAATGGCGAAAATCACCTTCCATCATAAAGTTGGTAATTTACATCTGCAGTTGTTTAGGGGCACCATCAACCTGATCATCAACCACCCTCCATTTTTGCTCAGGACAGATGTCAATCAAGCTCATCCTTTTTGATTTCACTCCATTTCACAGTCCAGAAGAATACCATGAAGTCAGGATGAATATGAGGAAAGAAGGGAAGTTGGCATGTGAAAAACTGGTTGGGGGGATTTGTTACCTAAGGTGTGGCAAGTTTCCATAAGAAGGAAAGGTGTTAATAGCTCTATACCCTTTTAAACTTTCTCACTTTAATCATCTTGTGCTCAGTTAAAATTAAGCATTCTTCTTAAAGTATTATTGACTGTAGCAGGAACAGGCTCAGATGAGGTGAGATCTTGCCTATATTGCTGCTCACAGAAGGTGGATGTCATCCCTCTTCAAGGGGAGAAACACAGAAGATTCTGCCTGACTTACCTGTAGAGTAAGAGTGAGAAAACTCAGAACAAATTAATAATTACACTTGGGAGAACATCATTTGCAATACTAAAAATATAATATGCTCATTTGTGAAACAAAATCACAACCCAGCTGCTTCTACATTCACTCCATCTTCTTACTCCTAGCAATGCAGCAGATTTCTCATTTTTGCTTGGTGCTTTTCCCACTTGTTGACTAATCAGATCAAAATTAATCAAGAGGACTGCAGGTTTAAAAGAATAAGTTAACAAATGACGTGTGTGAAATAAAATGTAAGCCAAATAATAAGGCAAACATAGGAAATAAGGGCTGGATTTGTTGTAAAAGCAATAGCTACAAAGCCAAGTAGCAGTGGGATTAACTAAGATGGAGGTCAGAGAAAAAAGTTCCATTTAAAATGCATGTTTGCAAAATGTAAAGCTATAAGCATAAGAAAAGGCAATACTCAGCTCCCAACGACTTCCAAAGAATCTATGCTAGAAAAGGGCATTTTAAGAAATGTAAAATGAGAAACAAGTGCATTCAAAATAATTTGTATGTTTTTGAAAAGAAAAATGAAAAGGAACCGTTTTACTGGTACTTCAGAAGTAGAACGCCTCGATACTGTGAAATCTGAAAATGCATCTAAAACAGTCAAATAGACAAGTAAAGCTGAGTGTTGAAAGGAAATACTCAGACTTAATGGTCAGATTATTGTATTTGAATTAGACACAGGTTTCGGGTTTGGTACCTTTTAGGAAGGTGATTTTAATGGATGACAATGGACAGAAACTGAAAATAGACATTATGATCTTGCCATGAAGTTCTACACAATCCAAACATGCCAGCAACACAATAACTGCTTATTACTAATATCGTTTTTTCCAACCCTGAATGTACTCGTGGGGATAGACACACAAATGTGATCTTGTTTTCTTGGAAAGTTACTTTTTGCCCATAATGCACTGTGAGGGCACAACTCACAAGACTGCAATGCCCTAGTTTCTCTTTTCAGATCACAGCCCCATTCACTTAGAATGGTAGTACTGAGAAATACTGCTCAGTTTGAGAATCCTCAGCAAAAATGTCAGTGATTTTTGAAAGTGGTGCTTACATCTTTGCTTCCTACATGTGTTACACCATTAAGGAACCATTCTTGCAAAAAGATGAATAGATATCTGAGAAAACACTGCTTTTAAAAAACTGAGTTTCAGTCCTTGTTTTCTTTCCTAAGAAACCCAGAGTGCCACATTTCTTGAACTGCAAAGCTCACCTAATTAGTGAAGTTTCTCTCATTAGGCAAATTCACCTCCAGACTACAAATGGCTTAATTAGCTTACTACCTCAAACTAGCAAAAGAAAATAGCTTTATACGAGAGCACAAAGTGAAAGAGCTGTGAATGTTAACCCTGAATCACTTTTTTACCTTAGTGAGTGTGAATTTAAAAAAGAGCTACAGGTACCTTGCAGTGTGTGTGGGGGGTGAGTGAGTGAGTGTGCCTTAGCAAAAGACTTTCAGATGTGATAGACAAAATTATACAAGAGCAAGAACGACAAATTCTTACATAAAAGTTCATTGATACTTCATTCAGGATCAACGTGATGTGCAATGAAAAAGCAGAGTATGAAATGTCAAAGATGAGGAACTGCCAAGTCGTGTTTTCTTTTATATCTGAAATAATGGAGTTCATTATTTGAAGAGGGGATATACTATAGGGAAAGGAAATTTGCACTGCTTTCTTTTAAACCTTTGGATATGGAAAATTCTTATGAGGGAGCTATATTTATTTTGTTAACTTATTCTGGTGACAGTATTAGGCCAGAAACTGTTGACATGTCAGTCAAAAAATTAAATCTTTACAAGGTTGTTTTTAAGAGCTATGTTATTTCATCTCCACCAAATGTATTCCATAAAAATGTTGCTCAAGTAACTAAAGGTTTAGAATGTGTTGCAAGTACAGCAGATGGAGTATTAGTGCAAAGTCAGACAACAGCAGCATGATAGGTGACTGATACAACTCCTGAACAGATTAAGACAGCATAATATCAAGTTAAAATGAAATGCAAGAGAAGAGTGGCAATTCTACAATATATATGTCATATTTTATCACCAATGGGTCTGAAAATTGATCCATTAAAACATTTAAGCTGTTGCGCAAATACCAACATCAGAAGACAGAGACAAGTTACAGAGCTTTCTGGGAAAGATTCAGCATCTTGCAAAATTTGTACCTGATATATTGAAGATAATTATGCCTCCATTAAAACAGCCATGCAAGATTAAGCCAAGGAGTAGAGCTCTTCACAAGATAAGAGCTTAAAAATACTCAAGAAACTAGTCACAGGGACTTCCTACATGGCTGCACATTGAGCAAAGCTCAATTCTGGCTCTCCCAGTGTGAAAACAGAAACTCAGTAGAGAAAGTCAGTGGACTTGTATTCCTGAGCAGATTTCAGTAACTGGGTAAGTGCACTACCTGGCTGCCAGGAAAAGAGAAACAGAGAACCTGAAAGAAAATCAGCTACAAAAGGTGAGGAAAATAAACTGACTGGAAAGACTACTGTAGCTGTTCAGCAAAAAGAAGTGCAAGCTCCAGACATGACTTCCAGTAACCTAGAGGAAAGTATAAGACAAATGCACACAGACCTGAAACAAAACACTGATGGAGTATATCAACTCAAATAACAAAAGGCTGGAAAAAAATCTATGAAAGAAGAAAATAAGCAACTGGACTGGTATGCCACAGCAGACGTTGTTAAATCAAAAGACACACCATGTGTATGCTCTAAAACTGGCTATGAGAAAGCAATGTAGACCTTTAACAGTAAAGATGCAATCCTACCAGCAGAAGGAGTTGATTTTGACAAAACTGTGGCAGAAGGTCAAAGTACAAAAAGTAGGAGACAGCAGAGTGTTTGAGGAGAATGATTACTCACTGTACACCAGAAAAAAAGAGGAGAACATTTATTCCACTATTCAGGGAATGCTTAGAAGCAGGCATCAGATTCAAACTGCTATACCCAGCTGTCTTCAAAGTATTCTTTCTTGAGGGACAGAATAATTTTGATGCAGTACATGCAAAGGAGGAAATACATAAGTTTGCCAAACAAAACGTGAGCTGTAAAACAGAAGGCGATTCTGCCTCTTGTTCTTCTGGTAATAAAGACCACAGAGAAACTGTGCCAGTGAAACATTTTCCAATGTTTTAATGGAAAATTCTTTAGAGAAGGAAAAAGCACATGAATTGACTAGAAGAATTGAGAGTATGTTGAAAATGAAGCAGAGACAGGACTTGGGAAATGAACAGGAATAAAACCAGTAACTTAGAAATTGACAAATGTGGGATTACAAAGCAATAATTACACTTGTGTAACATGAGAGGTTGGCATAATGGCATAATAGTTAAGGTGTTTACTTTGCAGACACAAGGTGCAAGGTTTGATTCTCACATGGGGTAAATGGCTAGGCTTAAAATATCCCACAAGGGCAGTTAGTCTAATACTAATCTATGAACCTATCTATGAAAGAACAAGAAAATCTGTTCAAATTGGACTTTTTTACTTTGTTAAACTTGTAGGGGACTCTAAAGCATATGCCCTACCATCATTAATGTTTGGAAAAATACTTAGGAAAGGTGAAGAGGAGGGAGAAAGTCAACTGTAAGTAATTTTTTTTGCTTAAAAGTAATATTTTTTATATTGCATGATTTTCTTTGCATGCTATAAAGTAAAGTTTTCTCCATTATTTTAAGTGTAATGGGATCTCCATTATTTTAAGCGTAATGGGATACTAGTGTAAACAGTTGCTTCTGTTTTTTTTTTTCTTTCTTTCTCCTTGTTCAGTTTTAATAAATGTAGGCACTGCAATGTAAAACAAAGAAGAAAAGTCTGGTCAAAAGAACATGACAAATAAAACTAGATGTACTTTTTCTCATTCTTGCATACTGGAATGACTGGATTAAGACCTTTAGCTTGATCTAGTAACAATGTTTTAAGAGGAAGCTAGTAAATGAAAATGAACATTAAATATTATAAAGCTTTTTTTCTAGAAAATAAATGTATGCTTAGTAGCAACTCTATAGCAGGTACTCTTGTCTCCAAGGACACAATCTGATAAAGAGAAATGGCACAGGCTGTACCATGCATCTAACCCAAGTTTGTGAGTGTGGCTGTCAGTTTGGGACACATGGAGGGTAACGCTTCAATACTTGAAGATGTACATAGTTTTGTGTGTTAGTATTAAGTTAATAGGTTTTGGGGGTATTGGGTGTGTGTGTGTTTTTTTTTTTGAGTGCTTTCAATAAAACATAAACTTTTGTAAGATGTGACATAATAGATTCAAATGGATATGACACAAAACAAATGTATAAAAAAAATCAACCTACCAATATATGCATATAACACAAAAGCTGGAATTACACACTTAACAAAAAAGCTGTTACACATAAAAGGTGGGAATAATAACTTTTTAACACAATGATGCTATCTGTAATGTCTTTAAATCTCAACGGTCTCGCAGATAAATACAAAAAAGAAAGAGTAGTGAACAATATTAAAAATGTACAGTAAAAATAACTACGCTACAGGAGACACACATGGAAAGAACTGAACATGTGAATCTGATAAAGAAATCTTTTCAGGATGGTTATTCAGTGGAATACCTGGGACAAAGGAAAAGAGGTGTTGTTATATTAACTGCAAGAAAAGCTCCAATAGCGATAGAAGAGGGTAAAAAACAATAGTAGATTTCTAGTACTAAGGGGCTACTGGCAAGGGATGAGGATTATGCAGGCATATATTTATATTCCACCTAAAACTGCTGTAATGGAGCTTCAGAAAATTCTGGGAGAAATAATCAGTTTGCAGCAAGGTGGGGACTGGAATCTGATCTGATGTAGTGAATATGTGTCTGGGAGGCCCAGAAGGGAAAATATAACAAAGGAGGATAATTTTTTAAGAAATTTATGAAAATATTTGGCATGGAAGATATGAATTCTTACTACAAGTCTGGAGTGAATTTACAAATTATTCCCCAAGATAGAAAAACTAGGCTAGGCTAGACAGAACTTACATTTCACAGGAACATCTGCATTTAACTGAAAGTCATAATACATACCCAATAACTATTTCAGATAATGCGCAATAACAACTAAAATAAAAACACAGGACAATGAAATAAAAATAAGACTCTAGAGCTTTCCCACCTATCTGCTGAAAAGAGAGGAATTTAAGGAATGGGTAGTGGAAATTACTCAGGAACTATTAGAGAAGACAGAAATTTATTCTGAAAATATTGCTAGGGAGTGGGATAAAATTAAACTGGAGTTTAAAAATAGGGTGGAAATCAAAAAAGGAGATATGGCAAAGAGGTAACAAGAATTACTTAGAGGGACTGACAAATGTTAAAGTATTGTATAATAGGGTAATCTCACAGAATAAGAAGAGGAGCAACTACAGAATGCTAAACAGAAAATAAGGGATTACCTCGATAATATGCATGAGTTTAGAAAGATTGCTGTTAAGCAACTCTTTTAGATAATAACTCTAGAGCACAAAAACTTTTACACAATGACTCAGGCAACAGAAAGTAGAAAGGGTTGTCATCAAGCTTAGGGTACCTACAACAAGGAAGATAACAAAACATCCTGCAGAGGTGATAGAAATATTTTGGAAATTCTGTGAAAGTCTGTATACAGCAGAGAAATATGGAAATCAAGAAAAAGTACAAATGGAAATGTTTATGGAAGAAGTAAATATGCCACAGTTAGAGGTACATGAGGCTCAATTACTAACATTTAGGATAAGAAGAGAAGATAAAAATAGTGATGTATAACCAAATCCACAGGGAAGTCCTCAGGAAGAGATGGTATTCCTGTGGAAGTTTGGAAGCTAGGGGAGAAAAAAACTGATAAAGACATGGGAGATTTTATTTAGCAGTATTTTATGAGAGGAAGTAACAACATCCTAGAATAAAGTGGTGGTGGCTGTAATACCTAAAGAAGATAAAAACCCATCAGATCCAGCTTCATACAGGCTCATTTCAATACTAAAAAAGAAGTTATGTACTCACCATAATGTTCCATGTTGGTAGTCCATCTCACCTTTCATTTTTACGTATGGGTTCGGAGCCGATCCTCGGCTCCAACTTGGCCAATTTATAAGCTCAAAGACTTCTGGTTGGCTCGTGGCTAAGCAGGTATCCCATAGTGCACCAGTACAAACCCCAGATCTTGTTTGCTGCTCACTAGAAGAAATAACCATAACAGACAAACCAATATTAAAGGATCTCCAACCAAAAATAACCAAAATATTAATACCTCCAGATTCTACCAGGATGGGGGCAGGAGGGCGGGTTGGTAAAAATAAAGGGTGAGATGGACTACCAACATGGAACTTTATGGTGAGTAAATAACTTCTTTATGTTGTGTAGTCCAATCTCCCCTTCATTTTTACGTATGGGACAGTGTCCCTAGCATCTTATTCTTGGGTGGCTCACTGGAAAATACTCCCGAGCACCGTGCAGCCAAAGGATGCTCTAGCCCTGGAAGCTAAATCCAATTTGTAATGTGTAATAAAAGTGTGAGGGGTAGCCCATGTAGCTGCTGCACAAATATTATCAAGTGGAATCCTAGTTTGAAAGGCTGCAGAGGTAGACAGAGACCTGGTAGAATGAGCCTTGATCTTGAAGGGTAAAGGTCTGCCCTCCGAATTGGAGACAAAGGCTATGCAACTGGAAATCCAATTAGACAGTGTCACTTTAGAAACTGGTAAGCCCAATCTGGATTCAGAAAAGGAAATGAATAGTTGATCTGATTTCCTAAACTCCTTGGTCCGATGCAAATAAAAAAGTAGCTGTCTATGAACGTCTAGCTGATGAAACTGATATTCAGCTGCATTACAGTGATTAGGGAAGAAAACTGGGAGTTCTATGGATTGATTTAAGGTGGCGTGAGAACAAACTTTGGGGACAAAGGAGAGGTTAGTACGCAGTGAGACCCTGTCTTTATGAAAGATCAAATAAGGTGGCTTAACAGATAAGGCTTGTAACTCCGATACCTGTCTAGCTGATGTGATAGCCACCAAAAACAAAGTCTTCCAAGACAAAAATTTCAATGAGGATGAGTGAGAAGGTTCAAATGGGGAAGATGTCAGTTTGGACAACACAAAATTTAAATCCCAAGAAGCCACAGGTTCTTGGAGAGGTGGCCTCAACAGAGTGGCTCCTTTCAAAAAGGTCTTGCATAGCTTATGAGACATTAAATTGGTGTCTGCAAATCCTAAATGGAAATGAGAAATAGCCACCAATTGAACTTGGATAGTGGCAGCGGCAGATCCTTGCTGAAAAAGCTCAGAGAGAAATTCCAAAATTACAGGGTTAGAAGCAGTGTAGGGATCTACATTCATTTTCTGTGCCCAAATAGTAAATCTTTTCCATTTACTGCCATATAGTCTTCTAGTTGAAGGTTTATGGGAGGACATAAGGATATGTGACACTGTGGAACATGCATCGTGAATCCTGACTAGGGACGGAACTGGAGCAGCCATGCTGTCAATTTGAGGGGGTGGATCGAGGGATGTAGCGAAGCTGACATGTGAGTCAACAGATCTGGAGCTGGGTCCAGAATCCAAGGATCGTCCAGGAGAAGAGGCTCGAGGAAGGGGAACCAAACCTGATGAGGCCAGTAAGGAGCAGTGAGGATTAACATGCATCCCAGCAGTCTGGCTTTCTGAATCACTTTGGAAATGAGAGGAAATGGAGGAAAAGCATACAGAAGACCGAGGGACCAATCGTGAGCTAGAGCATCTCTGGGTGTCTCCCCTGGAGGAGGAATGAGGGAAAAATAGCTGCTGCATTTGGCATTGACTGGACTGGAAAAAAGGTCACAGCAAGGCTGTCCCCATTTGCGGAAAATCTGTTTCGCTGTTTCGTGTTTCAGAGACCACTTCATGAGGCAGTAGGATCGCCCAGCTGAGCTTGTCGGCTATCACGTTGGTCATCCCTGGGATGTGTGTTGCTACCAGAAAGTAATGGGAAGAAATCACCCATTCCCAAACTCGCATGGCCTCTCGACAGAGTGGGTAAGATCTGATACTGCCCTGTTTGTTGATATACCAAACTACTGACATGTTGTCTGTTTGTACCGCAATATTCCCTACAAGAAGAAGGTCTTGAAGTGCTTGCAATGCCAGAAGCACCACCCTCATCTCCAGAACACTGATATGCAGGTGGACCTCGTGTTCTTGCCATGTGCCTTGGACAGTCCTGCCGAGATTATGCCCCCCCCCCACCCGATCTGGAAGGCATCTGTGGTCACAGTGGCAACGGGTTGGGCAGGAACAAAGGGGGCACCCGTTGTCAACTGGTTGGGTGCTATCCACCAAAGGAGGTCCCTCCTTGCATGATTCCGTAAGCAGAATAGGGTGATTCAGTGGAAGATATTGGAAGGACCATTGGGAAAACAAAAGCCACTAGGGAACTCTCAAGTGCAACCTGGCTAATGGTACTAATAGGATTGGTGGATGCCACAGTCCCGAGGAGCTGAAGATCCCACTTTGCTCTGACTTTCCACAATGGGAGAAGACGTTGAATTTGAAAGATTAAATTTTGCGCCCTTTCGGAGGGAAGACGAGCTGTCATGTTCACTGTGTCTACCTCTGCGCCTATAAAATTTACAGATTGCGAGGGCAATAAGCAGATTTTTCCCAATGTATGGAGATCCCTAATTGAGCACAAAGTTGAATAGTGGCATCCCTGTTTTGGAGAAGTAGATGCCTGGTGGGGGCAGTCAGGAGCCAGTCGTCCAAGTACGGAAACACCTGGAATCCCTGATGTCTCAGGTGAGCTGTCACTACTGCCATGCATTTGGTGAACACCCTGGGGGCTGTGGTGAGACCAAAGGGCAGAGCACGAAACTGATAGTGACTGGCTCCCAGCCAGAAGCGTAGATGGCTCCTGGATGCCTTGTCCATTTTTATATGGTAGTAGGCATCCTAGAGATCTACTGAGCACATGTAATAGTCTTTCCCTAACAAAGGGAGTATCGACTGCAGTGTTACCATCCGAAACTTGTCCTTCCTCATGGATTCGTTTAATCTGCTGAGGTCCAATATTGGCCTCCAATCTCCTGTTCAATTTAGGACTAAAAAGAACCTGGAGAAAGTTCCGGATCCTATCTGGTCTGCTGGGACGGACTGGATGACTTTTTTTAAGAGCAACTTGTTGACCTCCACAGTTGCCTGATCCCCGTGATTGGGTGGTACATCTGGGATCTTCTTGGGAACAAATAATGGAAGGGAAAAGGGTATGACATAGCCTCTGGTAACAACTCTTTGTACCAATTTGTCTTGGGTTATACTTAGCCAGGCTTCTGGATACAAAGAAATGTGAACCCCGAGCAGCCCCAGAGAAAAGCAGTTGGGCCCCATATTGGGAATGCTGATAAAACCGTCCCCGAAAGGAATCATGACCTTGTTGGTATTGCGGACCACCCCTGCCTCTAGGGCATCTCCCATTTTCTCCTCCTCCTCTGCCTCTGAAAAAGGGTTCACCCTGAGTGTCCGGAAAGACCCTCTGGGACTTCTTGAACCACATTTTACCTTTAGGATATGGTCTAGAGGGAACAGTAAAACATACTCCCATGGCAGAGAGCGTCTTTCCTTCTTGCTCACACTGACTGAGTGTGTCCTTCACCTTAGATCCAAACAATGAGGAACCATCAAAAGGGGCGTTGGTGAAAGTGGACTTGAACGGTTCCGCAAAATTACACAAGCGCATCCAGGAGTGACACCTTAGGGCAATTCCTGAACCCGCTGTTCTACTCGCTCCATCAGCCGCATAAGAAATAAGCCGCATGGAGGAGTTAACTATAGAATATAGGGTGGACTACTGAGCAGAAATCTTGTCAGGGACTCCCTCAGTACATGTACCCTGTATTGAATCTCCCAACACCTTAAGGAGAGATCTCTGCAATCTCGTGAAGTGAGTGAGATAGCTCAACGATCGAAGAGTAAAAGCCGCTGAACTGAAGACATGCTTCCCATAACTGTCCATCTGTCGAGACTCCTTATTCGGCGGATGGACAGAAGTAGTCTCAGCAAGCTCCTTCTTAGTGGCCGCCGCCACCACCATGGCATCTAAGGGGACAACTTTGGACAAAATTTCTTTATCTGGAGGGGCAGAAAGAAACTTGTTTGGTCTCCTAGGGGCTGGCTCCACGGCATCGGAAGTATCCCACACCTTTCGACTAACTAAATCCATCAGTTCATCAAAAGGTTGAGACACCCAAGAGGCAGAAGGTTGAGAACAAAAAGCCTTCAGGTACACCAACTCCTCATCAGAAGGGTTAATAGTGGGCCAGCCGCACCTCTGCTTAAGGATCTCCAGGATGTCCATGAAGGAGACATCAGAGGATGACTTGGGGGACCCTTCTGACTCCTCGAGGTCAGTGTCAGATGTCAAAGACTCATCCTGGGAGTCAACATGCTTCCTCTTGCATGTCTTCTTCCTGGGGGGCTCCTCAGAAGAGCATTCTGGGGAGGTCAAGGAAGAGTGGGGGCCACCGGTGGCTCCTGAGGCTGTGGGTCTCTGCTGTCTCCGGAGAGAGTAGGGGCTGAGACTGAAGTGGGTGCTCTACGGGGAGAGTGCTGGTACCCTTGGTGGCAACTGGTGATTTGGACAGTACGCTTCTCATCATCTCAAATGCCAACCTCTCCAGTTCCGAGGACCTCTCCCACTTGGAAGAGACCGAGGATGCCATTGGCGCCAGAGCTATCGACTCAGAGATAGATGCAGGGTCCAAACTCACCCTAGCCGAAGCACCGAGAGGGAGACTCGGAACCGAAGAAGACAGAGTCCAACCTTCCCTGTCGGCGCTGACCGGAAAGTTTCACCCCCTGGACACAACGGACGACACCGAAAGTGTCGGAGCAGAGCTTGGCTCCAAAACAACAGCAAGTGGAGCTGGAGTCGAGGGTTCCACCAATGGCACCATGCCCTCCGACTCTGACAAACCAGCTTGGCTCGAAGGAGGAATAACAATCGAGGGTTTAACAGGTTTCATAGGCTCCAGAACCGACTGGGTTGGAGCCGACAACAATTTAGATAGAGCAGACGACTTCAGCAGCCTCAGGACCACCTGAATCTGACCTGGAGGACATAGTTAGGGATCTTGATCTGGGAGGAATAGCAGTTTCCATACATTCAGTGGTTGGCGCCGACAAACTAGGATCCGACCCTGTCACCATGATGTTGCTCTCAGTCGGCTCCGAAGGCAGTGGAGCCGATGAGGCTGATTTTGCCACTTTAGGAGGCAGCTCCAAGACATCATCCGGTGCCGGAGAAGGTCTTTTCGAAGACTTAGACTTAGCAGATTTAGTGGACTTGGAAGAAGAGGAAGAGCTAGACAAGGCTTCCTCAAAGGAAGGCTTTAAAAGACCTTTAGAATTAGCTTGTTCCTTCTCTCCTGTAACACTCTAGGGAAGAAGACATGACAAAATAAGCAAGTCACTTGCAAATGGATGGCCCCTAAGCAATAGACACATAGACCATGACCATCCATCAATGACATGTTTTGGGAGCAATTCATGCATTTCTTGAAGCCTGAAGGCTTGTGCTCCTTAACCTCTTTAGACATACATACAGATGAAAGGAGAAGATAAGTAAAAGGGAGGACTAGGTCCTCCAACTTAAACGGGCATAGCCCTGAAGAAGGAAGAAACACCACGAGGACTAGGTCCTCTAACTAAAACGGTCTAGTCCAGAAAAGAAAGGGACAGCTAGGGCTTCTAACGTAAACAGACCAGCAAAAATTCACACACACACAGAAAACCCTGAATCTGCTAAAGATTAACACAGGAAGCTGAAACTGGAGTTTCGAACAACGAACTCCACCAACGTAATAATCAATACCAGCGGATAACTGCCAAAAACCAAACTGCTCTACAAAACTGTAGACTGGAAAAAAAAGCTAGTGTTATCAAGCTATCCGCACTAACAATAAGTATGAAACTGGTACACAGGATACCACAAGCACATTAACAGGCCCAAGGCCAACGCTTACACCAAAGGGTGCAAAGGAGCTAATTACCTAAGAATTGGTAACCTACACTAACAAATACTAATGCAACAACAATTATACTACACTAATATAACTTTGAACAAGATTTTAAACAATGTAACCAAGAAAAAAGTTAGCCAGAGCCAAGAAAAGCACAACCGAACTCGTTGACGAGGCAAACGAGATCTGGGGTTTGTACTGGTGCACTATGGCATACCTGCTTAGCCACGAGCCAACAAGAAGTCTTCAAGCTTATAAATGGACCGAGTCAGAGCAGAGGATCGGCTCCGAACCCATACGTAAAAATGAAGGTGAGACTGGACTACACAACATCCATGATTATAAAATGTTTTATGTCTATAATTCCAATCTGATTGTTTTTGTTTTTAATGTGTCAGACCATGTAACTTGTGAGTCCTTACTGGGAACATTACTAAACTATTGTAAATATACATAACTCCTTGTATTATATTTTCTATGTATCTAATTGTTGTGTAATCTTTGTAATTTTGTTTACTGGTGCTTTTCTCCCTGGGCCTCTGCTGAAAATGGACATATATCCGGTTGGATTATCCCGGTTAACAAATGTAAAATAAATACATAAATAAAAATGGCTAAAAAAATGGCAAAAGTAATGCCAAAATTGATAGATATGGGCCAAAGTGATTTTGTGGAGAGGAGGCAAACATTTGACAACATTAACAAAACACTGATGATCCAGAGGGAAGGAGAATGTAAAAAAATACCACTGTTGTTGATGGGTCTTGATGCAGAGAAAACATTTGACAGAGTAAGCTGGGACTTTATGAGCAGGGCAATGGAAATATTTGCATTCCCTGATAAACTTATAAAGTTGATTAGGAGGACATATGAGGGATCGGTGGTAAAAATTAAAGTGGGTGGGGTGCTCTCTGACCATATCTGCTTGAACAGAAGAACCATGCGGGGTGCCCTCTTTTCCCTTTGTTATTTGCATTATATTTAGAACCACTGCCAAAGAAAATAAGGGACTAAGAAATTCAGGGATATAACTAGTATAGTTGTCAAGAAAAGTTGGCTCTATTTGTAGATAATATTATTTTATACCTGATAAAAACAGAAAAGGACATTTCACTACTGTGGAACATTTTGAGACAGTTTCAAATCCGTTTGGGATACAAAATTAATGAAGCTAAAACAAAGCCAATAGGTATAAACTATGCACCCACACATGAACTGGTTCAGTAATACCCATACTTATGGGGACATGATAAAATGAAGTGTACTTGGGAGTAGTGATTAAAAATGATTCCGGTGTGGCAGCTACGGATATATGGGAACTGACTAGACAAAAGATAATACAAAAACTGAGAGACTGGAAGCTTTGTTATATATTGATATGGATAGTAAGATACAAGCAGTTAAAATGTTTTTAGTCCCTTTAGTATTATATACAGGTTAGGCATATTTTTATCAACCAGAGGAGAAGCTGTGGACAGCAATTAATAAAGAGCTGAAGGATTTTATCTAGGAGGGTAAGATGGCAAGAGTCATGTGGGATAAGCTGATTCTTCCAACAGAACAAGGAGGATTAGGATTACCCTATTTGAAGGGTTATTTTAGAACTATACAGTTATGACACCTATACATATCACAAGCAGAAACCTATGACTCAAAGTGGAAAGGGATGATGATAAAACATGGGGAAGCTCAAGAAACAAGGAGAAACTGGAATTTTGGATGCAGATCTTTAAGGAGAATAACAATTACAATAATAGAGATTATATTCATAAAGTAGCAAAAAGTATTTTAAGAACAAAGCCAACAAGGGAATGGAGAAAGGAGAGTCTACTGATAGGGAAAACTGCAATTAGGGATATACGCAACAGGCAAGAGAGAGTTAGAATTTATTGGAGAAAACTGGAAAGGGAATCAAGGTATTTGGAGCAAACAACTTGAGAGTTAGGTAACAGAATGTAAAGACACCAAGAATTTATTTGGACTGCAGGTTAGACATTGCCCTCCCTATCAAGGACTGGTATCAGAGTATAGGCAAAGAGAAAGAAATAGGGGGTGTCCTAAAAAGACCAGCACTGGTACAGTTTTTAGTTGAATCTAGAACAGAAGCTGCTGTTAAAAAGGAATAATTAGTAGATCATATAAAATACTGCATGATAACTGTAAGAATCAATCAGAGGAGGTTAAGAAAGGATTGGGAAGAGAGACTGGACAAGCAATTCACAAACAATGGGGGATACATATAGGTCTCCCAAATATGCAATAAAATCAAGATGATTTAGTATGTATCTTTGTTTGGAAATGTTTACAAAGATATTTTACACCCTATGTAGACTCCAGATCATTTTTCCTCAGGTAGACAGCAAAAGTTGGAGGTGTGATGGGAAAGAAAGTGGTACATGGAACACATTTTCTGGGAGTGTAATGAGTTGGCAGACTTTAAGATTCCCTGCAGATTACTCTATCACTGGATCAGCAAATTGGTGTATCTAGGGAAATGATTTTTCTGAGCTATAATACAGAATCAGACTTGCCTAGACATAGTAATGCTTTGCTGAGTCTAATTATGTTGGCTGACAAAAAAGCAATTACTAGAAAATGGAAATCAAAGTCTAAACCAGCTGTACTAGAAGCAGTGAATATAGTAACAGAGATAAAACAACTGGAATTGGGATCTCTAGAAAAAAGTTGGAGAAAATTGCACAGAAAAATGGGAATTGTGGGAACAATACATACAGGGGAGGAATGAGGTTTAAAAGAGGGCAGCATTTAAATGAGCTGTGTAATGTTTGATTGACAATGATTGGGTAGATTACAAGTGATGTGTAGTGTTTGCAACTAAAATTATGTCAATATGGTTTGTGATGTATAATGTTTGCAACTAAGATTATATCAGTACGGTTTGTTTTCATTTATATAAATGTATGATTGCCTTTATCATAAGTGATTATTTAATAAAGATGTTTCTTGTTTAAAAAACTATTCACAGATTCTCCAATGTTAAAATACTATTAAAAGAATAAGACAATTGTGTTGCAAGTAAATGTCAATCAGAATGGAATAAAACCTGTGACCTTACAAGAGAATACTCCAGTTTCCTATCGATCAAGAGCATTTACAGATGCACTAAACTGATATGCTTAGCTAGAAAAGGAACTGTTAGCAACACTGTACGGATGTGAGAAATTCCAAGAATATGCCTATGGCAAAGAAAGTTCTAGTGAAAGCAAATCACACACTCTTCCAAAGCATACTGTATAATTCCTTGTACAAGGCACTTCTGAGATTGCACAGGATGTTACTCTACAAAAGAATGATTTGAAAGTGAAACACAAACATATCTCTCAACCCGCAGCCATTGATAATTAGGTACATCCAGGCAAAATGTGGACATCTAATTACCATAAAAACCTGAATACCAAATAACACTTCCAGTTGTGGAACACTACTCAGAAACACATTTAAAAACCAAAAGCGACAAAATTATGGAAAACTATAACCACATTATCATAAAACAGTGTTATATATGTAGTGTTTAATGACATGTATTGCAAACTTTTATATATAAAGCCATTTATTCATATTTCAGAAAAAAGGGAGCTGTGTCCTCTTTTTTTTAAATTAGTGGTGCTACTAGTATGGTGGTCATGTAGTGTAGGTTTCTATGTACTAGACAGCTTCAAAAGAATCACATGTGGTGAGGGAGAACAAGGAAAATTGTGTAAAGGGATAAGTAAAGACTGAAAATAGGGACATACCTCCCAAAATAGGTACATCATATGCAGATGTAAATGAGGCCTGAAAATATGTATGTTCCTCCAAAATAGGGACAGTTGATAAGTCTGAGTAAACAAAGCAAGTGAGGAATTACACCTAACAGATGTATTCAGTAAGTCACATTTCCCAAAAGAGCATGAAAAACTGCTAGACAAGGAACTAGAAGTTTGTAGGGCAATACCATAGTTGCCAGTAACGGATGAAAAAGTAAAGAATGTCAGAGGTGTACTGACATTAACTTAGAAATGTCCAAAAGCACGATAAGACTGGTTGCTGCTTCCAAAAAAACGAACGGATAGGAGAACATATTAGGGCAATAAGAGATCAAAATGATGTTAATGCCCTAGCTAAACATGTAACATTTTTTCCAGAACATAGTTTTAAATTTATTGTGTTGGATGTAATTAAACCAGACGTTAGAGAGGGGGCATGGCAACCACTTTTGGAAAAACATGAATTGGAATGGCAATTGAGATTAAATTCCAATAATTGGCCAGGAATGAACAATCATGTCTCTATTAGTAGTATTTTAAAACTAAAAACTCTACATAGATAGATTATTAAAAAAGTAAAAAATAATAAAAAAATGAAATTTGATAGACTGTTTTGATACCTTTTTCCATTAAGTGTCACCATAAGATACCCACTCGGTGGGTCAATATACTCTATATTTTAAATTTCACATCTTGGATATTTTATATGGTTTTTATAGTTTTAAATATATAAGATGTACATCAATTTATATGCTAGTTTTATACATTATTTATTCCCTATTTAATATTTAATATTTATTATCACCTATATGGTAAGGAGTGTATATATATATATATATATATATTTATATATATATATATATATATATATTTATATATATATATATATATATATATATATATATATATATACACATATAAATATAATCAATATATATATATTTACATATACATATTTATATACAATTACAAATTAACTTTTAAATAATTACATCTGTTTTTATATACATACATATTTTTCATATATCATATAATTTCACTGTTTTCATTACATTTTACAATAATTGTTAAACTAGTCACATCAGAGTAGAATCGCTAACTATTT
Source organism: Protopterus annectens (assembly GCF_019279795.1). Lineage (NCBI taxonomy): Eukaryota > Metazoa > Chordata > Ceratodontiformes > Protopteridae > Protopterus > Protopterus annectens. The sequence goes on from NC_056733.1 coordinate 13,423,977, forward strand.
ATTCATTTATTTATTTATTCTTAAAAGAACCTATAATGTTACAATTTTAGTATATCTGTAGGTCACTTGACATTAGAATAGAGTGTTCTAGTTTCCATGTTTTATTAATGTATTAGGTCCAAAAGTCATTTCGAATGATTTCATATGCTACTTTTCTGTGCACGATCCATGCCTGTCCTAATTCAGTCTATGTTTAGTAAATGTATCTCTTACCAGGACAGAAGAGGTTAATCAAGTCGTTTTTTAATTGTTAAAATTATGTCATTGAATGAAATGTATATATTTTATGTGTATTGTGGGTAACTATTTGTATTTGAAAAAGTTTGGCATAGCCAAACGAAAGCGCTCATTTCAAGGAGTTATCTTTTTATTGAACTACGTTAAAATAAACATCATTTGCTTATTTGAATCCAGCTTCGTTTTTTTGGAAGCAGCAACCAGTCTTATCGTGCTTTTGGACGTTTCAGTTGGTTTCGTTGTGTGACTATTTGGTATTAACTTAGAAATGCAGTACATTTCTACTAAAATATGATAAAGTTGAAGGACAGTCTTGGCAAAAATCATCAGTAAAGAAACACAGTAATTTTTTTTTCAAGGAAGAAATAAAAAGTTTGTGTTCAAGGCCTGATGTTCAGAGTTAACATAACTGGTCTCAATCAGCAGAGAAAACAAATTCTTGAGAGGATATCTGAATCACATATGGGAACAGTAAAGTCCAAAGAGAGACCGCAAGAGATGTAATGTTTTGGCTGAACAGAGTTGTGCCACTTACAGTGCATATCATAATACTAAGGATGACATGCTTGCATACCTTGTTCAGCTTTCAGCTAATCCACTGAGCTGAGTGGGCACTGATTTGTTCAAATTAAAAGAAGCCACACATCTTATTTGTATAGATTAATCCAAGCTCCTTGAAATGATCAAACTGACAAGACAAAGTAAGTGCATCTACGACTACTACATTAACATCTACAATTTTGAGACAAGAAACACTTGATATTCTTTGTTATCAAAGGCCCACAGCATGTAAGTCAGAAATTCAGAAGATTTTGAGTGTTAACGGGAACTAATACATGCAGTGTCTAGTCCACATCATCCACTGGACAAAAGGTATCCAAACAGCAAAGAATCCAATAAGAAAGGCTGTAAGCAAAGTTATGAGGAATGTCACCTTGCAATTCAGAATATTGAAATACACTACAAGGTATCAACATCTCATCAGCTCAAATGTCCCCATTCTTTTCCCAGTCAGCTGACCATCAGCTGACCCCAGTATCTCTCCTCGACTGCAGGGTCTACTTACCTCTCCTGTTGATGAGCAGAAGGATGAAAAGCAGATAATTTCAGAATCAGAATAAAATGATGGAAAAGCTAGAAAGAGAACAATAGAGACAGAGATACTATCATGACAGAAATGCCAAAAGACTGCCAGCTTTACAGGAAGAACATAAAGTAAGAATCAAAAAGCTACAAGAAAATCCACAGCCTAAAGCTGTTTCTGTTGGCAAAACAGCTAAACCGTGGTTATATGCAGTCAGGAAGATGGTAACCTGTACAGAAGGAACCACAGACATACATACAAGACAAACTTGTTAAAGGTCAAGGATAGTACAGTTGTGTACACTTACCATAAATGTAGATGTTCGAGTGTATTCACTGTTGCAGTCATTACATCTGGGTTATCTGCTTGCAGGTAGCCCTCAGTCAGCCTGAGTAACAAAGTCTTGGGTCCTGCGTCAGTTGCTGTCTCTTCTTCCATGACATCAGGTCGTCAGGAGTATAAAACATGCAGCCGACGCCATTACATCGGCTTTTCTTGTCCCAAATGTCAGGTGCCCCCCTAATGGGAAGCAATTAAATATAAAAGTACAATGATATACCTCCAACAAAAAAGCAAATACACCAAAAAGGCTTTTAAGCAAAGTAGAGGTATAGCCAAAAGAAGTTAGGGGGCTGGAGGGAGGGTAACTAGGACTGCAACAGTGAATACACTCGAACATCTACATTTATGGTAAGTGTATACAACTGTACTATATTCTTCGTGTTTCACTGTTGCAGTCATTACATTTGGGTAGATTCCCAAAGCTATGATTGGGAGGAGGAATTTAGATAGCATTAGGGCCAGCTATAAGGCCCTGCAAGACTGCAGTGGCAAAGCCAGCTCTGGATTTAGAGTAAATTGGCAAATGATAATGCTTGGTGAAAGTATGTACAGAACTCCAGGTAGCAGCTTCTAGGATGTCCCTGGTAGGGACGCCTCTGAGAAAGGCTGTAGAGGTAGATGCAGCCCTGGTGGAGTGAGGTCTGATCCCCTGGGGGATAGGTTTTCCATGGTGCTTATAGCAGAAATGAATGCAATGGCTAATAAATTTAGAAATGGTTTGCTTTGAAATAGCCTTCCCCTCTGCCCCTGCAGCAAATGCCACCAGCAGTTGTTCAGATTTCCTTTGAGGTTTAGTCCTGTCCAAGTAGAATCCAAGTTGTCTGTGCACATCTAAGGAATGCAGTATCCGTTCCCCTTTATTCTGTGGATTGGGAAAGAAGGTTGGTAAATGAATGGACTGATTAAGACCCACACTGGATACCACCTTGGGCATGAAGGAAGGATTGGTTCTGAAGGACACCCTGTCCGCATGAAAGATGATGAAAGGCTCCACTGCCATAAGGGCCTGTAATTCAGATATCCTTCTAGCTGAAGTGATTGCTAAAAGGAAACTGTTTTCCAAGAAAGAAATTTTAAGTCTGCAGTAGCAGCTGGCTCGAAAGGAGGTATAGTGAGTTTCTCCAAGACAAAGTTAAGGTCCCAGGCTGGAGTTGGGGCTCTCCTGGGAGGTCTCAAATTTTTGGCCCCTCTGAGGAACTGCTTGAGCAGTGGATGAGAGAAGAGGGGAGGTTCTGTGTTATAACGAACCGAAATAGCTGAGGTGTGGATTTTAATGGAGGAAAAACACAGGCCCTTGTGAAGCATCTCAGTTAAGTATTGTAAAATATGAGGTAAATTGGGTGCTGCTGTGCTCATCCCTAGAGACTGGTTCCAGGCATAGAATCTCTTCCATTTTTCAGCATAAGACTTTCTAGTACTAGGCCTCCTTGCCTCTAAAATGATATCCATCACAGGTTTACTGAAAGATGGTAAAGGAGAGATTATGTAATTAGCCAGGCTGCAAGGTTCAGTGTTAGAAGCTGAGGGTGCAGATTCTATTTTTCCTGCTGAGACAACAGGGAAGGAGTCTGAGGCAGGTGCCATGGGGATAAAGTACAGTTGTGTACCTACCATAAATGTAGATGTTCGAGTGTATTCACTGTTGCAGTCATTACAATTGGGTTATCCTGCTGACAGGCCACACGCAGTCGGCCTGAATTCCAAAGTGTAGGTCCGGCATCGGTTGCTGTCGCCTCCTCCCTGACGTCAGTGCGCCAGGGGTATAAGAGATGCAGCCGACGCCATTTTCTTCAGTTTTTCTTGCCCCAAGATGTCAGGTGCCCCCAAAAGGGTAGGCTAAAAATATGTCTATAAAGCATGCATGCCACAAGTAACAAGTTTCCTTCATCTACAAGCAAATACACCACATAGGTTGTATAGAATAGAGAAGTACAGAAATGGTCCAGCAAAGAAAAGGGGGATGGTGGGAGGGTAACCTGGACTGCAACAGTGAATACACTCGAACATCTACATTTCTGGTAGGTACACAACTGTGCTATGTTCATTGTGTTTCACTGTTGCAGTCATTACTCTTGGATTGAATCCCAAAGCTAAGGTTGGGAGGCTGGAACTAAATAGAATTAGGAGCAGCTATGAGGCCCTGCAGGACTGCAGTTGCAAAGCCTGCCCTGGATTTGGAGTAGAGTGGTAAGTGGTAGTGCTTTGTAAAGGTGTGCACTGAACTCCAGGTTGCAGCTTCTAAAATGTCCTTGGTTGGTACTCCCCTGAGAAAGGCTGCTGAAGTGGCTGCTGCTCTGGTTGAATGTGGCCTAATGCTCTTAGGCACTGATTTGCCATGTTGAGAATATTATAAACGAATGCAGTGACCTATCCACTTGGAAATAGTCTGCTTTGAGATAGCCTTTCCTTGTAATCCTGCAGCATATGCTACCAGTAATTGCTCAGTCATTCTGAAAGCTTTGGTTCTGTCCAAGTAGAAGCACAGTTGTCTGTGTGTGTCCAAAGAATGCAAAAGTTTCTCACCCTTATTCTGCGGGTTTGGATAAAAGGTAGGCAAATGAATAGTTTGGCTGAGGGCCACACTGGACACTACCTTAGGCATAAATGTGGGGTTTGTCCTTAGAGAAACCCTATCTGGATGAAAAATGATAAAAGGTTCCACAGCCATGAGTGCCTGTAGCTCTGACACTCGTCATGCAGAGGTTATTGCTAGAAGCAGAGCTGTTTTCCATGATAAAAATTTTATGTCAGCTGTAGCAGCTGGCTGAAAAGGAGGCGGAGCGAGTTTTTCCAAGACATAATTGAGGTCCCATGCAGGTACTGGTGATCTCCTTGGAGGCCGTAAGTTTTTGGCTCCTCTGTGGTACTGCCTTAATAAACGATGAGGAAAAAATAGGTGGCTCTGTATTGTAATGAGCTGAAATGGCAGAGGCATGAATCTTAATTGATGAAAAGGATAGGCCTTTGTCCAGCATCTCAGTTAAGTATTGTAAAATCTGAGGGATATTTGGAACAGTCATGTTAATTGCTTGTGCCCGGTTCCAAGCACAGAATCTCTTCCATTTTTCTGCATAAGATTTTCTGGTACTGGGCCTCCTGGCCTCCAAAATAACATCCATCACCACTTTAGAGAGAGGCGTGTTTTGAAAAGCTACATTATCCGCCATGCTGCCAGATTTAAGGTCCTGGGTTGGCTGTGTAGGATCTCATTATTTTCTTGGGTCAGTAAGTGAGGAATTTGAGGTAATGCCCATGCTGGGCATTGAGTCAAGTTCCTGAGTATTGGGTACCAGTGCTGGCGGGGCCAGTCTGGGGCAATCAATTTCATTTTTGGCTTCTCTTGTCTGACCTTTAGGAGTACCTTGGGGAGGAGAGGCAGTGGGGGAAAGGCATACACTGTTAAGTGTTTCCAGCTGAAAGATAGAGCATCCACTTTCCATGCTTGCTTTTGATAAGTCCTTGTGCAGAATCTCTGTAGTTGGCAGTTGTGCGGGAAGGCAAATAGATCTATGTCCGGGTGTCCCCAATTCCTTGTTATCATGTTGAAGACTTGTGGATCCAATTTCCACTCGTGGGGATCCATGAGGTTTCTGCTTAGTTTGTCTGCCAGAGTATTTATCCTTCCTGGCAGGAATTGTGCTTGCAGATTGGTAAGTCAATGCTGTGTCCCACAAAGTCATGGCTAGTCTGCAAAGGGGGTAGGAATGTGTGCCTCCCTGCTTGTTTATGTACCACATGACTGTAGTATTGTCCGTCCTTATCAGTAGTTGTCCTGGATGAAGTAGGTCCTTGAAGGCTGTCAGGGCATTTTGAAAAACTAGCATCTCTTTTTGGTTGATATGTAGATGCATTTGGTTCGCGGACCATGAGCCCTGAATACATCTTCCTGCCATGTGGGCCCCTCAGGCATAATCCGATGGATCTGTTGTCAATGTCTGCCTGGCTGGGGATATGGTGAATGGCTGCCCCTTGTTGTGGTGACAGGCCTTTGCCCACCATCGAAACTCCTGTTGCAGGCAGGGAATGAGGGTAATTATTGTTTCCAGGCTGTGACAATGTTGAGTCCAAACACTTTTTAGATACCATTGTAATTTCCTCATATGCAGTTTTGCATATGGAATTAGCAGAATGCATGATGCCATGAAGCCCAAAGCCTGCAGAATTTTTCTTGCAGTTAACTGGGTGTTTGTTGCCAACTTTTTGAAATAAGTAGTCAGTTGCCTTTGTTTGTCTGGTGTGAGAGAAGCCATCTGGGCAGCTGTATTTAAGCTTGAACCCAGGAATATTATCTCTTGAGAGGGTACAAGTTTTGATTTCTTTTCATTTACTGTGTACCCTAGGCATGTTAATAACCTTTTTACAAATGCCAGATGCTGTAGTAGTATGTCCTTGTTCTCTGCTTGAATAAGGCAGTCGTCCAAGTAAGGACATATTTGTATTCCTCTTTGTCTGCAAAAGGCAATTACTGGTGCCAGGCATTTTGTGAAGACCCTGGGAGCAGTAGATAAGCCAAAGGGCAGTGCAGAGAATTGGTAGTGCATTCAGCCAGCTATGAATATGAGGTATCTTCTGCATGATTGTCTGATTGGAACATGCAGGTATGCCTCTTTTAGGTCTAAAGTTACAAGCCAAGCCTTCTTGCCCAGCATAGGCAGAAGCTGCTGCAGTGTCATCATTTTGAATTTTGGAATATCCAGGTATGTGTTTAGAATAGATAGGTCCAGCATTGGCCTCCAGGCTCTGTCCTTTCTGGGCACCAAGAAAAGTCTCGAGTAAAATCCTTGTCCCTGCTCTTGTGGTATTTGCTGAATGGCCCTCATGTCCATGAGGGATGAAACTTGTTTTTGTGCCTCTGCCCACTGATTTTTTGGCAGGTCCGGCATACAGTTTGCCCTTGGCATTGTGTGAAAGTGGAACCTGTAACCTTGTGACACTGTTCAAGACCCATTTGTTCTGGGTGATTAGGTGCCAGTTTTGAGAAAAAAGTGCTAGTTTTCCCCCTAAAGGAGCTGCCAGAAGATAAATGCTTGGCGCTGGCAGGGGAAGTCATTGGGACTGCTTTCTTTATGGCTGTGATTTGTCTTCTCCGCTTTTGGAGGTAGAAGCACCCCATTGTATAGACCTGTATGAGCCTTGGGGCTGGGATCTGCCTCTTTGTGGCCTGTCTGACACTGGAAAGGACCAATTCTTTGTAAGCCAGTGTCTGCTAAATCTTGGAGGCTGTACCTGTAAGAAATCCTTGACTGTTTGCATATATTTGGCTTTGTCCTCCATTTTCTTCAACACCTCTCCTGCTTTAACACTAAACAAGGTATCATGTTGTAATGGAGCATCTAATAATTTTGCTTTAACATGATCAGGCAGATTCTGTTCCTTTAACCAAGCATGCCTCCTAATGACAGAACCCGTAACAGCGGCTCTGCAGGAGGCCTCCAAAGAATCAAAACCACATTGTAAAGTATGCTTTCCAACTTGTTCAGCTGCATGCAATAAATCCTGCATTTCTTTATTTTCTGCACATTCAGAATTTGTCAACATTTACTGTTTAAGCAGTGACAATGTGTTGCTGATATTTAAGCATGTGAAACAGACAATTTAAAGCCCTTATAGCCAAGGTAGCAGAAGTGTAAATCTTTTTTCCCCATCTGTCCAGTGCCCTGGAATCTCTGTCAAAGGGGGTAGGGTTTTTTGCAGTGGTAGCCTTGACCCTCTTGGGACCCTGAGAGATAGTTTCTGGGTCAGCAGCAGGGTTTTTAAAAAGAAATTTGTGGGAGTCTGGGACCCTGTAGTATCTGTCTGGCTTAACAGGAGCTGGAGGCAAGGAGTCTGGAGTCAGACTGGACTCTGAAAATACATCATCTACAATGTCTAGCACAGGTGGAATAGCCAGGGGCATGTGCTGAGGCAGTAAAATAAAGTCTCTGAGCCTTTTCTTAGATTCTGAATAATCTTGGCTCTCCCAGTGAAATGCTCCCTCATGGTATGCAGTGTTTCCCCAAAAGAATAATCCTCAGGAGAAGAAGCTGAGGGGATAGATTCTTCAGCATCAGAATCCTCATAAGGAGGAAGAAAGTATTCCTGATCAGAAGAGGAATCAGATTAAATGGAAACCTGATCTGAAGATTCATATTCTACCTCTTGCCTAGGCCTCTTGTCAGGAGGGGGATGAGAAACCCTGATCAAAGTAATTAGGTCTTTGGGCATTTTGAGCATCTGTTTTTTAGGCATGGAGGCCTGTCCATGGGGCTGTTGTTTCTTTGTCTTTAAAGCTGCTTTAGTCTTTGCCTTTGTAGCTGAAGTAGTTTTAACATATAATTGTGTAGGTCTGAAAATGCCCTCAGAAGTCGATCCCTGCTCATCAGCTCCGGACCCATCTGAGGGAATGGTTTCCAAAGGTCCAATACCTTGAGTTTCTGTAGGCCTGGTTGACTCCACGTGGGAGTCGGTATCTGCCTGCGGCTCTAAAGCAGCAGTCGTCAGGGGCTGCGAAAGTGCCTCACTGAGAACCAGTGAACCGGCGACTGGCCTAGAAGAAGCCTCGTCGGTTTTGGACCTCAGATGCCTGTCCTTCTCTTTTTCCTTGCGTTTTTTGTAAATTCCGATAGTCGGCTGTTCCAACGGCATTATATAATTAAATCTTCTGCCAAAGTAATGAAATGCAAAAAGGTACGGACGCTTAATAGTGCGTTGGTTAAATCTAGCAAAAAACCTACAACTAGCAATGTCGTGGTCAGGGCCTAGGCAAGGAATGCAGTAAGAATGAAAATCCTTATGAGGTATTTGCTTCCCACAAGAAATACAATTATTAACTATTTTTGACATCGGTCTGGAGCAAGAAAAAAGTTTCCCCAACAGGGTACTTAGCTTTTAATGAAGACTTCGGATCTGAAACTCGAGCTTGAAAATCTCAGGAGTCGGCCGACTGGCACTTGCGAACTGCATTTGCTTCGGGCACCATGCGGCAAGAAAGACTGAAGAAAATGGCGTTGGCTGCATCTTTTATACCCCTGGCGCACTGACATCAGGGAGGAGGCAACAGCAACCGACGCCGGACCTAGAGTTTGGAATTCAGGCCGACTGCGGGTGGTCTGCCAGCAGGATAACCCAATTGTAATGACTGCAGCAGTGAAACACGAACATCCGTGACACACTGCGCAGGAGGGGGTACCAGTGTTGGCGCAGCCAGTCTGGAGCAATCAAAATCATCCTTGGTTTGTCCTGTTAGATTTTTAGTAGTACTCTGGAGAGCAGAGGGAGGAAGGCATAGACTGATAGGTTTTTCCAGCTGAAAGACAGAGCATCCACTTTCCAGGCTTGTTTGTGGGGAGTGCTTGTGCAAAATTTGTCCAATTGGTAGTTCTGGGGACAGGCAAACAGGTCTATATCTGGGCTCCGCCATTAGCTTGTCAACATGTTGAAAATCCTTGGTTCCAGTTTCCACTCGTGTGGGTCCATGAGGTTTCTGCTTAGTCAGTCTGTCAGTGTATTTAATTTTCCTGGCAGGAATTGAGCTAGTAGGTGCACTTGGCAGCTCAAGGCTGTGTTCCACAAAGGCTGTCAGAGCATTCTGTACAGCTAACATTTCTTTTTGACTGATATGCAGGTGCATTTGACTTGGGTTCCATTTGGCCTGAAGGCACTTCCCTGCCAGGTGAGCCCCCCCATGCATAGTCTGATATGTCTGTTAGGGTTTGGGTGGCAGGGGGTGGTGTTAAAGGTAGTCCCTTGTTTTGGTGGCAGGCCTCTGCCCACCAAAAGAACTCTAGGCGTAGGCAAGGTACGATAGGAATCATTGTTTCTAGATCCTGTGAATGTTGACACCATAGGCTTTTTAGTTGCCTCTGTAGTTTCCTCATATGCAGTCTTGCATATGGAATTAGGAGAATGCAGGAGGACATGAACCCCAAGGCTTGCAGTATTTGTCTTGCAGATAGTAGGGTTTTTGTGGCCACTTGCTTGAAGTAGGTTGTCAAATTAATTTGTTTCTCTGACGTGAGGTAAGCCATCTGGGAAGCTGTATTCAAGCTTGCTCCCAGGAATATAATTTGGTTGACAGGATACCAGGAGTGATTTCTTTTCGTTTATGGTGTACCCCAGACAAGTCAGTACCCTTTGTACAAAGGCCAAATGATTCAAAAGTATGTCCTGGCTTTCTGCCTGAATTAGACAATCGTCCAGGTATGGGTATATTTGAATACTTCTTTGCCTGCAAAATGCAATAACTGGAGCTAGGCATTTTGTGAATACCCTGGGCGCAGTAGATAAGCCAAAGGGCAGTGCAGAGAACTGATAGTGCGTGTAGCCTGCTTTGAAGAGTAGGTATCTTCTGCAAGATTCCCCTGACTGGGATGTGCAGGTATGCTTCTTTTAAATCTAGTGTTGCCAACCAGGCATCTTTGCCTAGCATAGGAAGTAATTGGTGAAGAGTCAGCATCTTGAATTTTGGAATCTCCAAAAAAGGTGTTTAGAGCAGACAAGTCCAGGACAGGACGCCATGAATTGCCTTTTCTGGGTACCAGGAAAAGTCTCAAATAGAAACCTTGCCCCTTTTCCTCTTCTGGTACCAGTTGAATAGCCCCCATGCTTAAGAGAGAAAGTACTTGATTTTGGGCCTCTGCCCACTGATTTGGGGGTAGCTCCGGCCACCCGCTTGGTGTTGGCAACATGTGGAAGTGAAATCTGTATCCCTGGGACACTGTATTTAAAATCCATTTGTCCTGGTTAATGAGTTCCCAATTCTTTGAATGAATGGCAATTTTTCCCCCCAAAGGGGCAGTCAGTTGATAAGTGCTTGGAAATTTTAAAAGGAAGTCATTGAAACAGTTTACCATAGGGGGAGTCTTATTATTCCCAAATTTGAAAGTGGAGGCCCCCAACTGCTTAGTTCTGTGTGCCCCCTAGGACTGAAACCTGGGGTTTTTGCTGTGTCTGGTTTTGGCTTGAGAAGACCTGGAAGGGGCTGGAAAGGACCAATTCTTAGAAGGCCAGTGCCTACTAAATCTAGGAGGCTGAACTTGTAAAAAATCTTTAACAGTTTGCATAGATTTAGCTTTATCTTCCATTTTTTAAGAACTTCCTCAGCCTTGTTGCCAAAGAGGCAGTCCTGATTTAAAGAAGCATCCAAAATTGTAGCTTTAACATGATGAGGCAAAGATTGTTCCTCAAGTCAAGCATGCCTTCTGAGCACAGACTCAGTAACAGCAGCCTTGCAAGAGGCCTCTAATTAATCAAAACCACATTGCAAAGTATGTTTTCCAACTTGTTCAGCAAAATGCATTAAATCCTGCAATTCTTTATTTTCCACACAGACAGGAATCAACATCACTTTCTTGTTTAAGCAGTCCAATAACATTTTGCTGATACTTTAGCATATGAAACTGGCAGTTTAAAGCCCTAATGGCCAAGGTTGCAGAAGTGTAAACCTTCTTACCCCATCTATCCAGCGCCCTGGAGTCTCTATCAGAAGGGGTAGGATTTTTAGCAGTAGAAGCCTTAATGCCCTTGGGCCCCTATGAAATGGTCTCTGGATCTGCAATAGTATTTTTAATAAGTACTTGTAGGACTCTGGGACCCTGTAGTATCTGTCAGGTTTTCTGGGAGCAGGAGGCAGGGAATCAGGGGCCAAACTAGATTCCGAAAAAAGCATCATCAACAATGTCTACTACAGGAGGAATAGCTAAAGGCCTATGCCAAGGTAGAAGAAGGAAATCCCTAAGCCTCTTTTTTGAATCAGAAAAATCCTGGCTTTCCCAGTGGAAATGCTCCCTTAGAGTATGCAAGGTTTCCCCAAAAGAAAAATCCTCAGAAGGGGAAGCAGAGGGAATGGGGTCCTCTGCATCAGAATCTTCATAAGTAGATAAGGGCAAATCCAGGTCATCAGAAGAATCAGAAAAAACAGAATCCTGATCAGATGATTCATTATCAACTTCAGTCCTAGGCCTCTTAGAAGGGGGGGGGGGGTTGGCTACCCCTGATTAGAGTTATTAGATCTTCAGTCTTTCTTATCATTTGTTTTTTAGGCATTGAGGCCTGAGCATGTGGCCTGGGCGTCGTTTTTTTAGGCATGGATCAAGTTTTAGGCCTAAGTAAAGAAGGAGGCGTCAGTCTAATATGCAAGTCTGTAGGCCTGAATACACCCTCAGAAGCCGGTACCCGCACAGTGGCTCCAGACCCATCCAAGGTAGAGACATCTGCGGGTTCCATAATTGAAGCATCTCGCGGCATACCAGACTCCGAATGGGTCTCAGTACAGGCCTGCGAATCAGAAGTAGCGGGTATCAGGGGCTGCGAAAGTGATTCACTGAGTACCGGCGAACTGGCGACTGGCTTAGGAGAAGCGTCATCAGCAGTTTTGGACCTTGGTGGCCTGTCTCTGTCTTTATCTTTGCGTTTTTTTGGAATCCCGGTAGTCGGATGGCTAACCGACGACATTTCTGGATAATTAAACTGAGAACCGAAATATTTTGAGGCGAAAATATACCGACGATGGATAGTGTGCTGATTAAATAAAGCACAAAACTGACAGCAAGGTACGTCGTGGTCAGGACCTAGGCAAGGAATACAGTACAAATGAAAATCTTTATGAGGTATTTGCTTTCCACAAGTAATGCAATTATTAACTTTTACTGACATTGGTAGGTGGTGCTGCTGCGGTAGCATTGTCGCCTCGCAGTAAGATGTTGTCCTGTTTGATTCTCAGCTAGAGCGTCTTCTGTGTGGAGACGTGTGAATGGGCGTACCTTAGTTGAAGGTTGTGCGTCAGAGCTGGCAACTCGGCACGTAAAAATCTACTGCCAATCATTAGCGGACCGGAGTTCCGCTGTGGCGACCCCTAACCAGGAAAAGCCAAAGACACAACAACAACAACGGACATTGGTAAGGAGCAAGAAAAAGTTTCCCCAACGGGGTATTTAGCTTTAGTTGAAGACTTCGGCTCTGAAACTCGAAAACTAAAATTTCAGGAGTCGGACGACCGGCACTTGCGAACTGCTTCTGCTTCGGGCACCGCACGGTAAGAAAGACTGATGTAATGGCGTCGGCTGCATGTTTTATACCCCTGATGACCTGACGCCATGGAAGAAGGGACAGCAACCGATGCAGGACCCAAGACTTTGTTAACCAGGCCGACTGAGGGCTACCTGCAAGCAGATAACCCAAAAGTAACGACTGCAACAGTGAAACACAAAGAACATCAGGAGTAACCAGAAGTGTCACAACTAGTCCTGTTGCAAGGAAACAAGGACTGTGAAAACTGTAACTGTTAGGAAACTGCAGAGATGTTTCTGAAGTTATACCTAAAACTGAAACTAGCAGTTCTACAAATATGGCAAACCACTTTAGAAACTAGATACATGGAGTATTCCAGAATTAAACGGGTTTCTAAGGACTAAAAAATCATTACTAAAAATGTTCCTGAATATGTAATAAGCTGAGATTGATGTAGTCAATAACACACACAGTGTAGCACTAAAGGGTAGCTTACATTGATCAATGTAAAATAATACATGCTCCTCAAAAATATATATTTTTAGCTTAAAGTAGATGTGGGGTGCTAAATATGGTGTACCCATGTTTAGATGCTAATGAGATAGACAGTGCAATTTGTATGTCATGTCATACACAAAAAGTCCCAGAGAAGTCTGGGGTAGACTTCAAGTTTAAACCACGTTGCCCCTGCGTGCTACTTATGAAGCCTCTTGACATAAGCCTTACTGTAAGAGTACCACCTAGGGAAAAGACTTGAAGTACAGTTATCTCACTTAGGACTGAAGGCATGAGTGAACATCAGCACCTCAAGGAGGGTGTAGCATTCTAGCTGGGCCAAGGTGAACTAGCACTGTACACACTGCATCAGTCCTTCCAACAATGGAAGAATTAGGTACATATAACAGGAAAATACTAGTGGGCACCGAGGATGACAGAGAACCACGGCCAGCCCCATCTTCCCATTTTTACTGAAAGGTTTGCAACTAGACAGCCTTCTCCACTAAACTGTTTCACCTGACAGCAGAAACTGATTACTTTGTTCTTTGTTCTGTGGGAAGGATACATTGATACACAAGCAGAGAGGGCAACACATGAGCTTTACAAATACATTAATAAAAATAAATAAATAGACAAAAAACAAATGACGGATGGTCTTCAATTAGAAGCAAACTCTTTTCCAAAATGAGCCCTTGAACTCAAGTTCACTGTGCCTGTAATGGTGATAGTTTCATTCTAACAAACACAGCCTCATACACTGGTTTCGTACTTACTGAGAGCCACTTGCTAGCTTGGAAACATTTCTTTGTACCTACATCTCCTGCTGTTTCCAAAGTGCCTTGAAATACACAGGAGAAAAAAAAACATACTACATTCTACCAGTGCTAGTCTCCAGACCACAAAAAAAGTCTTGTACTGCTCAGCAACAGTGACTGAGCTAGTTCAAGTACCATGATCAAGCTGACAATTATTTGAGATTCTGTCCAACAGAACACTGCATTGTACTTAAACTCATTCAAAACAGTCAGTGCAAACCAATATGACATGCACCTCACTGACAAAGAAAGTTCAAAACACAAAGCACTTCTTTTTAGCATCCATACCTGTCAATATCCTTCTTTATTCTGTCATCATTTCCCTGGACTTCAACTGGAGTGTAACTCAATGCCTACAAAAAAATGAAAAAATGTTTTCAGTTCAGTAAATACCATATCTATGTACAGTAGATTTTTTTTTTGGTAACCATTTGAAATGTTAGGGCTTTCTAGTGCAAGTCCTGAAACCCAGAGACTGAATGGATTAAAGAACAGACTCACATGCACGAAGTTTGAGATGCCATTTCTCAGAATATTCCCTTTTCTCCAAGGTATGGAGATCTCGGAGTTGGTATATACAAGTTCAGGGCGTGGGGGATTTTCTAAATTGGCTTTTCTGTGTTTTTGGTCTTTTTTTTTTGGCTTGTTGGCACTTAATATTTTGAGTGCAAACATTTCAATAGGGAGCTTTTTAATATGCACTGTTATGTGCTATTGGGCCTCTCCCAATATCCCACTGCTGCTATTCTAACTCCAAATGTGGCTGGTGCTTTACACCAAAGTATTATTTTTTTAAGTTTGACTTTAGTATCAATGAACATAAGTAATGTAGCTTGTGATACCTGGTTATCCTGCCTATTATGTTGGAAACTATGTTTAAAAATGCTGTACTGTCTTTTTAAATAGCCCATTAAATACAAGGGTCTACTCAATGACATTCAGGCTATTATGTTCATTTCTAACTCCGCCTGCTGTAGCTGGATTGTAACAGTGCAGCTGCTACAGGCTACAGCTGGGCTACAAAGCATGCCAGCTACAAAAAATAAAGAGCAAGACTGACTAGGAGACAGAGATCAAAGACTCATTTAATATGGTAGCATGGCTAGTTGAAAAATAAGGTTTACAGCTCCACCTGTCGGTCTTAAACGTTTACTGCCTCTATATCTGCAAAAATTCATAAGTCTACCCTGAAGTTAATCTTTTTTACTGGTAGGTATCTTGTCTTCTACTGCTGATCTTTTCACAAACTTTCAAAACTATGATGGTAAAAGCATTACAAAACAAAGGATCATTCATATTTAGAATTACACCTTCTTCATTAATTGCCTTTTTTAATGTGAGCCAATGTAGTTGATCATAATCAAAGAAATTTAATTTCCAAATTCTTCCACAAATTCGCAAGTCTTACTGATGTCAGACAACTGCATTTGTGTAGGTTTTATAGTTTCCATAATTTATAATGCAAACTATAATCCAAGTTTCTCACATAACCATTCAGATTCTACTCCCATATAACATTCAGATTCTACTCCCATATAACAAGGATTAGTAAGACTAAAGTACAGTTTTGTACCTACCATAAATGTAGATGTTCGAGTGCTAATACAGCTGCAGTCATATCAGATGGGTTTTCCTGCCGACAGGCGGTTCCTCGGTCGGCCGAATTCCAAAGTCTAGGTCCGGCGTCAGTTGTCGTCGCTTCTTCCCTGACGTCAGTGCGACAGGAGTATAAAAGAACCAGCCGACGCCATTTTCTTCAGTTTTTCTTGCCCCAGATGTCAGGTGCCCCCAGATGGAAGGCAATACATAATTTTATGTAATAATGCAATGCAGTATAATCAAAAAACAGTAGTTGCAAGCAAATACACCATAAAAGAATACCCCAATCAAGTTGTATGAGGAGGTGTTAGCCATTAGGCCTGTTCCAGAGGGGAAGGAGGGAGGGAAACCTGGACTGCAGCTGTATTAGCATTCGAACATCTACATTTATGGTAGGTACAAAACTGTACTATGTTCATCGTGCATACAGCTGCAGTCATAACAGATGGGTAGAATACCAAAGCTAAAAAAGGGGTGGTAGGCACTAGGTGGAACTAGGAGGAGCCAGGATGCCCTGCAAAACTGCAGTGGCAAAACCTGCTCTAGATTTGGAGTACAAAGGCAGGTGATAGTGCTTGAAGAAAGTATGCACAGAACTCCAAGTGGCAGCTTCCAAAATATCTTTGGTAGGAACCCCCCTGAGGAAAGCTGCAGAGGTAGCTGTGGCCATTGTGGAGTGAGACCTGATGCCTGCAGGTACAGTTTTACCATGAAGAGAGTAACAAAAGCGTATGCAGTGGGCTATCCATTTTGAGATTGTCTGTTTGGAAATAGGCTTCCCTTGAGCCCCTGTAGCATAGGACACAAAGAGTTGCTCTGATTTTCTGAAAGGCTTTGTTCTGTCCAAATAACGTAGTTGTCTGTGAATGTCCAAGGAATGTAGTAGTCTCTCCCCTTTGTTTTGAGGATTGGGGTAAAAGCTAGGCAAGTGGATAGCCTGATTCAAGGCTACCATGGATACTACCTTTGGCATAAAGGAAGGATTGGTTCGTAAGGAAACTCTGTCCTGATGGAAAATGATGAAAGGCTGCACAGCCATGACGGCTTGTAGTTCCGAAACCCTGCAAGCTGAGGTGATAGCCAGCAGAAAGGCTGTTTTCCAGGACAAATATTGCAGTTTTTTTGAGGCAGCTGGCTCAAAAGGAGGCAAAGTCAGTTTCTCTAGAATGAAATTGAGATCCCAAGCAGGTACTGGTTGTTTCCTTGGGGGTTTTATATTCTTAGCCCCTCTGAGGAACTGCCTTTTTTAAGAGGGGTTGAGAGAATAAAGGAGGATCAGTGTTGTATTCTGCAGAAATGGCTGAGGCATGGATTTTGATGGAAGAGAATGAAAGTCCATTGCTTAGCATCTCAGCTAGGTACTGTAATATTTGAGGTAAATTTAGTATTCCAGCATTCTGGCCCTTTTTCTCATTCCAAGCACAAAACCGTTTCCATTTGGCGGAGTAGGCTTTTCTAGTAGAAGGTCTTCTGGACTCCAAAATGACATCCTGTACCTCCTTGGAGAGTAGGGTCTGTTGTGATTTTAAGGAATCTTCCATGCGGCTAGATTGAGTGTTTTCAGCTGACTGTGAAGAGTTTTGAAGTTGTGCTGAGTCAGTAGAAGAGGCATTAGAGGTAGGATCCATGGTGGGAAATGCGTTAGGCTCCTCAGGAGTTGGTACCAGTGTTGTCTTGGCCAGTCTGGAGCGATGAGAATCATCTTTGGTCTGTCTGCTCTGGTTTTTAATAGAACTTTGGGCAGCAGAGGAAGAGGTGGAAAGGCATAAACTGTCAGTGTTGTCCAACTGAAAGAGAGTGCGTCCACTTTCCAGGCCTGTGGATGAAAGGTCCTTGAGCAGAATTTTGCCAATTGGTGATTTCGGTGGGAGGCAAAGAGATCTATGTCTGGCCTTCCCCATGCTTGAATTATCTTTGAAAAAACTTGTGGATGCAACTTCCATTCATGTGGATCTGTCATATTTCTGCTTAGGTTTTCTGCCAGCGTGTTTTGCTTGCCTGGCAGGAACTGTGCTTGAAGCTCGATTTGCAATTCTACAGCCATGTTCCAAAGAGACATGGCTAGCCTGCATAGGGGGTATGAGTGGGTTCCTCCCTGTTTGTTTATGTACCACATTACTGTGGTGTTGTCTGTCCTTATCAACAGCTGGCCTGGATGCAGCAGGTCTTTGAAAGCTATAATAGCATTTATTACTGCTAGCATTTCCTTTTGATTGATGTGTAGGTGCTTTTCCTTTTGGGACCATCTGCCCTGAATGCACCGATCTGTCATGTGCGCCCCCCAGGTGTAATCCGAGGCGTCTGTTGTGATGGTTTGACTTGCTTGAGGCTTGCAGAATGGGAGACCTGTGTTCGTTTGGCATGCTTGAGCCCACCACAGAAATTCCTTTTGAAGACATGGAATTAGTGGTATTATTGTTTCCAAGCTGTGGCTGTGCTGAGACCATAGGTTTTTCAGGTACCATTGAAGTTTCCTCATATGCAGCTTTGCACATGGGATTAGTAGGATGCAAGATGCCATGAATCCCAGAGCCTGCAGGATTTTCCTTGCAGTCAGCCTTGGTGAAAGTTGCCAGTTTTCTGAAGTATTGAGTTAGTTGCCCTTGTTTCTCTGGCGTGAGGTAGGCCATCTGGGTGTTTGTATCCAAGTTGGCACCCAGGAAAATTATTGTTTGAGAGGGTATTAGCCTTGATTTCTTTTTGTTGACTGTATCCCAGGGAATTCAACAACCTTATTACAAAAGCCAGATGTTTCAGAAGTATGCGCTTGCTGTCCGCTTGGATCAGGCAGTCATCCAAATATGGGTATATTTGTATCCCTTGCAGTCTGCAGTAGGCAATTACTGATGCCAGGCATTTCGTGAACACTCTGGGCGCAGTAGATAAGCCAAAGGGCAATGCAGAGAATTGATAATGTGTTGAACCTGCAAGAAATCTGAGGTATCTTCTGCAATCTTGTCTGATTGGGACATGCAGGTATGCCTCCTTGAGGTCCAATGTTACCAGCCAAGACTCCTTGCCCAGCATGGGAAGAAGCTGCTGTAATGTGAGCATCTTGAATTTTGGCACGAGTAAAAATGTGTTTAGGATGGATTCTCCAAAATAGGTCTCCAATCTTTGCCCTTCCTTGGTACCAGGAATAGTCTGGAATAAAAACCTTGACCCTGTTCTTGTGCAGGTACCTCTTGAATAGCTTTCATGTCCATGAGATCTGAAATTTGTTTTTGTGCCTCTGCCCTTTGATTGTGTGGCAGGTTTGGCATGCCTCTCATTTTTGGAAGGGTGTGAAAGTGGAATCTGTAGCCTCTGTCTATAATGTCCAGGATCCATTTGTCTTTTGTGACAATATGCCAATTTTTTGAAAATAATGCCAGTTTTCCACCTAAAGGTGCTGCCATTTGAGCCTTGCTTGGCATGCAAAGGGGAAAGTCATTGGTTCTGCTTTCTGAATGGCTGTGAACTATCCTCACTACCTCTTTGGGTAGGTGCTTGCCATTGTCTGCCTCTAAACGATCCTTGAGATTGCCCTCTACCCCTCAGGTGCCTGTATCTACCTCTTTGGGATCTGTCCATGGCTGGAAAGGACCAATTTTTTGAAGGCCAATTTCCTACTGAAACGTGGAGGTTGTACCTGTAGGAAATCTTTCACTGTTTGCATTGATTTTGCCTTTTCCTCCATTTTCTGTAATACCTCCGCAGCTTTAACACCAAACAATACATCTTTTTGCAGAGGTGCATCCAGTAATTTAGCTTTGACATGATCTGATAAGGTTTGCTCTTTGAGCCAAGCATGTCTATGACTGATCCTGTAACAGCAGCTCTACATGAGGCCTCTAAAGCATCAAAACCACATTGCAAGGTATGTTTACCTGCTTGTTCTGCACTATGTATCAAATCCTGCAACTCCTTCAAATCTGGTTGTTCAGGTTGTGCAATTTGCTTCTCAACTGTGATAACAGAAACTGTTGGTACTTTAACATATGGAACTGGCAGTTTAACGCCCTCATGGATAAGGTGGCCGAGGTGTATACCTTTTTCCCCCACCTTTCTAAAGCTCTGGAATCCCTCTCTGAAGGTAAAGGATTCTTAGCAGTGGAGGCCTTAATTCCCTTGGGGCCCTGTGAGATAGTTTCTGGGTCAGCCGCATGGCTTTTGTATAGGAATTGGTGTGAGTCAGGAACCCGGTAATACCTGTCAGGCTTGACCGGGGCTGGAGGTAAAGAGTCTGGGTTAAGGCAGGACTCCGAATACACATCATCAAGGATATCTAAGACAGGGGGTATAGCCAGAGGCCTATGCTGAGGGAGCAAAAGAAAATCCCTAAGCCTTTTCTTGGAGTCTGAGTACTCTTGACCTTCCCAGTGGAAGTGTTTCCTCAAGGTATGCAATGTCTCCCCAAAAGAGTAATCCTCAGGGGGGAGACAGAGGGAATGGACTCCTCTGCATCAGAATCTTCAAAAGGGGAGTATGAATATTCATGGTCATCAGAATGTTCTGAAATAATGGAAGCCTGGCCCGAGGAGGGGGATTCTTCCTCCACTCTGGTCCTTTTTTCCAGGGGGGGTTGAGAACCCCTGATTAGAGAAATTAAGTCCTCAGCCATTTTGAGCATCTGCTTTTTAGACATGGGGCCTTGAGAAGGGCCCTGCGGGGTTTGTTTTTTAGAATGCATGGCTGTCTTAGACTTAGTGAAAGCCTTGATAGAAAAAGAAGAGGAAGGCCTGAAGACACCTTGAGAGGAGGCAGACCTGTCTAAACTCTGAGTTTCACTGCCAAGAGTGGCTTCGGTATCTGTAGTCGGGGTGTGGGCCGAAGATCCTGCGAACTCGGGTACAGAAGACACCGCCAATGAAGTGTCGTCGGTAGTCAGAGGCTGCGTAGGTGCCTCACTGAGAACCGGACCACCTGTAGTCGGCTTTGGCATGGTGTCGGTAGAGGCCGCGGACCTCGTGTGTCGGTCCTTATCTTTGCGTCTTTTAGTCAAAACTGGAGTCTGAGTATCCGATGACATTATGTAGTTAAATTTTTTGCCAAAAAAGTGCTGGGTGAACTCTGCCCGATGCTTAATGGTGCGTTTGTTGAATGTAGCACAAAAACGACAGGCCGAGATGTCGTGGTCTGGGCCTAAGCAAGAAATGCAGAGGGAATGAAAATCCTTATGCGGTATTTGCTTCCCACATGAAATACAATTATTAACTTTGTCTGACATCGGTCTGAGGCAAGAAAAGTTTCCCCAACAGGGTACTTAGCTTTCAAGAAGACTTCGGTTGCAGATATTCGTAATCTCAGGAGCTGGCCGACTGGCACTTGCGAACTGCTTCTGCTTCGGACACCGCGCGGCAAGAAAGACTGAAGAAAATGGCGTCAGCTGGTTCTTTTATACCCCTTTCACACTGACGTCAGGGAAGAAGCGATGACAACTGACGCCGGACCTAGACTTTGGAATTCGGCCGACCGAGGACCCACCTGACGGCAGGAAAACCCATCTGATATGACTGCAGCTGTATGCACGATGAACATCTTGTATAAAGGGTTTTAGAATACCTTATACTACTGTAATTTACACACTGTGGGTCAGTTTTTGAAGTACATGTTAATATGACTCATGGTGGCTGCCCTAACTTAAGAAGAAAGCCTGGACAATCAATACGCTTAAATTTCCCTACCCCACTTTATTTTCCAGATTTTTTTCCAACTGTTAGTAAGTTGTCTGGCAATAAGGTGGGGACCTTTTAGCCCATGTTATCTGTCCTAGAAGTCAAAAATTAGGGACAGCACATTTCTTCTATACAACATCGTACACCATGAGGGTATACCACATCCAACATGCTGCTGTAATGTATGTCAGTCTTCCTGCATACTTTGCAGACAATTTAGAGACCTGCTGTTTGCACTACCAGGCACCGCTTTGTTTCTGAATTGTGTGCAGTGTTATGGGAGAACATCTGTTTACATACAATCTCCCATGTGTAGGATGATTTAATTCCTGTCATTCAGAGACTTTCTCTCCCCAGAGTGGCATAAGATGGCACACATCACACTATAAACATCACGTATTCTGTAGTTGTCCTCTCCCTCTCTGAACTCCCAGAGAGAGCTCTGTTTTAATTGCCCACTGGGTAATTACCATGCCTCTATCACACACTGAGCTGTCAGATCTGAAAACACTAGTGTTCTCCCTAGCAGTCCATACAGTGCATTAGCAAGGTCATCTCCTTATAAACACAAAACACACAAACACACACACAGGCATATCCACTCATCCACAAACAAGCCCCCAAACTAGCTCACACACACAAAAATAATCAAACACCCGCACACATGCCTCAACAAACACACACACACACACCCTATATATATATATATATACACACACACACACACACACACACACACACACACACACATACACACAGATACATACATGCACACAGTCTGTCTCTGAGATGTAAAGTCATACTAAACATCCAAGTTGCACATTTTTTTTCCACACAAGCATTTTTCAAGTGTCTTTTTAGTCAACTGGAAATAAATGCTGAACTTTCCTTTCTAGGTACAAGTGGATATTTAAGCACCGCATGCAACATCAGTAGCTTAATAACTCTTGACAAAGGACTCTTCTCGACCCAAAAGCTTGAGTACTCTTGACGAAGGACACGTTAGCCCAAAAGCTTAACTGCAAAACATATGTTGGTTCAATAAAAAGTTTTACATATCTGTGTTCCAGTATCGTTGTGTTTTCTTATACCTAGTAAATCAAACAGCTACACTCTCCCTAGTTCAGTTATGGTAACTGAGAAGGTGAAGGATTTGACACCTTTATCTGTTACTGCCGGAAGCAAGACAACCATTTATCATATGTAGCAGAGTGCAAATAAATAATTAATTATCAACATATGGTGTTCAAGTTTCCATGCCATAGACGAACTGGCAATCCTCCAAGCCACCTGTGAATGTGTGATGTATGTAAATGATTACACGTGTGCATCCTGTGATGGGCTTGCACCCTGCCCAAGGAAAGTTTAAGTGCTTTACTCCAAAAGAATGCTGGGATAGGCTCTGCACCCCTGTGGCACAAAAAAGGATTAGGCACATAACTTTAACATTGAGCTCATCCCAGTGCATCCCCACCCTATTCCAGTCAGTCCCACCCATTTGCTCACTCCACACAGCTTCTCCTTGTTTCAATGTCACCAGCCATCTCTGAACTAGACTTCTTAACCCACATAACTAAGTAATGATTCAAATTACGCCTCCAATTCTGCAGTGTAGTGAGTGGTGACTGTAAAGTTAAGTGTTGTGTACACTTAACATAAATGTAGATGTTCGAGTTTATTCACTGTTGCAGTCATTACATTTGGGTTACCTGCTTGCAGTCGGCCTGATTAACAATCTCTTGGGTCCTGCGTTGGTTGTTGTCCCTTCTTCCATGACGTTAGGTCGTCAGGGGTATAAAACATGCAGCCGACACCATTACATCAGTTTTTCTTGCCCCAGATGTCAGGTGCCCCCCTAATGGAAAGCAATCAAATCTATAAATACAAGGATATACCTCCAACAAAAAAGCAAATACATCAAAAAGCTTTTAGAGCACAGTAAGTGACAGTATAGGTATAGCCAAAAGAAGAAGTCCTGTCCAAACAGAATCTAAGCTGTCTCTGCACATCTAAAGAGTGCAGTATTCGTTCCCCTTTGTTCTTTGGATTAGGAAAGAAGGTAGGCAAATGAATGGACTGATTAAGAGCCACACTGGGTACCACCTTGGGCATGAAGGAGGGATTGGTTCTGATGGACACCCTGTCCGCATGAAAGATGATGAAAGGTTCCACTGCCATAAGGGCCTGTAATTCAGATACCCTTCTTGCAGAAGTGATTGCTAAAAGGAAAGCTGTTTTCCAGGAAAGACATTTTAAATCTGCAGTAGCAACTGGCTTGAAAGGAGGAAGAATGAGTTTCTCCAAGACAAAGTTAAGATCCCAGGCTGGAGTTGGAGCTCTCCTGGGTGGCCTTAAATTTATGGCCCCTCTGAGGAACTGCTTGAGCGGTGGGTGAGAGAAGAGTGGCGGCTCTGTGCTATAATGAGCTGAAATGGCTGAGGCATGAATTTTGATGGAGGAAAAAGACAGGCCCTTATGAAGCATCTCAGTCAAGTATTGCAGAATCTGAGGTAAATTGGGCACTGCTGCGTTCATTCCTTGAGATTGGTTCCAGGCATAGAATCTTTTCCATTTTTCAGCATAAGATTTTCTAGTACTAGGCCTCCTTGTCTCTAAAATGATATCCATCACTGATTTACTGAGGCATGGTAAAGACGAGATTAGGTTAATTAGCCAGGCTGCTAGGTTCAGGGTTTGCAGTTGTAGGTGCAGAATCTGGTTCTCCTGCTGAGACAACAGGGAAGGAATCTGAGGCAGGTGCCATGAAGCCAAGCATGACACACTGCGCAAGAGTGGGTACAAGTGTTGGCGAGGCCAGTCTGGTGCAATTAAAATAGTCCTTGGCTTGTCCTGTTTGATCTTTAGTAGTACCTTGGAGAGCAGAGGCAGAGGAGGAAAGGCATAAACTGATAGGTTTTTCCAGCTGAAGTATAGAGCATCCACTTTCCAAGCTAGCTTGTGGGGAATCCTTGTGCAAAATTTGTCCAGTTGATGGTTCGGGGGGGGGGGGGGGGAGTCAAACAGGTCTATATCTGGGCTCTCCCATTTGCTTATCAACATGTTGAAAATCCTTGGTTCCAGTTTCCACTCGTGTGGGTCCATGAGGTTTCTGCTTAGTCCGTCTGCCAGTGTATTTAGTTTTCCTGGCAGGAATTGAGCTTGTAGATTCATTTGGTAGCTCAAGGCTGTGTTCCACAATGCCATGGTTAGTCTGCAGAGGGGTAAGAATGTGTACCCCCCTACTGGTTTATGCACCACATGACAGTGGTGTTGTCTGTCTTTACCATTAATTGTCCTGGAAGAATGTGGTCCTTGAAGGCTGTCAAATTCTGTACAGCTAACATTTCCTTTTGATTTATGTGCAGGTGCATTTGACTTGGGTTCCATTTGCCCTGAATGCACTTCCCTGCCAGGTGTGCCCCCCATGCATAGTCTGATGCATCTGTTGTTAAGGTTTGGGCGCCAGGGGGTAATGTGAATGGTAGTCCCCTGTTTTGGTGGCAGGCCTCTGCCCATCAAAGGAACTCCAGGCGTAGGCAAGGTATGATAGGAATCTTTGCTTCGAGAGCCTGTGAATGTTGACACCATAGGCTTTTCAGATACCATTGTAGTTTCTTCATATGCAGCCTTGCATAAGGAATCAGAAGAATGCAGGAGGCCATGAACTCCAGGGCTTGCAGTACTTGCCTTGCAGATAAGCTGGGTTTTTGTGGCCACTTGTTTGAAGCAAGTTGTCAAATGAATCCATTTCTCTGGCATGAGGAAAGCCATCTGGGAAGTTGAATTCAAGCTTGCTCCCAGGAATATAATTTGTTGATAGGGTACCAGGTGGGATTTCTTTTCATTTATGGTGAACCCCAGACAAGTCAGTACCCTTTGAGCAAAGGCCAGATGACTCAAAAGAATGTCCTTGCTTTCTGCCCGAATTAGACAATCGTCCAGGTATGGGTATATTTGAATATTTCTTTGCCTGCAAAATGCAATGACTGGAGTTAGGCACTTTGTGAATACCCTGGGCGCAGCAGATAAGCCAAAGGGCAGTGCAGAGAACTGATAGTGCTTGTAGCCTGCTTTGAAGCGTATGTATCTTCTGCAAGACTCCCTAATAGGGATGTGCAGGTATGCTTCTTTTAAGTCTAGTGTTGCCAACCATGCATCCTTGCCTAGCATAGGAAGCAGATGGTGAAGAGTCAGCATTTTGAATTTTGGAATCACCAAAAAGGTGTTTAGAATAGAAAGATCCAGGATAAGACACCATGTATTGCCTTTTCTGGGTACCAGAAAAAGTCTCGAATAGAAACCTTGTCTCTTTTCCTCCTCCTCTGGTACCAACTGAATAGCCCCCATGTTTAAGAGAGTGGGTACTTCATTTTGGGCCTCTGCCCACTGATTTGGGACTAGATCTTGCCACCCACTTGGTGTTGGTAATGTGTGGAAATGAAATCTGTATCCTTGGGACACTATATTTAAAACCCATTTGTCCTGGGTAATGAGTTCCCAGTTTTTGGCCTGCAGACCAATCTTTCCGCCTAAAGGAGCATTCAGATGGGAAGTGCTTGGAAGCTTTAAAAGCAAGTCATTGAGACAGTTTTCCATAGAGGGAAGTCTTACTACTCCCAGGTCTGGGTGCAGAAACCCCCCATTGCCTAGTCTTGTGTGTCCCTTGGGACTGAAACCTGGAGTTTCTGCTGTGTCTGGGTTTGGTTTGAGAAGACCTGGAAGGGGCTGGAAAGGATCAATTTGTTGAAGACCAGTGCCTACTAAATCTAGGAGACTGAACTTGTAAGAAATCTTTAACAGTTTGCATAGATTTAGCTTTATCTTCTATCTTTTTAGGAACTTCCTCAGCCTTGTTGCTAAACAGGCGGTCCTGATTTAAGGGAGCATCCAGCAATTTAGCTTTAACATGATCAGGCAATCCTTGCTCCTTAAGCCAAGCATGCCTTCTGAGCACAGAAGCAGTAACAAAAGCCCTGCAAGAGGCCTCTAATGAATCAAATCCACATTGCAAAGTATGTTTTCCAACCTGTTCAGCAGAATGCATTAAATCCTGTAATTCTTTATTTTCAGCACAGTCAGGAAGTAACATAATTTTCTGTTTAAGCAATCCAATAACAAGCTGTTGATACTAACATATGAAACTGGCAGTTTAAAGCCCTAATGGCCAAGGTTGCAGAAGTGTAAACTTTCTTACCCCATCTATCCAGCACCCTGAAGTCTCTATCAGAGCGGTTGGATTTTTAGCAGTAGAAGCCTTAATGCCCTTGGGTCCCTGTGAAATAATCTCTGGATACGCAATAGGATTTTTAAAAAGGAACTTGTGAGAATCAGGAACCCTGCAATATCTGTCAGGTTTTCTTGGAGCAGGAGGCAAAGAATCAGGGGCTAAACTAGATTCTGAAAAGGCATCATCAACAATGTCTAGTACAGGAGGTATAGCTAAAGGCCTATGCTGAGGCAGGAGTAAAAAATCCTTAAGCCTCTTTTTTGAATCAGAAAAATCCTGGCTTTCCCAGTGGAAATGCTCCCTTAGAGTATGTAAGGTCTCACCAAAAGAAAAATCCTTTGGAGGGGAAGCAGAAGGAATACAGTCCTCTGCATCAGAATCCTCATAAGGAGATAAGGGCAAATCCAGATCATCAGAAGAATCAGAAAAATCAGAATCCTGTTCAGAAGATTCATAAACAACTTCAGTCCTAGGTCTCTTAGAAGGGGGAGGTTGGCTTCCCCTGATTAGAGTTATAAGATCTTCAGCCATTCTTATCATTTGTTTTTTAGGTATAGAGGCCTGAGTATGCGGCCTGGGCATCGGTTTCTTAGGCATGGTTCGAGATTTTGGCCTAAATGAAGAAGGAGGCGTTGGTTTAATATGCAAGTCCGTAGGCCTGAATACACCCCTCAGAAGCCGGTGCCTGCACAGTGGCTCCGGACCAATCCAATATAGAGACATCCACAGGTTCCACAGATGAAGCATCTCGCGGCATACCAGACTCCGAATGAGTTTCAGTAGAGGCCTGCGAGTCAGAAGTAGCGGGTATCAGGGGCTGCGAAAGCACCTCACTGAGCACTGGCGAACTAGCGACTGGCTTAGGAGAAGTGTCGTCAGCAGCTTTGGACCTCAGCAGTCTGTCTCCGTCTTTATCTTTGCGTATTTTCGAAATCTCGGTAGTCGGATGGCTAACTGATGACATTTCTGGATAAATAAACAGAGAACCGAACTATTTAGAAGCGAAAATATACCGATGACGGACAGTGCACTGATTAAATAAAGCACAAAATCAACAGCAAGGTACATCGTGGTCAGGGCCTAGGCAAGGAATACAGTATGAATGAAAATCTTTGTGAGGTATTTGCTTTCCACAAGTAATGCAATTATTAACTTTTACTTACATCGGAAAGGAGTAAAAAAAAGTTTCCCCAACAGGGTACTTAGCTTTAGTTGAAGACTTCGGTTCTGTAACTCGAAAACGAAAATTTCAGGAGTTGGCCAACCGGCACTTGTGAACTGCTTCTGCTTCGGGCACCATACGGCAAGAAAGACTGATAATGGCGTTGGCTGCATGTTTTATACCCCTGATGACTTGGAAGAAGGGACAGCAACTGACGCAGGACCCAAGACTTTGCTAATCAGGCCGACTGAGGGCTACTGCAAGCAGATAGCCCAAATGTAATGACTGCAACAGTGAAACATGAAGAACATCCACCTACTCTTGAGATCATTTACTGCTTCCCTCAAATAAAACTACTCTGACTGTGCTATAATGGTGTGGGCAAAAGACAGGCTACGTGGCCCAAGCAGTCCTTATCTGCCATCACTTTTGGTATTTCTCTGTTTTTCAGTAATTTAACATTAAACTGTATTTTAGGAAGTGCTGATCTACTTAGTTACTCCCTTTTAATAGCTATATAGGTGCACTGTCCACAAATAACTTTTCAAACAAACACACACAGACTATGCAGTACAAAGATAATCTGGAAATACTGCACAGTCCAAATTACTTGGATAGCTATAAGACGTGTCATCACAAACACAAAACACATATTCAAGTATAAAGGAGTTAGAAAGCAGTTACACGGTCAATTAATTCTGAGGCATTTCTCATTAAAGGCACAACATGCTCTAAGACGGGATTTAAATAACGATGCTATTATTTTACCAAGATGTATTCACTTTGGCCTAAACAGTCATGTCTGATTTTTCATAAATAATCTGATATACTGGCATAACTCATAGGTTCCACATGAAAGTGGTTTCTAATTTTGCCTTAAATCAGTCTAAAACACCAGGACATGAAAGTGATTACTAGCCTATCCTTCACCAATAGTGCAATAACTAACAGAGCCAATCTTCGCTTTCAGACTACATAAGCTCTTTTCTGCTGGAGCCCGAATGGAGAGATGATAAAATCAGCAAGCAAAGGAGAGTGGGTACTGCTGGAATTGAATTAATCCTCAAGTCATGGTGAGTACCTTGACAAGATGTACCCTGTTTTTACAAAATCTCACCAAGACGGCACTAATATACAGAGCATTTTATATAGCATATATTATGGACAGAAGTAGGTTATAAAAATACAAACAGACAGCTGGGTGCATAAGTTCCAGGACAAATAAGTGCCCAAGCCTGGTGGGTGCACTGGTGCCAGAACTGGAAAAAAAGACACAGAAACATTCCCACAATGGGGTTAGACCAAGCTCAAGGGGAGGATGGCTCCCTGTTGTAGAAGGTAGTATTAATCACAATAACTAAGAAGCTCATTTTATTTTTATGCAAGAAGCCCAGACTTTCCAGAGAGAATATGCACAAAAGATTAAGAGACAAATTAGAGGAAAAATATACTTGCACAAGAAAAACTGCCAAAAGCTTCAAATGCAAATTTGTGTTCATGAATACATCAAATTCATGAAAAACATAATACAGACCAAGAAACCTTGGGCCATTCGGAAAAAGAAGTGACTGAGGAAGTGAAAAATATAAAGAAGAGAGCCTAGAGGTTTTTGAAAGGTATAAAATGAAATATGGACATGGGAAAGAAAGACATCTGATATTGTGCAATATATTTGCAAAGGAGAAAGCTAAATTAATTAATACAAAAAAGCAAGTCCAAACATATTCAAAGAAAAATACAGGCAAAAACACCCACATATGGAAAATTTCACAACACAAAAAATAAGATCACAAAGGGGGGACATAGAACAGATGATTAGTAAACTAGAAAAATAGAAGTTGAAATTATGGAATACCTGCGAAGTAAAGGATTTAGTGTAGAAAGTTTAACACAAGTTATGTCACAGAATGATAAAACAAGGATTCTCTCAAGTCAGGAGAAACAGGAGGATTGGGAGACATCTGAAGAAGAAATATGCACATAGGAAAGAAAAATATTTAATATAGTACAATATTTATGCAAAAGAAAAAGCAGAACTAATCAATATAAAAAAGTAGCACAAAAAATATTTGAAGAGAAAGACAAGCAGAGGCATCCAGATATGGAAAGTTTTACGATACAAAACAACAAGAAAACAAAGGGGGAGTAGAAAAGAGAATTAGTAACAGAGAAGTTAAATAGAAAGTGAAGTTATGTATTACCTGCAAAGTGTAGGATTTAGTGTAGAAAATCTAACACTGTTAACATCATAGCATGACAGAATAATGAATTCCCAGATTAAGGAGAAATCAGTGGAGCGGGAAGCATATGATCAGTTGCCATATGAAGATACTTTGGGGCCTTCAGTAGGAAACCAACACAAAAGTTCAGTTGGAGTTACACAGCAAGGGAAGGAAGAGGGAACAGATTAACACAAATACTCAGAAAGACAGATGGGATAAAAGCAATGCTTAGCATCAGAACAGACCAGGACCTATCGTACACTATTGCAAATAATAAACTAAAGATATCAGCACAGGCAAAAAAACTTAAAAGATATACAGATAAATATAAAGGAAAAGAACAAACTATGAACAATTTATTGATGACCCAAAAAAGCTTTATGGAGAATTGGGAAACAAGGAAAAAGGAATGGAAATACCACCACAAAAAAAAAAAAAAAAAAAACACCCCAAGAACAAAAAGACACATTTTGGAGAGATATCTATGACGATCCTGTGGAACATAAAGATGCTGAATGGACAGAAGTAGTAAAATAAAGAATTAAGAAGTTTAAATGTACACGGTATGAAATAGGATGAAGTAACGCCCAGAGAAATTGAAACAAAATTAAGAAAAGCTCCTAACTGGAAAATCCCAGGCTCAGACACGGTACCTAACTTCTGGCTAAAACTATTAACATCTTTACATGAAGATTTAGCCATGAGTAAGAACTATTTATATGTACACCCCGAACAGATGCCAGTCTGGTTAACAGGAAAAATGATACTCCTCCTTAACAGTGAACCTACACGATATTCTAATACTACAAACCAATAACTTGCCTTCCAACAACATACAAACTATACACTGGAATTGATGCAGACAGAGTTTATAGTCATTCAGAAGAAAACTCAGTCATGGCAACAAAACAAAAAGATAACATAAGAAAGGCATATTGAACAAAGGATTATTTGTTGTTAAATAAAGTCATGATGGAAAACTGTAAAAAGGGAAAAAATCTAAGTAAGACAGTATCCTACATTCATGGATAAAAGACTGCTTACAGATATATAAGATACATCCTACATTAATCAACTGACAAACCACTCTGCAGCTAAGCCACGATAAAGGACAAATCCTATCCCAGAGATAAAAATCCAAAGGGGGATATTCCAGGGTGACTCTGTCACCTCTGCTCTTTTGTTTTGCCCTTAACCCATTAAGCTGTCTAATTAACAGATTAGGTCATTGCTACAATTTGGCTCCCAGAAAACAAGTGTAAAGACTTATCTTCTTTTTGTGGATGATTTAAAACTGTACAATTCATCAGATGAGGAACTGAAAGCCCAACTGAAAGCAGTCAAAACTTTCTGATACGATATAAGAATGTCCTTTGATCTTGATAAATGTTCAAAAGCAACCTTTAAAGCGGGAAATCTGCAGCACTAAGAAAATATCAGTCTGGGACGGGAATGTGATATAAATTAACTTGAGTAAGAGGGAGTGTATAAAAATTTGGGAATTGATGAAGGATCAACAATAAAACATGAACAAATGCAAATAAAACTTAGTAAAATATAGCCAAGTGAAACACCATGGGACACACCACGAGAAGTGAGAAAATCTTCTTTTAATCAAAACAGCATATAAAACAAGGAAAGATAAGCGCTTTCGCGTGCTGAAGTGCACGCTTCTTCAGATCTCTGCTGATTGCTGTAAAAGTATTAAAAAGTAGCACCCCTCGTGCCGTCTAAAGTATTAAACAAGCGAGGTTTCCATCTGCATGTATTCAACCTGCTAGAGTTGTTCACCAAGCAGTAAAACCAAAATACTAGAAGACTAAAATTATTAGAAACAGCTTTGATAACTAGAAACAAAGTCTAAGCTATAAACCAATTTACTCTTCCTGTTCTAACTTACAGTTTTGGGGTGAATGACTGGTCCCAAAAGGTATTGGATCAATTGGACAGGAAAACAAGAAAAATGTTTTATGCTTATCAAATGATTTATAAAAATCAGTGTATACCAAGATTATAAACTCCCCATTCTGAAGGAGGTATGGGCCTCCTCCAAACTGATTACATGTATAGATCTGCAATCATAGTACTGCATACTCATCTACTGACCTCACAAGATCACAACATAGAGAACGTTTAAAAACATGAGAAGAACAAGTCTAAGATGACTTCCCTATGTAGTTTAGCAGAAGCATATTGGTGTCAAGTGGGAATGGAAGTCAAATCAAATGCAGATAAAAATCAAGTAGCAAATGAATGTGCCAAAAAACAAAAGAAAGAATATAAGGTGAAGGATCAGAAGAGAAGTTAAGAAATGTGGAAAATGAATAAATATAGTTGCAAGTACAGAAAACTATTGGAATAACCTCATGTTGATAAGGATCTAACCCAGAAATGGTTAAGGAGAGGTGAATTTAAACCAAAAGACAAAAGGTTAATATTCGCAGCCCAAGAAAATAGACTACGTACATGTTGGTTTACAAAGTCCATTGAACATGTTGGAGAAACAGACAAATGCAGGTTTTGTAAAACAGTATTGGAAACAGTCACACACCTTGTTGCTGGGTGTGATAGACTAATGGCAGAAGGCTTGTATACTGAAAAGCATAATAATGTGGCAAGACTGTTGCATTGGGGATTGTGCAAACATTACAAGACTGACATAGCTGAAAAGCACTGGAAACATGAGCCACAAAGCATTATAGAAAATTATCAAGTTTATATCACATGGGATCACTCATTACCAACAGTTCAAAACATAGATGCAAGAAAACCAGATGTAGTAGTCCAGGAAAAGATAAAAGTAGCATTGCCATTGAAACTGCTAAAGTGCCTTACGTACATAGAGACACAGTCATAAAATACCAGGATTAGCAGGCAGAAATGAGAGCAATGCAAAAGACGGATACTCAGACAGTTCCAACAGTATTAGGAGCACTGGGTCTCATAAAAAAAGTACAGTTTTGTACCTACCATAAATGTAGATGTTCGAGGATCCACATTGCTGCAGTCCTAACTATTGGGGGTAGTCCGCTGTCCAGTCGGCCCGAATACCAAAGTATATGGCTGACGTCGGTCAGGGCGCATTAGACTGACGTCAGTACGTCAGGGTACTAATGCGCATGACCGACGTCATATCCTCAGTCTTTTCTTGCCCCAGATGTCAGAAGACCCTAAAAAAACCAAGGCCAAATATACCTGCACCAAAAATATGTACAATATATACAAAATTACCAGCATATAACCTCACCTACACAACCACCCCTAAACACAGAGGGAAGGAGGGAGGGTAAATTGGACTGCAGCAATGTGGATCCTCGAACATCTACATTTATGGTAGGTACAAAACTGTACTATGTTCTTCATTCCACATTGCTGCAGTCCTAACTATTGGGTAGAATCCCAAAGCAGAGGTAAGGGAGGCTGGCAAATCATAAAGAAGCAGGAGCTGACAACATGCCTTGCAAAATAGCTGTGGCAAAACCAGCCCTAGACTTAGAGTAGAGAGGAAGGTGATAATGCTTAGAGAAAGTATGCACTGAACTCCAAGTAGCTGCCTCCAAAATATCCTTAGTTGCCACCCCTTAGAAATGCTGTAGAAGTGGCAGTAGCCCTAGTGGAATGAGGCCTAATCCCAGCTGGAATCTCCTTGCCATGATGGGAATAACAAAATGCAATGCAAAACCCAATCCACCTAGAAATAGTTTGTTTTGACACAGGCTTGCCCTCTGAACTCAAAGCAAAAGAAACAAACAACTGCTGAGACTGCCTAAAATCCTTAGTCCTGCTTAAATAATAACGCAATTGCCTGTGTACATCTAAAGTGTGCAAAATCTTTTCCCCTTTATTTTGGGGGTCTGCATAAAAAGTAGGCAAATGAATAGTTTGGTTTAAAGCCACACTAGAAACCACCTTAGGCATAAAGGAAGGATTAGTACGTAATGATACCCTATCCTTATGAAAAATCAAAAAAGGCTCTACCGCCATAAGGGCCTGCAATTCAGAAACCCTTCTTGCAGAAGTAATGGCCAACAAAAAAGCAGTCTTCCATGACAAGTATTTCAATTCAGCAGTAGCCGAGGCTCAAAAGGTTGTAGAGTAAGTTTCTCCAACACAAAATTGAGGTCCCAAGCAGGAGTAGGAGCTCTACGTGGGGGTCTTATATTCTTTGCCCCCCTAAGAAATTGCTTGAACAAAGGATGCGAAAACAATGGTGGGTCACAATCATAGTGAGCTGAAATTGCTGCAGCATGAATCTTAATGGAAGAGAAAGACAAACCTTTGTCCAATAACTCAGTAAGATATTGAAGAGCCACACTCAAATTAGGCTCAGAAATCTCCAAATTGTTTGCTGCACTCCAAAATAAAAACCTCTTCCATTTGTCTGCGTACACTTTCCTTGTACTAGGTCTTCTGGCTTCCATAATCACATTTAAAACTTGTTGAGGAAGTTGAGACCTGCTGTGTTTCAAAACAGAATATGCCAGGCTGTTAGATGAAGAGAGTGAAGCTTGACATTGAGCAGGTGACCGTCCCTCTGAGACAACAGGTGTGGAATCAAAGGTAAAGGCCATGGAGGCTTCCTTACCAGACTCCTCAGTAATGGGTACCAGTGTTGCGAGGCCAATCTGGAGCTATTAAAATCATCCTTGGCTTGTCTTGTCTGACCTTTAGGAGCACCTTTGGGAGAAGAGGCAGAGGTGGAAAGGCATACACATGAAGATTTTTCCAACTGAAAGACAGAGCATCCACTTTCCAAGCTGTGTGATGAAACTCCTTTGTGCAAAACTTTGGCAGCTGGTGGTTTAGTGGAGAAGCGAACAGATCTATGTCTGGAGTTCCCCATGACACTGTCAATTTTGAAATACATGAAGATCCAGTTTCCACTCGTGGGGATCCATGATTTGTCTGCTTAACACATCTGCTAAGGAGTTCTGTGCTCGGCAGAAACCTTGCCTGAAGAGTTAGTTGCAAGCTGAGCGCAGTCTCCCATAAAATCATTGCTTGCCTGCACAACGGGTAAGAATGTGTTCCCCTTGTTTGTTGATGTACCACATGACAGTAGTGTTGTCTGTTAGAATCAACACCTGCCCTGGAAGAAGTAACTCCTTGAAAGCCATTAATGCAAACTGGACTGCTAACATCTCTTTCATGCTGATATGTAGATGCTGTAGTCTGGCAGGCCACTTGTCTTGTATCCATTTTCCATTTAGATGAGCTCCCCAAGCAATGTCTGAGGCATCTGTCGTTAAAATCTGACTCGCCTCTGGCCGGGTCACAGAGAGTCCCTTGTTTAGGTGACATTCCTGAGCCCACCACAAAAATTCCTTTTGAATGCAAGGTATTATTTGAATGACAGTGTCCAAATCCTGGCAGTGCTGTGTCCATACATTTTGAGATACCATTGCAACTTCCTCATATGCAGTTTGGCATTGGGAAGCACCAGAATACAAGATGCCATGAACCCTAAGGCTTGAAGGACTGTCCTTGCAGTCAGCCCGGACTGAAGAGATAGGTGATGGAAGTAACTGGAAAGATTCTTTTGTTTGTCCGGGGTTAGAAAGGCCATCTGGGCTGCTGTATTCAGTCTCACACCCAGAAAGCACATGTCTTGAGAGGGTACTAGACTGGACTTTATTTCGTTCACAGAATACCCTAGGCATCTTAGCACTGCTATCACAAATTCCAAATGCTGTAAAAGGTCTTCCTTTTCTTGAGCCATAATCAGGCAGTCGTCCAAGTAAGGATAGATTTGAATTCCTTTTAACCTGAAGTAAGCTATCACTGGAGCCAGAACCTTTGTGAATACTCTGGGCGCAGTAGATAAGCCAAAGGGCAATGCAGAGAACTGATAATGAGAATTTCCAGCTCGATAACGCAGATACTTCCTGCAACTTAGTCTGATAGGCACATGAAGGTAAGCTTCCTTGAGATCTAAAGTTACCATCCAGTGATCTTTGCCCAGCAGAGGTAAAAGCTGTTGCAACGTCAACATTTTGAACTTGGGAATATCCAGATAAGTGTTGAGGATAGATAAATCCAAAATTGGTCTCCACGTGTTCCCCTTCTTCGGTACTAGGAACAGGCGAGAATAAAATCCTAGGCCCCTTTCTGGCACAGGAACTGGCTGAATGGCCCCTATTTGAAGCAACAGAGAAATTTGCTTGTGAGCCTCTTTTCTTTGTAGAGGAGGAATGTCTGGCATGCCTTTGAAAGGAGGCAAGGTATGGAAATAAAACCTGTAACCGTGGTGAATGATATCCAAAACCCATCTGTCTTGGGTAATTAAATCCCAATTTTCTTTGAAAAGAGCCAGCCTTCCTCCCAAAGGTGCTGCCAGGCGGGAATGTACTGGCAGCTGAAAAGGTAGGTCATTGGGTCTGTTTACGAAAGGACTGACCCCTGCCCTCACCAGAAGACTGAGCAGGTGAACTCCCTGTTCTAGGCCTAAAAGAACCTTGTGCTCTGCCCCTACCACGTCTAGACCTACCCCTAGACTGGGAATCATAAGCAGGATATGTCCATCCCTTAGTAGGCCAATTTCTACTAAACTTCGGAGGCTGAACCTGCAAAAAATCCTTAACAGTTTGCATAGACTTAGCCTTGTCCTCCATTTTCTTTAAAACTGCTTCCACAGGCGCACCAAACAACACATCAGACTGTAAAGGAGCATCCAAAATCCTTGTTTTAACATGCTCAGCTAAATTCTGATCCCTCAACCAGGCGTGCCTACGAAGAACAGAACCAGTGGCAGCCACCCTCGAGGAGGCCTGCACAGCATCAAAACCACACTGCAGGGAATGTTTACCCACCTGTTCAGACACATGAACTAAATCCTGCAACTCTTTACACTCAATACCTTCTGCCAGAGCATCCACCTTAGATTTCAATTGTGAAAGGAGATAATTCTGATATTTTAACATGTGAAACTGACAATTCAACGCCCTCATGGCTAAAGTGGAAGAAGTATACACTTTCTTTCCCCATCTATCCAAAGCCCTTGCCTCTATCAGGAGGAACAGGATTTTTAACAACTGAGGCCTTCACACCTTTAGGCCCCTGAGAGACAGTTTCCGGGTCTGCCCTAGGACTCTTAAAAAGATACTTATGAGCTTCAGGCACCCTATAGTACCTATCCGGTTTAACTGGGGCAGGAGGCAAAGAATCAGGATTCAGGAAGCCTCTGCAAAACATCTGCCACCACATTCAGAACAGGAGGTATAGCGAAAGGCCTAGGCTGGGGTAAAGACAAGAATTCCCTAAGCCTCTTCCTGGAATCAGAGAAATCTTGACCTTCCCATTTAAAATGCTCCCTCATGGAATGCAGAGTCTCTGAAAATGAAAAATCCTCAGGAGGAGAAGCTGAAGGAGTAGAATCATCCACATCAGAATCAGAATAAGGAAGATACTCCTGCAAGACTTCAGCCGAAGACTCAGAAGCCTCCGAACATTGCTCAAAACTCTCAAACTCAGGTTCCACCCTAGGCCTCTTATCAGGAGGGGCATAGAACCTCTAATCATAGTAATTAAATCCTCTGCCATTTTAAGCATATGTTTCTTAGGCAAAGACCCTGAAGCACTAGGAGAAACCCCACTGAAGCTAAACTTGGCCTGCCTCTCAAAGAAGCCTTGGAAACAGAAGGGAGGCTCTAACCACCTTAGGAAGAGAGGGAAGAACAGCCACCTGAGAAGCCCCTCAGCCTGGCCTACTTCCTGAGAGGACACATCTTGTAACAGTAAAGTCTCTCCCTGAGACTCCAAAGAAACTCCTGGCAGAACCTCCGGCTCCACTGAACCTTCTAGAGAACCGACGTCCGGGACTGTCGGTTCTTCAACTCTAGGCTTTGCTGCTTTGTCCTTGCGCTTTTTGGCCGAAGCGGGCGTCGGAGCATCCGACGGCATTTTATAATTACAACGCTTCCCAAAAACTAACCTGGCACAGTCTAACCTTCTCTTAATAGTGCGTTTGTTAAATCTAGCACAAGAGCGGCATCCAACAACGTCGTGCTCAGGCCCTAAACAAGGTATACACAAAGTATGGTAATCCCTATGAGGTATCTGTTTCCCACAAGAAATACAGTTATTCACTTTTTCTGACATCCGGTTAAATACTGAGGCAAGAAAAAACCAAAATATTCCCCAACGGGGTACTTAGCCAACTTTGATTCGGTCTGAAACTCTGACTTCAGAAACTTTCAGAACGCCAACCTGCACTCGCAAAATTGCTTCTGCATCGGACCATGCGGCAAAAAAGACTGAGGATATGACGTCGGTCATGCGCATTAGTACCCTGACGTACTGACGTCAATCTAATGCGCCCTGACCGACGTCAGCCATATACTTTGGTATTCGGGCCGACTGGACAGCGGACTACCCCCAATAGTTAGGACTGCAGCAATGTGGAATGAAGAACATCAATTTACACTCATATTTTGATACGTTACTGATACATGTCACTCCGTATGCAGAGAGAGAGTCAATTCTGGGCACATTGCAGGTGCTGCGAAGAGCACTTTTAGCTAACATCAAAGACTGAAACAATACTAATTTCATGAACTTTAGTTACACTTTGACTTAAAAATGGGGTCCATTCCAGTCATGGTATTAAAAAACAAAAAGTGTTGGAGAAATTAAAAAGTGAGCTAAACATTTCACAGAGTCTGAAAGCTCACGCTGCCTTCAAAACACCCATGTCGATCCAGTGAAAAGTACTACATTATGCACTGGCATTTTAGCAGTGGATTAATGGTATGTTTTCATTTTAACTTTCCCTGTTTGAATGAACTTTTTTTATCCTCAATCTCCCACACCAAGGTTAAAAATTATAATCAATGCAACTATATAGTTATTAAATCAACAAATGAAAAGGAAAAAGATGTTATGTACTCACCATAACATTCCATCTGAGTAGTTCTACTTAATTTATCTTCAACCTGTGGGATACCAGATCCATATCGGATCCAAGCCGGCAATCTTACTAGCATCTGCTCTGAGCTCCAAGCTCCTCTCCTTAAACATAATACACCTCCACTACCTTCCAACCCCCAGATCGAGTTTGCTGACTCGTACTGATAACCGACCTGAAAAAAATACTTGTCATATGAACAGCCTACGGGCTGCATTTATAGGTTACAAGGTCTGGGGAAAGGAGGGAGGGATGGTTGAAGACAAATGAAGTAGAACTACTCAGATGGAATGTTGTGGTGAGTACATAACTTCTTTATCTGAAGTAGTTTACTTCATTTGGTCTTCAACCTGTGGGACAGAGTCCGCAGCTACTAAACTCCTGGGTGGCCCTCATGGAAGGATATTACGAAGCACCACAGAACCAAAGGATGCTCTCCTTCTGGAAGTCAAATCCAATTTGTAATGAGAAATAAATGTATGAGATGAGGGCCAAGTATCTGCAGAACAAATATCATCCAAAGAGTCTCTAGACCAAAAGGCCGCAAACGTAGCCATGGACCTAATGGAATGAGCTTTCACCTGACCGGAGGAGACATGCCTCTGTTCTTCTAGACCTGAAGGATGCATGAAGAAATCCACCTCGCAATAGTTACCTTGGAGATAGGTTTACTCAAAAAGGGTTTATAGAAGGATGCAAACAATTGATCGGATTTATGGAAATTTTTTGTCCTGTGTAAAAAGAATCGTAACTATGAACATCCAGCAGGTGGAGTTTATATTTCATCGTTAGCAAAATTAGGAAAGAAAACTGGTAAATTGATGGTTTGATTGATATTAACTGGTGATGCCACCTTGGGAAGAAAGGATGGATTGGTCCGAAGGGAAACCCTATCTTTGTGGAAAATTATACAAGGAACTTTGACGAGCAAGGTCTGCAGTTCTGAAACCCTTTTTGCAGAGGTAATAGCCACCAGAAATGCTGTTTTCCAAAATAAGAATTTTACATCTGTGGTTGTAGCGGGTTCAAAAGGCGCAGCGAGCAGAACTTGAAGAACCATAATAAGGTCCCATGGGGGAACAGGATCCTTGACTGGGGGGCGTAACAGAAAAGTCCCTTTGATAAAGGCTTTACACAGCCTGGAGGAGGCTAGAGAGGCAGAATTTTCACCTACATGAAAATAAGAAATGGCAGCCAATTGAACCTTGACAGTAGAAGAACTAGCTCCATGTTGAAAAATATCTGCTAGAAAATCAAGAATGGCAGAAATAGGAGCCGTGAAGGGGTCTAAACTCCTCTGAGAGGCCCAAAAGGAAAAACGTTTCCATTTACTGCAATAAACCTTCCTGGAAGATCACTTATGAGCAGCCACCAAAATAGACCTAACTGAAGATGATAATCCAAATCCTAGCAATCATGGGAACTGAAGCAGCCAAGCTGTGAGCTTCAAACTGTCCAGGTTCAGATGAGGAACCCCTGATGGGTGTGAAATGAGATCCTGAATGGGATCCAAGGCGGAGCCAGAAGGTGAGACCAAAGGAAGGGAAACCATACCTGGCGAGGTCATAATGGGGCAATAAGGATCACTTTGCTCCCCAGTCGACAAGCTTTCTGTAGAAACCTCGGAATAAGAGGTACTGGAGGGTAAGCATACAGAAGAATGGGAGGCCAAGCATGGACTTGAGCATCTCTGGGAGGCTCCCCCGGGCATGGGGTTCAGAGCGGAAAACTCGCTGCACTTCACGTTGGAAGGAGATGCGAAGAAATCGCAGCAAGGCTGACCCCACTCCAGGAAGATCTGCTCCGCTACTGAAAGATTCAGAGACCACTCGTAAGGCATCAGAATAGTCCGACTTAACCTGTCCGCTAGAATGTTGAACCGTCCCGGAATGTGCATTGCGATGAGAAAACGACCGGTGGAGTTCGCTCATTCCCACACTCTCATGGCCTCGCGACAAAGGGGGTAAGACCTGGTCCCTCCCTGTTTGTTGATATACCAGACCACTGACAGGTTGTCTGACTGAAATGCAATGGTTCCCAGAGGAAGAAAGGCATGAAGGGCCTGCAACACTAAAAGGACCACAGTCATCTCTAGAACGTTTATGTGCAAGCTGGTCTCTACAGGGGACCACAGGCCTTGGACTGTCCTGCCCAAACAATGCCCCCCCCCACCTGAGTTTGGAGGTGTCCATGGTCACTGTGGCTTGGGCAGGGACTGGAACAAAGGGTCATCCCTCCAAAATGTCCGGAGAACACATCCACCATATGAGGAATGACCGACAGACTCAACTGAGTTGTACTGAATACGACAATGGAAGTTCCAACAGGGACCATTGTACAGCTAGTGTCCACTGCAGAATTCTCATATGTAACCGGGCACACGGGAGAAGCATTATGGTCGCCGCCATTGAACCTAAGGCCCTCAACACTGATTCCGCCATTGGAAGATGAGAATGGTAGATTAGAGGGACATGCATCCTCAGGTTTTGTACTCTCTCCGAGGTCAGGAAGATTTTGAACTGTAATGTATCTATCCTTGCCTCAATGTAGTCTATCTCCTGGACAGGATCTAGGAGTGATTTGGATGAGTTGATTGTGATCCCCAAATGCAGGGCAAGGATTAAAAAATAATCCCTGGTTTAAGAAAGTAGACACCTGATAGGAGCAGTAAGGAGCCACTTGTCCAGGTACGGATAGACCTGAATCCCCTGAAGCCTCAGGTGAGCCGCTACCACCGCCAACACTTTGGCGAACACCCTGGGGGCTGTGGTGAGACCAAAGGGTAGGGCTCGAAACTGGTAATAGCCGGAAGTGGAGTTACCTCCTGGAGCTGCTGTGCATTTGTATGTGATAGTAAGCATCCTGGAGGTCTAACGAGCACATTCAGTCATTCTCTTGCAGGTACAGCATGATGGACTGTAATGTGACCATCCAGAACCTTTCTTTGGCAAATGACAGGTTCATGGTAGATAGGTCCAGAATGGACCTTAAGTCCCCCTGTTTTCTTTGGCACCAAAAAGAACCTGGAGTAGATGCCAGATCTGGACTGATCTGGGGGGGGGGGGGGCGGTTTTGATGGCTCGTTTTCCTAGCAGCTTGGAAATTTCCTCTGCTGCTGCCTCCCTTTGCGTAGATGGTACATCCGGGAGGTGTTTGGGAGATTTGGGAGGACCCACAGAGGTGATAGAGTATCCTCTGGATATGATCTGAAGCACCCAGCGGTCTGATGTTATGGACTCCCATGCCGCTAGGTGCAAAGACAATCGTCCCCAGACTGCCTCCAGAGTAGAGCAGTCGGGCCACCCCTCAGAGCTGCTGTCTGGGTCTGTCCGAGAAAGGTTCTCGAGACCCAAAATTCCTCGGACCCCCTCTGATTCTGGGCCGGCATCCATTCTGTCCCCCTCGGCCTCTGGGGGGGGGGGAGCCCTGACTGTCCCAAGAATACTGTGACTTCCAGAACCACATCTTCTTTTGCCCTCTCTGATTTTGGGAAAAGGATCTTTGAGGGTTCGAGAAGTGGATCCTGACGGCAGACAGTGTCTTCCCATCTTTCTCACTCTAGACTAAAGTCTCTTTGACGGTCTTACCAAAGAGAGTAGAGCAGTCATACGGGGCACTGGCAAAGGACGTCTTGAAAGGCTCTGAGAATTGACACAGTCTGTGCCTGGTGTTACACCTCAGACACGCCGGACCCAGCCACCCTAGCCATTCCTTCAGTAGCATGAAAAAGAAATTGCATGGACATGTTGGAGACTGCTTTCAAAGTCGCCATCCTCACGGAAAACAAGTCCCTGTCATCCTGCGACATGGAATTAGGGGGAGACTCTGCCAGCTCCTTGTCCAGGTTGTGTTGGAGTCTCGTGACATGGGCCAGGTAGTTCAGAGCCCTAATAGAAAAGGTAGCTGAAGCATAAACCCGCTTCCCTAAGTGGTCCATGATCCATGACTCTCGATCAGGAGGATGAACTACAGAACACTCCTGGGCTAGTTCCTTCTTTGCAGCTGCTGCTACCACCATAGCGTCTACAGGGGAGCCCTTGTTCCATACTGGTCTATCCGAAGGTGGACTCAAAATCTTCTCAGGACTCTTGGGAATTGGTTCCACAGTGTCCAGCTCCTTCCATGCCCATGAGGTGACCAGGTCCACTAAGGGATCTGCGGGATGGGGCACCCAGGAAGTAGATGGGCCTGTGCCAAAAGCCTCCAGAAACACGGACTCGTCAGAAGAAGGTTTTTGGGGGCAGACAAACCTCCCCGTTGGCAAAGGATTTCCATGATGTCTCCAAAGGAGACATCCTCGGGAGGTGACCTGGGGGAACCATCCCCATCATCTAAGTACATATCCTCGGTGAGGGGCTCAGGGGAGTCCAAGTGCCTCCTCTTACACATATGCTTGCGAGGCACATCTCCGGTGGGGCTCTCCAGAGGGAACCCTCAAGCCACTTGTTCCTCAGGGGAACCGTCTTGAGGCTCCTCGAGGATGGAATGTCCCTCTAATAAAATGATGGGAATCGTAGAACGAGCCGAGGGGGTCAGGGCAGAGTCCGAGGGGATAGTCAGGGGTCTCAATCCAGCGGAGAGAAAGTACAGTTGTGTACACTTACCATAAATGTAGATGTTCGAGTGTATTCACTGTTGCAGTCCTAACATATGGGTTATCCAGCTCCCGGTATTCCTCAGTCGGCTCGAATACCAGAGTCCTTGGTATATGACGCCGGCTGCCGTCAGCTGTAAAACTGATGTCAGAACGTCAGGTATAAACGGAGGTGGCCAACGCCATTTCCTCAGTTTTTCTTGCCTTAACTGTCAGGAGCTCCCAAAAGACGGCTAAACCAGGAAGGATACACCCT
Organism: Protopterus annectens; assembly: GCF_019279795.1. NCBI lineage: Eukaryota > Metazoa > Chordata > Ceratodontiformes > Protopteridae > Protopterus > Protopterus annectens. The sequence goes on from NC_056733.1 coordinate 13,467,558, forward strand.
GGAAACATGCCATCCAAAAATAACAAATCTAGCCTGTGCCTTAGGAAAAAAAGGGGGATGGAGGGAGGGAAACCAGGACTGCAACAGTGAATACACTCCAACATCTACATTTATGGTTAAGTGTACACAACTGTACTATGTTCTTTGTGTTTCACTGTTGCAGTCCTAACATATGGGTTGATTCACAAAGACCAGGAATAAAACAAAAGGGGGAGGAAAAATCACAGATTAAGGATTGGTAAGGAGGCCTTGCAAAACTGCAGAGGCAAAATCAGCCCTGGATTTAGAAAACAAAGGCAGATTGTAATGCTTTGTGAAAGTATGGACAGAAGACCAAGTAGCTGCTTCTAGAATGTCCTTGGTAGGCACATCTCTCAAAAAAGCTGCAGAAGTAGAGGTTGCTCTAGTAGAATGGGTCCTAATACCCTGAGGGGGAACCTTCCCCATGCTGCAGGTAACAAAAGTGAATACAATGAGCAATCCATTTGGAGATGGTTTGTTTCGAAATAGCTTTACCCTGAGCCCCAGGAGTAAAACTAACCAAAAACTGCTAAGACTTCCAACAGGGTTTAGTCCTGTTTAAGTAGAATCACAACTGTCTGTCCACATCAAGAGAGTGCAGAATCCTTTCCCCTTTATTCTGGGGATTACTGAAAAAGGTAGGCAGATGAATAGACTGGTTAAGGGTCAGACTGGAAACCACCTTAGGCATAAAGGAAGGATTAGTTCTCAAAGAAATCCTATCTGTATGAAAAATAATAAAAGGTTCTACTGCCATTACGGTTTGCAGCTCCAAAACCCTTCTGGTGGAAGTAATAGCCAAGAAAGGCAGTCTTACATGAAAGAAACTTTAATTCTGCAGAGGCAGCAGGTTCAAAGGGAGGTAGAGTAAGCTTCTCCAGGACAAAATTAAGATCCCAAGCAGGAGTAGGAGCTCTTCTAGGAGGTCTAAGATGGCTAGCTCCCCTCAGGAACTGCTTCATCAAGGGGTGAGAAAAAATTAGTTGCTCAAAACAACAATGAGCAGAAACTGCTGAAGCGTGAATCTTAACTGAAGAAAAGGAAAGTCCACCATTATGCAAACCTGCTAAATAATCAAGAATGAGGGAAAGAATGAGAAGAGTCTTCTTTAGCCTGCATTCAAGAGCAAAATTTCTTCCATTTATCTGCATAGGATTTCCTGGTGCTAGGCCTCCTGGCCTCATGAAGAACTTCAACCACCTGCTGGGAAAGATTTAAAGTATTAGCCAGGCAGTTAAATGCAGAGTTTGAAGATGAATAAGAAGTTATGTACCTACCATAACGTTCCATGTTAGTTGTCTTCTTCTCGCCTTCTTTCTTGCTGGATGGGTTCGGAGCCTATCCTCGGCTCTGACTCGGCCTTCTACTAAAGCTCGAGAGCTATTTACTGGCTCGAGGCCTCCCCATATCCCACAACGCTTGGCACTAGATACCCAGATCTCATTTGGCAGAGCTAACACCATAGAAAAAATCTTAAGGACACCTGTCCAAACTACAAGGTTTACCTACAGTACTAAAACAGAGGAGGACGTAACCCAGATAAGACTCAGCCAGAGGAAGAAGGCCTCAAAAAGGGACTCTTCTCGGTCTGCCCAGGCTAGGGGGATGGAGGGTGGGACGCAAGAAAGAAGGCGAGAAGAAGACAACTAACATGGAACGTTATGGTAGGTACATAACTTCTTAATGTTCAGTTGTCTATCTCGCCTTCATTCTTGCTGGATGGGACAGCATCCCTAGCACCTTAGTCCTGGGTGGCGCATCGGAACAGACACTTGAGCACAGTGGAACCAAAATCAGCTCGACTCCTAGAGGCCATATCCAACTTATAATGTGAAATGAAAGTATGAGGAGTGGCCCATGTGGCTGCAGCACAAATAGATTCCATTGGTAGTCTTGCTTGAAAAGCTACCGAAGTCGCTAACGCTCAGGTGGAATGAGCTTTTGGTTTTGTAGGGAATTCTTTATGTCTCAGTTTATAAATCAAAGTAATAATAGAGGCCAACCACCTGGATAAGGTTACTTTAGAAACTGGCAGGCCCTGTTTGCCCTCAGCATAGGACAGGAAGAGTTGGTCCGATTTTCTTGTTTGTTTAGTCCTATCCAAATAAAAACGTAATTGCCTATGAATGTCCAATTGGTGTTAACTTTTGTTCAGCTTTGTTCGAATAGTTAGGAAAAAAAGACAGGTAGATCAACAGCCTGATTCAGGTTTGTCTCGGAAGGTATCTTGGGCAGAAAAGAAGGATTAGTCCCGAGTGAAACTCTATCCTTGTGAAACACAAGATAAGGAGGACGAATACAGAGGGCTTGAAGTTCCGAAACTCTCCTAGCAGAGGTGATGGCTACTAAAAAGAGAGTCTTCCAGGAGAGTAATTTTAAGGAACAGGAGGCCGCTGGTTCAAAAGGAGGGAGAATCAAGGAAGCTAATATCAGGTTTAAATCCCACGGAGGTGGGGGATCTCTGACCGGGGGCCTAAGTAAAATAGTCCCTTTAAGAAAGGCCTTGCAAAGTTTGTGGGACATGATGCTGGTTTCTGACAGGCTAGCATGGAAATTTGCGATAGCAGCCAATTGGACCCTAATGGTGGCAAATGAGGAACCAGCTCGAAAAAGTTCTGCTAAAAAATCTAGAACGTGATGGACAGGGGCTGTAAAGGGGTCTATATTTCTAGCCTCTGCCCAGAAAGAGAAACGTTTCCACTTACTAGCATAAGTCTTCCTGGTAGTAGATTTGTGTGAAGAAAGGATGATTTCACCACCAGCTGAAAAATATGTGGAAGTCTGGCTAAGGTTGGAAGTGGAGCAACCAAGCTGTGAGGTTGAGAGACTGAAGGGATTGGTGCAGCCCGCCCGACTGATAGACCAAGAGGTCTGGCACTGGGTCCAGATTCCAAGGCTGCTCCAGCAGGTGACGATGCAGGAATGGGAACCAAATTTGTCGAGGCCATTAAGGGGCAATGAGGATCATCCTGGATCCCAATGCGGTCGCCTTCTGAATTAGTTTGGGAATTAGGGGAAAAGGTGGGAATGCATACAGAAAACCCCGGGGCCAATCGTGAACTATAGCGTCTCTGGGGGAGTGGCCCGGGAGGGGGAAGAGAGTGAAGAAATCGTTGCACTTGCTGTTGAGAGGAGTTGCGAAAAGGTCGCAGCAAGGTTGACCCCATCTGCGGAAAATTTTGTCTGCTACTGACTGATTGAGAGACCAATCGTGAGGCATGAGAATAGCTCTGCTTAGCCTGTCCGCTATGATGTTGGACTTCCCGGGGATGTGCGTTGCTATCAGAAACCGTTGAGAGGAGATCGCCCACTGCCAGAGTCTGAGTGCTTCTAGACATAAGGGATAGGACTTGGTTCCGCCCTGCTTGTTGATGTACCACACTACAGACATATTGTCTGTTTGAATTGCAATAGTCCCAGTGGGTAGAGAGTCCTGAAGAGGTTGCAACACTAAAAGCACCGCTCTCATCTCTAAGACGTTTATGTGCAGGTGGTACTCTAGAGGTTGCCAAGTGCCCTGGACAGTCCTGCCCTGAAAATGCCCCCCCCCCCACCTGATCAGGGAGGCATCCTTGGTCAACATGGCAACAGGAGGAGGAAGAACAAACGGTCGCCCTGAATTACTAGAGGGGAGACCATCCACCAAGTCAGGTGGTCTTTGCATGACTTGAGTTATTATTATGTTGTGAGACATCGGAAGTTGTTGAAAAGACCATTGGGTAAAAAGCATCCACTGAAAAATCCGCATGTGAAAACGAGCCAGGGGAAGTAATGTGATTGCTACTGCCATGAGACCCAAAGTTTTCAGTACAAATCTGGCCTGAAACAGGTCATTATCTGGTCATTTTAGTATAGACTTTAAAGTAAAGTATTATTTAAGGGTCCTCAGCACTAGCACAAATCTCCCTAAGCTTACCCAAACAAAAAATCCAAGCTTGTTTGCATATACTCTACTTAAACTACAGAACACACTCTAAAACTAAGGCAAACTGCTATAAAATTGTAAAAACAAGCTCCCAAAGCATAGGCATTGAACCTGGTGTTTGTTTAGATGAGATTACTCACCTGCAAATTAATTATTCAGGAGTTACATCTTGAAACCTGGGCTCTAGTGGCTTAGTGTAAACCCGCTCATGAGCACTTGCTTCGCCGTGCTCGCCTCCGCTCCCGCCCTGCCCCTATTCCCACCCGCCCCAGTACTGTACTTTTATAACCTCAAACCACTCCCCCTACTGTCCACTAACTTCCTGTACCTCACTACCGCCCTCTAAGATCAAACGGAATATGACACCACCCAGGAAGCTTATCATACTAACTCTTTTTCCCTTCCTACTTGTCCCTTACCTAGCTACCCTATATGAAACCTGGTCTTACGTAGGCTTCCACCACCCAGGCTACCAAACCAACCCCTCACCCATAATTAACAACAGAGGCCATGACTCAACTCCCTACTCACCCACCTTGTTAGAACTCGAACGCTATGTAATTATCAATCCTACCAATATTAGGCCAAATGATAAACATTACTACAAACTTCTACTCAAAGCCCTCAAATTCATTACCACTCTGAATCACAGACTAGCCACAGATGGTGATATCCACCCCAACCCTGGCCCTTCCCCTCCACTCAATTCTAATTCCACCCTATCCTCCCCTCCACTTCTCAATCTAAACTCTAGACCCTTTAACTCTTTTCTGACCTGTCATCTAAACATCAGAAGTGTAAACAATAAGATTCACAACCTACATGCCCTTTTAGCTACTTGTTCCCCAGACCTACTATGTCTCACAGAAACCTGGCTTAAACCAAGTACGAAAGACACACAGATAATCCCACCAGGGTATGATATACTAAGAGCAGACCGAATAACTCATAAAGGTGGCGGTGTAGCCATACTCTACAAAAATACATTACAAATCTCCCTTGCCTCTCCACAACCCGTCCTAACAAACAATGCTGAAATTCTACTTGTAAAACTTCAACCAAACAAACATAAAAGCATAAATATAGCATGTATTTACATCCCCCCCAGGCAACAATAATAACAAAACCTTAGAGGACTTTCTCCACTGGTTAACTCAAACTCACCCCAGGAATCCATAGTGTTAGGTGACTTCAACATCGATTGGAATTCCTTCTCATCTAGCTCCCCATCTAGCAGCATAAATCTACATGGCTTTTCTCAGCTCATATCCACTCCTACCAGACTAGGTAAACCCCAAAACAAAGACAGTATCCTGGACTGGATCCTTACTAATAAAGATCCTGACCAGTACTCAGCAGGTACTCACCCAGAGGACATGAGTGATCACTTACTCACCTATGTTATCAAATTCAAGAAAATCACCCCCTTCTTACAACCATAAAAAAATCAGGAACAATAATAAATTCAACACCTCCATTTTTCAAACTGAACTTAAAGCCCACAACTGGACAATACTCAAGTCTCTTCCTCTTGAAGAGGCAGTTATCTACTTCAACACCACCTTCCTCAAGACTCTAGATTCCCATGCTCCAATACGGTCCATTAGAACTAAAACCAAAACCGCACCATGGCTCTCTAAGGAAACAAAATCCAAAATCCTATCTAGAAACAAGATGTGGGTCACATGGCTGCACTCTAAAGACCCACACTCCCACCAAACCTTCTGGCAACTTAGAAATGAAACTAAAAGAATGATCTTAAATGATAAAAAAAACTTCTTCCTCCACCTCCAACACAAACACCTTAATAATCCACAAAAATTCTGGGCAGGCTTAAACAAGCTCCTGCACCCAGGCCAGGCAACCACCCCACTCCAACAACTTGCAAACAACAGTGCCCTGTAAACATTGCTAACACATTCAATAGTTTCTTCACAGAAACTATACAATCCCTGGCCACACAATTCAAACAACCAGCCCACTCCACTACCCATGCCAGCAGAATACTACAACTACATCAGATCATCTATTTACCTTCGATCCAGTACCCATATCCTTTATAACATCTCTTCTTAAAAACTAAAACCCACTAAGCTAGCAGCTGACCTTCTCCCAGCTGAGTTTCTGCAAAAAGCAGCTGAGGCCATTTCCTATCCCATCTCCATAATCATAAACCGTACCTTGTCAGAAGCCTTCATCCCCTCCATATGGAAAATGTCCCACATTATTCCTCTCCATAAAGGTGGTAGCTCACTAGAGCTAACCAACTACAGACCTATAGCTATACTCTCACCCCTGGCCAAAATTATGGAAAAGTGTGTCCACAAACAACTGATGGAACACCTCACCAAAATAAAATTCTAGCTAACTCCCAACATGGCTTCAGGCCAAATCACAGTACCACATCAGCCCTACTATCCTTTTCTAATACCATCAATAACTTCAGAAACAATAATAAACTATCATCTGCTCTTTTCTTAGACCTCTCCAAGGCCTTTGATATGGTGAACCACATTCAACTCCTCCATACATTAAAAAAACTATCACTCAGCAATTCCACGCTGAAATGGTTCCAATCCTACCTGTCCAATAGGCAACAGGCTGTTCTATGGCAGGACAAATTATCTACATGCCTACCTGTTACACTTGGAGTTCCCCAAGGATCTATTCTTGGCCCTCTTCTCTTCACCATCTTTGTTAATGACCTGCCCACAATCACCCCCCATGCCACATGCATTCAATATGCAGATGATTAGACTATCATCAGCACTGCCTCCAACCTGGCAGACCTCACTTCCTCAACCCAAGACACCTTCAACCTAATAGAAAAATGGTTCTCAAGTCGACAACTAGTTCTCAACCCCAACAAAACAAAACTACTTACTTTCTCACCCACTAACAAGACTCTTCCCCCCACCTTCTCTATTACATCCTCCAATGGAATCACTATATCACCAGAAGCTCACACAAAGCTATTAGGTGTTACCATTGATAACTCCCTTAAATTTGACACCCATTTCAATCTTACCATCAAAACCGTCAATAAAAAGCTTGGCTCTCTCTATAAAGTAAAACACTTTCTCACTCCTCACGCTAAAATTACAATTGCCAGCACACACCTACTATCAACTCTTTTCTATGCCTCCCCTTTACAAACCTAAACAAGACAACCCTTAACAAACTTGCTTCTTGTTACAATCACATAGCTAGATTTGCCACAAATTCCACCTTTAGAACGCACCACTGCACTAACTTGAAGCAACTAGGGTGGTTAGAGTTTTCCAGCCAACTCCATTTCAACCAACTCAAAACGGCTCACCAGATACTGTATCACCCAGAGAAAACACCAGCTCTGAAAACATCATTCACCCCTATATTAACCTGCAATCTTTACGCTCCTCCAATAAGATCTTAGCTCAAACTACCAAAGCCAATAATTCTGCTGGGGATTCTCTATTCTCAAACTTTGTAGGTAAAATGTGGAACTCCCTACCGACCATGCTCACCTCAGAACCCTCACTCCTACAATTCAAAAAAAGCTTAAACCCCATCTCAATACTCTCTGGCAATGTCCCTGTTCCAAACCTGATTAACCACTATCATTTACCCTTCTCTTACCTCACTATCCTTAACGCTTTTAACAAGGCGCCTTTGTAACTGACCTATGTTTTTTTTTATATGCTGCTGTTGTTTTTTTTTTCCCCAAGATGTGATGTATCTTTATATTGTATTTAGAACTCAACTATCTTCCTTTTTTTGCATTAACAATGTTCATATGTCTGTTATGTACTTGGAGCTTTTCTCCCCGGGCCTCCGCTGAAAATGGACATGTATCCAGTCGGACTCTCCCGGTTAACAAATGTAAAATAAATAATAAATAAATAAATAAAATAAATCCTCTTGCATTGTAGTAAGACCTGCACATGTCGGCGAATGTCTGATACTCTGTCAAAAGGAAGTTTTGCAGACAGCTCTTTTGTATTTAATCTTGCGCCTATAAAGGTTATAGATTGACAAGGCGACAATGCAGACTTTTCGACATTTATTGAGATACCTAGCTCGGAGCAAGTTTGGATGGTATAATCCCTGGCTCGCCGTAGCTGATGCCTGGTGGAAGCAGTAAGGAGCCAGTCATCTAGATATGGAAACACCTGGAATCCTCACCGTCTCAGGTGAGCCATAACCACTGCCATGCATTTGGTGAATACCCTGGGGGCTGTGGTGAGACCAAAGGGCAGGGCTCTGAATTGACAGTGACTGGCTCCCAGCCGGAAGCGGAGAAACCTTCTGGAGCACCTGTCCATTTTGATATGGTAGTACGCATCCTGAAGGTCTATGCTGCACATCCAATTGTCCTGACCCAAAAAAGGTAGAATGGACTGAAGCGTGACCATCCGGAACTTCGTTCTTTGAACAGATTTGTTTAACCTGCTGAGATCCAAAATGGGTCTCCAGTCCCCTGTCTTTTTTGGTACCAAAAAGAACTTGGAGTAAATCCCGGATCCTTGCTGGTCTGCTGGGACTGGCTGGATGGCCCATTTTTTTTAGCAGTTTTGAAATTTCTAGCACTGCTTGTTCCCTTAAACAGGGTGGAACATCTGGAAGGGACCTGGTTGTTTGTACAGGGGTGTGGACAAAGGGGATTTTGTAACCCTCGGATATGATGGACCGTACCCATTTGTCTTGTGTGAGGAGTTGCCAGGCTTCTGGGTACAGTGACAATCTTCCCCAAACTGCCTCCGAAGGTGGACAGTCGGGCAGCCCCTCAGGGGTGCTGAAAGGGTTTGTCAGAGAAAGACTCTCTGCTACCCTGATTTTGCGGACCCCCTCTGCCCCTCGGGTGGCGTCTATTACTGTTCCCTCCTCTGCCCCTGGAGGGAAACTTGCCACATGTGTCTGGGGTTTCCGAAACCACATTTTTCCACTCTTCTGACCTTTAGGGTATGGTCTAGAGGGAGTAGAAAAACGGACTCCCACAGCAGACAGAGTCTTGCCTTCCTGCTCACACCTGGTAAGGGTATCCCCTTCACCTGTGGTCCAAACAGAGCCGAACCATCGAAGGGGGTACTGGTGAAGGACGCCTTAAAGGGGTCAGCAAAGTTACATAACCGCTTCCAGGCATGCCTTCTCAAAGCCACGCCTGTACCAGCAGCCCTACTCGCCCCATCGGCTGCATAAGAAATGAGCCGCATGGAGGAGTTGACGATAGAGTTAAGGGTCGCCAGCTGGGAGTTAATCTTATCCTGAGCCCCCACAGCTGATGGATCCTGAAAGGTATCACTCAGTTCCTTGAGAAGATCCCTTTGAAGGCGGGTGAAATGGCACAGATAATTCAGCGACCGCATGGAAAAGGTCGCTGAAGAAAACATCCGCTTCCCGTACCTGTCCATTGTCCTAGACTCTTTATTAGGTGGATAGACAGGCACCAAAGGGTCAGCCAACTCCTTCTTAGTGGCTGCTGCCACCACCATGGCATCAACAGGGACACCTGTTGTCAGAAATTGTTTGTCGGGTGGGGCTGTAATGAACTTAGTGGGCCTGCGGGGAGTTGGTTCCCTTGTGTCCGGGGCTGACCACGCCCTTTGAGCCACCACTTCCATGAGCGGGTTGAAGGGTGGAGACACCCAGGAGGTGGAAGGGTGAGAACCAAACGCGTCCAGGTACACCGACTCGTCCTCGGAAGGGTTAAGGGCAGTCCAGTTCCCCCTCTGCTTAAGGATCTCTAGGATGTCTGAAAAAGAGACATCCTCAGAAGGGGATCTTGGGGACCCTTCCGAATCCTCCAAGTCGGTATCAGACGTGACTGATTTGGGGGAGTCAACATGTTTCCTCTTACATTTTCTCTTCTGAGGGGGCTCCTCTGAATGATCAGCGGAGGCCTCGGAAGAGGAAGATATGCCCAATGGGACGGCCTGGAGTGTCTGTTCTCCACGCCTGGGGTCAGGAGGGTGAGCAGTGACCGATGCAGGCACCATGGGGGGAGGAGCCAAAGGGGCCAATCGAGGAGCCGACACAGGAGTCAGCACGCTCCTCATGACCTCGAAGGTGCCCCTGTCAGGCAGAGCAGAGGGTCCCCGCTCCGAAGAGACGTGAACCCCTCCCGGCACCGGGAGGGACGGCTCCGAGGCCGATGTCGGGGCCAAGCTCACCTGCGCCGAAGCCCCGAAAGGGAGAATGGGGTCGGACAAGGGTCCGATACCACTCGCCCCCTCGGAGCAGATGGAGTCCCGGCACCCAGATCCCTCCAAGGAAGGAACCAATGAAGAGATCGGAGCCGACGAAGGAGCCGAAATGTGTGGTATCGGCTCCGACGTTTCCAAGATTCGAGCCCCAACCAGCTCCGGCTCCGAACACAAAAGGGGAGTTGGAGGAGGAACTGCTGAAGACACCGGGACAGCCACAGTCTGTTCAGAAGGGCTGGTTAACATCTTGGCCAGGGCCTGCGATTTAAGTAGTCTACTGACCACCCTCTCCAAGTCATGGTCGGATAACCTGGAAGACCGAGAAGAGTGGGATCTATGGCTTCGTTCCGACTGAAACAACGGTGACCTCGGAGCCGAGCGAACCGATTCTAGGGAAGGGGACCTAGAACGTTTTCGGCCCAATGACGGTTCCGACATTAAAGTCGGAGCCGATTGAGGTCTAGAGGTGTCGGCTCCAGCCGGAGCCGAAGAGGAGGCAGATGCTACGCCCGGCGACTGCTCCGAACTGGGAGCCGACAGCTTGGTGGGCTTTGAGGATTTCCCCGACTGAGGCTTCGCTGGGGATCCCTCTGGCTTGAGTAGGCCTCTCAAGATAGGGTTCAGGCGCCTAGGCAGCGAGACATTTCCCTGTGGTACATTTGACTGGGGACACATGGCTGAAGTAACATTCAGCTGCTGAGAAATATGGCTGTTCGCAAAGTCGCTGTGGGCAAAGAAAAGCATACACTGCCATGCCCACAGCTTTAATAACCAAATGTACAGGGGGAAAACAATGTCCATGGTCCCCAAGGGAACATGAGACAGCAGGCAGTATGGCAGGCATCAGCAGCAGGCTGTCCAGAGGGCATGTCAGTGACAGTAAAATTGCAGTGCACAATGGGCAGTGTATTTATAATTAGAGTGTGTGGACCACTATCCCATTCGCAGTGTCTAGGGAACATTACCTAAAATGCATACTGGAGCATAAATGTGACTACAATAGCCTGCAGGATTTCCTCCATGCTGCAGCACACTTCTACATGTTGTAGTTATATAAGTATGTACTGTACACTGAGCACAACACTCATTGCTTCTTCTGCCGCCATGCATTTGGCTATTAAAGCTGTGAGCGTGGCAGTGTGCGCTTCTCTTTGCCCTCAGGGAATTTGCAAACAGACATATTTCTCTGCAGCTGAATGTCACTTCAGCCATGTGTCCCCAGTCAAATGGACCACAGGGAAATGTCGCGCTGCCTAGGCGCCTGAACCCCTCAAGATAAGCTTGTTCCTATGCTCCTGCAGGACTCTCGGGCTGAAGGCATGACAGACCGAGCAGGACTCCTGCAGGTGTAGGGAACCCAAGCAATAAACGCAAGAAGTGTGACCGTCTGTCAGAGACATCTTCTGACAGCACGAGTCACACTTCTTGAAGCCTGAAACTTTGTTATCCTTGGACATACTGGCCCGGGGATACCAAAGAGAGAAAAATTACACTAGTGCTTAAACAAGGCACACAGACACACTCACACGCCCGCACTAGATAAGCTAACAATAATAAGCAGAAAAAAACTATCACCCACACTTAATAATAATAACAACAACAACAACTTCAATAAAAATATACAAAAAAAAAAAACTAGAAGGCTAAACACTACTCCTATAAGTACAACAAGGGGGGGGGTTAGCCACTAATAGAGAAGAAACAAGGTGGGGGGGTAGAAACTCTCTAAAAAACGAGTTTCCTAAGTGGGACAAACTAGGGGATACACAGTATAACTATACTACAAGTAAAGGCAATCTAATTCTAAAAAAATACAGTTAAATATTAGCTGAAAATAGAAAAAAAAGGATTAATACGACCTGAGCCAGTAAAAACACAACCTTGTAGCTGAAGCGGCAAATGAGATCTGGGTATCTAGCGCCAAGCACTGTGGGGATATGGGGAGGCTCGAGCCAGTAAATAGCTCTTGAGCTTTAGTAGAACGCCGAGTCGGAGCCGAGGATCGGCTCCGAACCCATCCAGCAAGAATGAAGGTGAGACAGACAACTTAACATTAAACTTTCCCCCTTCCTGAACCAACAGATCTGGTACCAAGGGAAGATGCCAAGGCTGAGCTTGGGAAAGGCTGCGAAGAAGAGGATACCAATGCTGCCTGGGTCAGTCTGGTGCTATAAGAATAGCCTTTGGTTTTTTGTCCCTTATCTTTAGCAGCACTCCAGGAAGAAGAGACAGAGGAGGAAAGGTGTAAATTGAGAGTTGTATCCATGGGAAGGACAAAATGTCCACTCTCCATGCTTTGTTGTGAAACTCTCTGATGCAGAAGGTTGGAAGGAGATGATTGGTGTGAGAGGAGAAAAGATCCACATGACGAGTGCCCCAATGCTGAGTGATGCGATGGAAAATGATCTTGTTCAGTTGCCACTCGTGAGGATCCAGAACATGTCTGCTCAATTGATCCGCCAAGGAGTTTAGCCTCCCTGGAAGATACTGGGCTATGAGATGTATGCCCATGGAAACTGCTAAGGACCATAGCCTCATGCTGTGTCTGCACAAAGGGTAAGAGTGAGTCCCCCCTGCTTGTTGATGTACCACATGACTGTGGTAGTGTCTGTCCTGATCAGAAGAGTCCCACGGTAGAGTAGGTCCTTGAAAGTCAGCAAGGCCTGCTGCACTGCCATCAATTCTTTATGTTTATGTGCAGATGAATCTGTTGAGTGCTCCAAGTCCCCTGTATGCCCCTGCCTTCCAGATGTCCCCCTCCCCCATGCATAATCTGAGGCGTCTATGGTGACAGTCTGGCTGGCAAGTGGTGGGCAGAAAGGCAGACCCTTGTTCTGAGAACAGGCTGTCACCCACCAGAGAAACTCCATTTGTAGACGGGGAATAAGGGGAAGAATCAAGTGCAAGTCCTGTGTGTGTTGACACCAAATGTTCTTGAGATACAATTGAAGTTTTCACATATGCAGCCTTGCATATGGTATCATCAGGATACATGAAGCCATGAACCCCAGTGCTTGCAGGAATTGTCTTGAAGAGAGCTGGGTCATGCTTGCCAAGTTCTTGAAATAAGCCAAAAGATCTTGTTTGTCTTGAGGGAGGAATACCATCTGGGTAGCTATATTCAGACTCACTCCCATAAAAACAATCTCCCTTGCAGAAACCAACTTTGACTTCTTTTCGTTGAGAGTGTAACCCAAGGAAGTGAGAATGTTCTTCACGAAGTCTAAATCCTTTCTTAACTGTTCTGGGGAGTTTGCTTGAATGAGACAGTTGTCCAGGTAAGGATAAATTTGAATGTTTCTCTGCCTGCAAAAAGAAATGGCTAGCGCCAGGCACTTTGTGAAAACTCTGGGAGCAGTAGATAAGCCAAAGGGCAGCACAGAGAATTGGAAGTGTTGCTCCCCAGCCCTGAAATGAAGAAACTGCCTGCAACTTTCCCTTACTTGGATGTGCAGATAAGCCTCCTTAAGATCCAAAGTTACCAGCCATGAATCCTTGTCCAGCATTGGTAGTAAGTGTCGAACAGTGAGCATCTTGAATTTGGGAATCACCAGAAAAGTGTTTAGAATAGACAGATCCAGAATAGGGCGCCAGAATAGGGTGCCAGGTGCCCCCTTTTTTGGGTACCAGAAAAAGTCTTGAATAAAAACCTAGGCCTGCCTGATTTGCAGGAATTGGCTCTATAAGCACCCATAGTCAATAGAGAATAAATGTGATTCTCTACCTCTGCCCTGAGAGTTCTGGGTATGTCTGGGTACCCTTGTAGAACAGGGAAAGTGTGAAAATAAAACTTGTAACCTTGGTTTACTATGTTCAGCACCCATTTGTCATCTGTGATGGTAGACCATACCTCTGCGAACCTGGCTAACCTTCCCCCCAAAGGAAACTCTGGGCCCGCAGAGATAGGCACAAGAAGGCCGGAGTCATTGAGAGTGTGTGCTTTGGGAAGCTGGCTAAGAATTCCTGATTTAGCAGAAGGATGCCATTGTTTAGCCCTTTGAGGGGCAGAAGCCTGTCCTCTGGAAGATCTGAAACCCCTAGGCCTAGAGCGACCCTCCTTGCCAGGATCAGGGAAAGACCAATTCTTAGAAGGATAATGCCTACTAAACCGAGGAGGCTGAAAGTACAGTTGTGTAAACTTACCATAAATGTAGATGTTAGAGTGTATTCACTGTTGCAGTCATTACATTTGGGTAATCTGCTGGCAGGTTGCCCTGAGTTGGCTTGATTAACAAAGTCTTGGGTCCCGCATCGGTTGCTGTCCCTTCTTCCATGACGTCAGGTCGTCAGGGGTATAAAACATGCAGCAGACACCATTACATCAGTATTTCTTGCCCCAGATGTCAGGTGCCCCCGAAATGGGGAGCAAAATAAAATTAAAAACACAAAAATATACCTCCAACCAAAAGCAAATACAGCAAAAAGGCTTTTAAGCATAGTAATAGAGAGTAGAGGTATAGTAAGAGAAAAACAGGGGGCTGAAGGGAGGGTAACCAGGACTGCAACAGTGAATACACTCAAACATCTACATTTATGGTAATTGTACACAACTGTACCATGTTCTTCGTGTTTCACTGTTGCAGTTCATTACATTTGGGTAGATTCCCAAAGCTATGCATGGGAGGATGGATTTAAACAGCATTAGGACCAGGTATAAGGCCCTGCAAAACAGCAGTGGCAAAACCAGCTCTAGATTTAGAGAAAATTGGTAAGTGATAATGCTTGGTGAAAGTGTGAACTGAACTCCAGGTAGGAGCTTCTAGAATATCCCTGGTAGGAACACCTCTGAGAAAGGCTGCAGAAGTAGATGCAGCCCTGGTGGAATGGGATCTAATCCCCTGGGGGATAGGTTTTTCCATGGTGCTTATAGAAAAAATGAATGCAATGGCTTATCCATTTAGAAATGATTTGTTTTGAAATAGCCTTCCCCTCTGCCCCTGCAGCAAATGCCACCAGCAGTTGTTCAGATTTTCTTCGAGATTTAGTCCTGTCCAAGTATAATCTAAGTTGTCTGTGCACATCCAATGAATGCAGAATCCGCTCCCCCTTGTTCTGTGGATTGGGAAACAAAGTTGGCAAATGAATGGACCGATTAAGAGCCACGCTGGATACCACCTTGGGCATGAAGGATGGACTGGTCCTGAGTGACACCCTGTCCACATGAAAGATGATGAAAGGCTGCACTGCCATAAGGGCCTGTCATTCAGATATCCTTCTAGCTGAAGTGATTGCTAAAAGGAAGGCTGTTTTCCAAGTAAGAAATTTTAAGTCTGCAGTAGCAGCGGCTCGAAAGGAGGTAGAGTGAGTTTTTCCAATACAAAGTTAAGGTCCAAGCAGGGGTTGGAGCTCTCCTGGGTGGTCTCAAGTTTTTGGCCCCTCTAAGGTACTGCTTGAGCAGAGGATGAGAGAAGGGGGAGGTTCTGTGTTGTAATGAACTGAAATGGCTGAGGCATGGATTTTAATGGAGGAAATGGAAAGGCCCTTGTGAAGCAACTCAGTTAAGTATTGCAAAATCTGCGGTAAACTGGGTACTGCTGTGCTCATCCCTTGAGATTGATTCCAGGCACAGAATCTTTTCCATTTGTCAGCATAAGATTTTCTAGTGCTAGGTCTTCTCGCCTCCAAGATGACATCCATCACAGGTTTGCTGAGGGATGCTAAGGGTGAATTTAAGTGATTAGCCAAGCTGCAAGTTTCAATGTTGGGAGCGGAGGGTGTAGAATTTGGTTCTCCTGCTGAGACAGTAAGGAAGGTGTCTGAGGCAGGTGCCATGGAGAAATTTGTGACACACTGCGCAGGAGTGGGTACCAGTGTTGGCATGGCCAGTCTGGAGCAATCAAAATAATTTTTGGTTTGTCCTGTTTGACTTTTAGCAGAACTTTGGAGAGTAGAGGCAGAAGGGGAAAAGCGTAGACTGTTAGGTTTTTCCAGCTGAAGGACAGAGCATCCACTTTCCAGGCTTTTTTGTGAGGAGTTCTTGTGCAAAATTTGTCCAACTGGTAGTTCTGGGGGGAGGCAAATAGATCTATGTCTGGGCTTCCCCATTTGCTTGTCAACATGTTGAAAATCCATGGTTCCAGTTTCCATTCATGTGGGTCCACAAGATTTCTGCTTAGTTCGTCAGCCAGAATATTCAGCTTTCCTGGCAGGAATTGAGCTTGTAGTTGCACTTGGTAGCTCAAGGCCGTGTTCTACAATGCCATGGCTAGTCTGCAGAGGGGGTAGGAATGTGTACCCCCCCCTTGCTTGTGTATGTACCACATAACTGTGGTGTTGTCCGTCTTTACCAGTAGCTGTCCTGGATGAATGTAGTCCTTGAAGGCTGTCAGAGCATTCTGTACAGCTAACATTTCTTTTTGATTTTGATTGATGTGTAGGTGCATTTGATTTGGGCTCCATTTGCCCTGAATGCACTTCCCTGCCAGATGAGCACCCCATGCATAGTCTGATGCGTCTGTAGTTAGGGTTTGGGCGGCAGAGGGTAGTGTGAATGGCAGTCCCTTGTTTTGGTGGCAGGCCTCTGCCCACCATAGGAACTCTAGGCATAGGCTAGATATGATAGGAATCATTGTTTCCAGGCTGTGACAATGTTGACTCCATAAACTTTTTAAGTACCACTGAAGTTTCCTCATATGCAGTCTTGCATATGGAATTAGAAGAATGCAGGAGGCCATGAACCCCAAGGCTTGTAGTATTTGTCTTGCAGATAGCAGGGTTTTGTGGCCACCTGTTTGAAATAAGTCACCAAATGAATTTGCTTTTCTGGCGTGAGGAAAGCCATCTGGGCAGTTGTATTCAAGCTTGCACCCAGAAATGTAATCTGTTGAGAGGGTGCCAGTTGTGATTTCTTTTCATTTATGATGTACCCTAGACAAGTTAGTACCCTTTTTACAAACGCCAGATGTTTTATAAATATGGCCTGGTTTTCTGTCTGAATTAGACAATCATCCAGGTATCGATGTATTTGAATATTTCTTTGCCTGCAAAATGCAATTACTGGAGCCAGGCACTTTGTGAATACCCTGGGTGCAGTAGACAAGCCAAAGGGCAGTGCAGAGAACTGATACTGCAAGTAGCTTGCTTTGAAGCGTAGGTATCTTCTGCAAGATTCCCCGATTGGGATATGCAGGTAAGCTTCTTTCAAATCTAGAGTTGCCAACCAGGCATCCCTGCCTAGCATAGAGTCAGCATCTTGAATTTTGGAATGTCCAGAAAGGTGTCTGGATGCCATGATTTGTCTTTTCTGTGTACCAGGAAATGCCTGGAATAGAAACATTGCCCCTTTTCCTCTTCTGGTACCGGTTGAACAGCCCCCATGTTTAAGAGAGAAAGTACTTGTTTCTGAACCTCTGCCCACTGATTTGGGGGCAGGTCTGGCCATCCGTTTGGAGTTGGCAACGTGTGGAAATGAAATCTGTATCCCTAGGACACTATATTTAAAACTAACTTGTCCTGGGTTATGAGTTGCCAGTTTTTTGCATGAAGAGCAATCTTTCCACCCACAGGGGCGGCTGAAAGGTAAGTGCTTGGTAATTTTAAAGGAAAGTCATTGAGACTGTTTACCATGGGGGGGTGTCTTGTTATTTCCAGATTTGGAAGTGGAAGCACCCCATTGCTTAGCTCTGAGAGTCCCTTGGGACTGAAACCTGGTGCTTTTGGTGTGTCTGGGTTTGGCTTGAGTGGATCTGGAAGGAGCTGGAAAGGACCAGTTCTTAGGCCAGTGTCTACTAAATCTTGGAGGTTGCACTTGTAAGAAATCTTACACAGTTTGCACAGATTTAGCTTTACCTTCCACCTTTTTTAGAACTTCTTCAGCCTTATTGCCAAACAGGCGGTCCTGATTTAAAGGAGCATCCAACAATTTTGCTTTAACATGATCAGGCTGAGATTGCTCCTTAAGCCAAGCATGGCTTCTAAGCACAGACCCAGTAACAGCAGCCCTGCAAGAGGTCTCTAAAGAATCAAAACCACATTGCAAAGTACGTTTTCCAACCTGTTCAGCTGAATGCAATAAATTCTGTAAATTTATTTTCCACAGAGTCAGAAATCAACATAATTTTCTGTTTAAGCAGTCCCATGATATGCTATTGATATTTTAGCATATGACATTGACAGTTTAAAGGCCTGATTGCCTAGGTTGCAGAAGTATAAAACTTTTTACCCCATCTACCAAGCACCCTGGAATCTCTATCAGAAGGGGTAGGAGTTTTAGCAGTAGAAGCCTTAATGCCTTGGGCCCCTGAGAAATGGTTTCTGGGTCTGCAACATGATTTTTGAAAAGGAACTTGTGGGACTCAGGAACAATGTAGTATCTGTCAGGTTTACTAGGAGCCGGAGGCAGGGAATCAGGTGCCATACTGGATTCCGAAAACACATCATCAACAATGTCTAGTACAGGAGGTACAGCCAAAGGCCTATGCTAAGGAAGAAGAAAGAAATCCCTAAGCCTCTTTTTGGATTCAGAAAATTCCTGACATTCCCAGTGGAAATGCTCCCTTAAGGTATGTAAAGTTTCCCCAAAAGAAATGTCCTCGGGGGAGGGGGGAAGCAGAGGGAATAGAATCCTCTGCATCAGAATCCTCATAAGTAGGTATGGACAAATCCAGGTCATTAGAAGAGTCAGAAGAAACAGAGTCCTGATCAGAAGATTCATAGTCAAGCTCAGACCTAGGCCTCTTATAAGGAGGGGGGGTTGACTACCCCTGATTAGAGTAATTAAATCTTCAGCCATTTTGATCATTTGTTTTTTAGGCATAGGGGCCTGAACATGTATCCTGTGCGTCAGTTTTTTAGACATAGATCGAGATTTAGGCCTCAGTATTGAAGATGGAGTCGGTTTAATATGCAAGTCTGTAGGCCTGAATACACCCTCAAAAGCCGGTGCCTGCACAGCAGCTCCGGACCCATCCACGGTATTGACATCCTCGGGTTCCATAGGTGAAGCATCTCGCAGCATACCTGACTCCGAATGGGTCTCAGTACAGGCCTGCGAATCAGAAGTAGCGGGTATCAGGGGCTGTGAAAGCACCTCACTGAGTGACTGGCTTAGGAGAAGCATCATCGGCAGTTTAGGACCTCAACAGCCTGTCTCTGTCGTTTTCTTTGTGTTTTTTCGAATTCTGGTAGTCGGATAGCTAACCGACGTAATTTCTGGATAATTAAACCGAGAACCGAAATATTTAGAGGCAAAAATGTACCGACGACTGATAGTGCGCTGATTAAATAAAGCACAAAACCGACAGCAAGGTATGTCTTGGTCAGGGCCTAGGCAAGGAATACAGTACAAATGAAAATCTTTATGAGGTATTTGCTTCCCACAAGTAATGCAATTATTAACTTTTACTGACATCGGTAAGGAGCAAGAAAAAGTTTCCCCAACGGAGTACTTCGCTTTAAGTTGAAGACTTTGGTTCTGAAACTTGAAAATGAAAATTTCAGGAGTCGGCCGACCGGCACTTGTAAACTGCTTCTGCTTCGGGCACCGCACGGCAAGAAAGACTGATGTAATGGTGTCGTCTGCATGTTTTATACTCCTGACGACCTGACGTCATGGAAGAAGGGACAGCAACCGACGCAGGACCCAAGACTTTGTTAATCAGGCCGACTGAGGGCAACCTGCCAGCAGATTACCCAAATGTCATGACTGCAACAGTGAAACACGAAGAAAGTACAGTTTTGTACCTACCATAAATGTAGATGTCCGAACAGGATAGCATCTGCAGTCCTTACAAATGGGTTGTCCTGTCGTCAGGCAGCCCTTCGGTCGGCCGGATTCCAAAGTCTGGGTCTGGCCTCGGCTGGTGTCGCACTTCACCCGACGTCATCTCTGCTGGTCTTCGGGTATAAAGGCATCAGCCGACGCCATTTTCCTCAGTGTTTCTTGCCCCAGATGCCAGTTGCCCTCTTGGATAGCTAAATTTTGGGTAAATGCCAATGTTTCCAAAAAGTAGAAGGCAAACACAAAAAATAAGCATGTATGTACATATATACAAACAAATACACCATAAGAGAGATCCCCCCCCAGCTAGCTATTAGGTGGGCAAATACCCTAGGAGTACCACAGAGGGGACGGAGGGTGGGTAATCCTGACTGCAGATGCTATCCTGTTCGGACATCTACATTTATGGTAGGTACAAAACTGTACTATGTCCTTCAAGGATGCATCTGCAGTCCTTACAAATGGGTAGAATACCATAGCCAAACTAGGGGAGGAGGAAGAAGAATTATGGTGTAGTTAGGATCCCTTGCAAAACAGCAGTGGCAAACCCTGCTCGGGATCTAGAGTATAGAGGTAAGTTATAATGCTTGGCAAATGTATGCACGGAGGTCCAAGTAGCCGCCTCAATAATGTCCTTGGTAGCCACTCCTCGTAAGAAAGCTGTGGTAGTGGCTGTAGCCCTTGTAGAATGAGGCCTTATGTTCTGTGGAATTTGCTTTCCATGGTAGGAGTAACAGAATCTTATGCAATTTCCTATCCACTTGGAGATTGTCTGTTTGGAAATTGCTTTTCCTTCCCTTCCTGTTGCATAAGCTACTAGAAGCTGGTCAGTTTTTCTATTGCCCTTGGTTCTGTCCAGGTAGTAGTGCAACGGTCTATGTACATCCAAGGTATGCAGCAGTCTTTCCCCCCTGTTCTGTGGGTTGGGAAAGAAGGTAGGTAGGTGGATAGCCTGGTTTAGAGACACTCTGGATACCACCTTAGGCATAAATGTAGGATTAGTTCTCATGGACACTCTATCTTGATGGAAGATTAGGAAGGGTTGTACTGCCATTAAAGCCTGTAGTTCTGAAACCCTTCTTGCTGAAGTAATTGCCAGTAGGAAAGCAGTTTTCCAGGATAGGTGTTGAAGATCTGCTGTTGCTGCTGGTTCGAATGGAGGGAGTGTCAATTTTCTAGCACAAAGTTCAAGTCCCATGCTGGTAATGGTGGTTTCCTAGGAGGTTTTACATTCTTAATTCCTCTCAGAAACTGCCTGAGTAGAGGATGTGAGAAGACAGGGGGATCGAAGCTGTATTCTGCAGAAATAGCTGATGCATGTATCTTGATGGAGGAATAGGACAGGCCTGTATGGAGAAGCTCTGCCAAATACTCCAGGATGTTGGCAATATCTACCTTTGACACATCTTTCCCTCTTTCAGTACTCCAAATGACAAACCTTTTCCATTTTCCTGCATAGTTCCTTCTTGTTGAAGGTCTGCGGGCCTCAAGGATAATGTCTTTAACCCTTTGGGATAAATCTGGGTTAGTTGCTCTTATGTAATGTTCCAGGCAGTCAATTGTAGAGTTTTCAGGTTTGGATGCAGGATGTTGTAGTCGCTCTGAGTTAACATCAAAGGAATCAGGGGTAGTGTCCACGGTTCCCCCCGAGACATGCTTCCCAGTAATGGGTACCAATGTTGTCTTGGCCAATTTGGAGCTATCAGAATTATCCTTGGACGTTCCTCTTTGATTTTCAGTAGTACCTTGTGCATCAAAGGGAGGGGTGGAAATGCATATGCTGTCAGGCCTTTCCAACTGAAGGATAGAGAGTCCACCTTCCAAGCAAGTGGGTGGTATGTCCTTGTGCAGAATTTCTTGAGCTGGTGATTGAGTGGGGATGCAAATAGGTCTATTTGTGGCATTCCCCATTTCTTTGTGATGGCCTTGAAGATGTCCGGGTGTAGCATCCATTCGTGAGCATCCGAGGTAGTTCTGCTTAATATGTCTGCTAGGATGTTTTCTTTCCCGGAACAAATATTGCCTGTAACAATGTTGTAGCTGAGAGCCATATTCCATAGGTCCAGAGCCATTCGGCATAGGGGGTATGAATGAGTGCCTCCCTGTTTGTTGATGTACCACATGACTGTGGTGTTGTCTGTCCTTATCATCAATTGGCCTTCTTTGAGGAATGGTCTGAAATTCTGGATTGCTAGTTTTACTGCCAGCATCTCTTTTTGATTTATGTGCAGGTGCAGCTGATCTGGAGTCCATAAGCCTTGAATGCACTTGTCCAGCATGTGGGCCCCCCAACCGAGGTCTGAGGCGTCCGTTGTGATGGTTTGGCTTGTTTGAATGTTGTGGAAGGACAAACCTGGGTTTGACTGGCATGCCTGAGCCCACCATAGGAACTCTTGCTTCAGGCATGGGATTAGTGGTATTTCGGTTTCCAAGCTGTGCCTGTGTTGAGACCATAAATTCTTTAGGTACCACTGTAGCTTTCTCATATGCAGTCTGGCATGGGGGACCAGGATTATGCAGGATGCCATGAAGCCCAAGGCCTGCAGTACTTTTCTTGCTGTTAGTTTGTTCTGTTTTGTTAATGCCAAGAAGTAAAGAGGAAGTTGTTCTTGTTTTTCTGCAGTTAGGAATGCCATCTGTTTTACTGTGTCCAATTCTGCACCCAAGAATGTTCTTGTTTGGGATGGTATCAGTCTTGACTTTTTTAAATTGACTGTGCATCACAGGGCTTGTAGTAAGCAAATGACTCTTTGTAAGTCTTGTGTCAGCTTGCTTTTGTTGTCCGCTTGAATCAGGCAGTCGTCCAGGTATGGATAAATTTGGATTCCCTGAAGCCTGCAATGAGCGATTACTGATGCCAGGCATTTCGTGAACACTCTGGGTGCAGTAGATAAGCCAAAGGGCAATGCTGAGAATTGATAATGCTCTGATCCTGCAAGAAATCTGAGGTATCTTCTGCAATTTGGTTGTATGGGGACGTGCAGGTATGCCTCCTTGAGATCTAGAGTTACCAGCCAATACTCCTTGCCCAGCATGGGAAGAAGTTGCTGTAGGGTCAGCATTTTGAATTTTGGAACAATGATGAATGTGTTTAAGGCGGACAGGTCGAGAATAGGTCTCCAACTTTTCTCTTTTCTTGGTACTAGGAAGAGTCTGGAGTAAAATCCCTTGCCCTGTTCTGTAGGTGGTACCCTTTCCACAGCTCTCATCTTTGTTAATTGAGCTATTTGTTTTAGAGCTTCTGTCTTTTGATTTGGTGGTAGGTTTGGTATTCCTCTTTTTACTGGTAAGGTGTGGAAGTGAAACCTGTAGCCTTGGTCTATAGTTTGCAAAATCCACTTGTCTCTTGTGATATAGTGCCAGTTTTTTGAAAATAAGGCTAATTTTCCGCCTAAGGGTGCTGCTATTTGTTCCCTGGTAGGCGGTGTGAGGGTCAAGTCACTGTGATTGTCCTGTTGCAGTGGTAGTGGTTGTATCTGTGCCTCGTTGGTTATTGCCTTGCCACTGGCGTCCCCTGTAGGCACCTCCTCTGGATTGATTTCTCCCTCTGGAACGCCTATTCCTGCCTCTCTGAGCTTTAGAGGAGTCTGGAAAGGACCAATTTTTAGAAGGCCAGTTCCTGCTAAACCTTGGAGGCTGAACCTGTAGGAAATCTTTAACTGTTTGTACAGATTTTGCCTTCTCTTCCATTTTCTTCATTACTTGTTGGGCAGGAGAACCAAATAGACTGACCTTATCCACAGGAGCATCTAATAGCTTTGCTTTAACATGATCCGGCAAGACCTGTTCTTTCAACCATGCATGCCTTCTTATAACTGTGCCAGTCATGGCTGATCTAAATGAAGCCTCCAGTGCATCATAGCCACATTTTAAAGAATGGTTACTAACCTGCTGAATGTTATTCACCATTTCTAGAACATATTTCTTATCTAAGGAATCATCAGAGGACAGTTTCTTAGTTAACTGATCAAGCATAAACTCTTGGTATTGGATCATATGAAACTGACAGTTTAAAGCTCTAGCTGAGAGAGTAGCAGAGGTGTATACTTTTTTACCCCATCTCTCTAAGGACCTGGATTCCCTTTCAGAAGGGAGGGGGTTTTTCGCTGAGGACGAAGCTACTGCCTTAGGTCCCTGGGAGATAGTCTCAGGGTCTGCAAAAGGAGCCTTGTATAAGTGGTGATGAGTGTCCGGTACCCTGTAGAACCTATCGGGCTTAGCAGGGGCTGGAGGTAAAGTATCAGGAGCAGTGCAAACATCATTAAATGCATCATCCACAACAGGAAGAACTGGAGGTATAGCTAAGGGCCTATGTTGCGGTAAGTGTAAAAAGGTCCTAAGCCTTTTTCTTGAATCTGAGAAATCTTGTCCCTGCCATTGGAATTGCTCTCTCATGGCATGTAAGGTTTCCCCAAAGGAAAATTCCTCTGGTGGAGAGGCAGAAGGAATAGATTCTTCAGCATCGGAATCTTCATAAGTAGAAAAAGGAGCCTCAGGATGGTCTGTATTGTCTGTATCATCAGAAGAGTCATCTGAGGACACTGGCTCGGGGGGCTCTGCTCTAGGTCTCTTTTCTGGAGGTTGAGAGGCCCTGTCTGGGTGAGATTGGGATCCCCTTATTAAAGAGATGAGATCCTCTGCCAGAGTAAGCATTTGGGAACTGGAACTGGGTCTGTGAGAGGGGGGCTTAACAGGCACAGACTTAGCAGTTTTGGCTGCTTTAGCCCTGGCAAAGGCCTTTATAGACATGGCTGCAGGAGGCCTAGCAGCACCACGTGCTGGGGTAGAGACATCCAACGGGATGGTGTCTGATAATTCTGGAGAAACCACATTAGTAGGCAAAACTTCAGAGGCCGATTCGACTAGGGTAGAAGGGGCCTCGGTAGTAGTCATGGATTCGGCTGCAGATTGACCTGTTTGCTCGGTTTCGGCCGAAACCGAGACACTCGCGGTTTGCTTAACCGTGGTTTCGGCCGAAACCGCGGACCGTGAATGTCAGTCCTATTCTTTGCGTTTTTTAACAATTTGAGTAGTCGGAAGATCCGATGGCTTAATGTACGCAAAATCTGAGCCGAAAAACTGTTCAGCAAACGCCTAAGCGTTCGTCGGTTGAAGGAAGCACAGGCTAAACAAGCTGCTACGTCGTGGTCTGGGCCTAAACAAGGTAAGCAGTAAGAGTGGAAATCTTTATGAGGTATTTGTTTCCCACAAGTTAAACAGTTATTCACTTTTTCTGACATCGGCTGAGGCAAGAAAGAGTCCCCAACGGGGTACTTAGCTTTTTAGAAGTCTTCGAAGTAGTATTCGGTAGTAGTAATCTCTGGATCTGACCGACCGGCACTTGCGAACAGCTTCTGCTTCGGGCGCCACGCGGCAAGAAAGACTGAGGAAAATGGCGTCGGCTGATGCCTTTATACCCGAAGACCAGCAGAGATGACGTCGGGTGAAGTGCGACACCAGCCGAGGCCAGACCCAGACTTTGGAATCCGGCCGACCGAAGGGCTACCCGATGACAGGACAACCCATTTGTAAGGACTGCAGATGCATCCTTGAAGGACATCATCCTGAAGGAAATCTTTTACAGCTTGCATAGATTTCGCCTTATCCTCCAACTTTTTCAGTACCTCCTCAGGCTTGTTACCAAAAAGGTTGTCTCTGTGCAAAGGAACATCCAGCAATGTAGATTTTACAGGTTCAGAAAGAGGCTGCCAAGCCAAGCATGCCTTCTAGTAATGGTACCAGTGGCTGCTGCTCTGCAGGAAGCCTCCAAGGTGTCAAAACCACAATGAAGTGAATGCTTATTATCCAGAGTGGCAGAATTTAGTAAATCTTGTAAGTCTTTGTTCTCTGACATGGAAGGAATATCCCCAAGCTTAGCCTTAATAGCCTCCAAAGTATGCTGCTGATACTTAAGCATGTGAAAAAGACAATTCACAGATCTAATGGCAAGAGTTGCAGAGGTATAGACCTTTTTACCCCACCTGTCCAAGGCCCTAGACTCCTTAACAGAAGGTACAGGGTTTTTAGCAATAGTAGCCTTAACACCCTTGGAACCTTGAGAAATAATCTCAGGATCGGCAGTAGGATTTTTAAAAAGAAATTGATGAGAATCAGGAACCCTATAATACCTATCAGGTTTTCTGGGAGCAGGAGGAACAAAATTAGGAGTTAAAGAATTTTCCATGACGACATCATCCACAACTTCCAAAACAGGAGGTATAGCCAGAGGTTTATGCTGTGGCAAATCCAAAAATTCCCAGATCCTCTTCTTAGACTGAGAAAAATCCTGACTTTCCACAAAGTGCTCCCTAAGAGTATTCAAAGTATCCCCAAAGGAAAAAGCTTCTGGAGGAGAGGCAGAAGGGATAGACTCCTCAGCATCAGAATCCTCAAAGCCAGAAAAAAGTTGAGAATTTCCTTCCTCACCAGGAGAAATACTGGAAACCTCTGAATCTGATTCAGACAAAACATCAGGAGACAATTCCCTAGCCCTCTTGGAAGGGGGGAGGGATGAGAGCCCTTAATAAGGGAAAGAAGATCACCAGCCATCTTTACCACCTGGGACTGAGGCACAGGAGGGGAGGCCAATGCCTGCTTGTGGGAAGATTTGCAGCTAAACGGTTTGCTAGTAATCTGGAGGGACTTGAGGGGCCTAGCAACTGCAGAAGTCTGAGCTAAGATTGTCGGTCTGGCTCTGGTCTCATGTCGAAGAGAAGAGGTGTCAGAAGCTGGTGCCTGCATAGCGGCTCCGGACCCATCTGATATGGCGACAGGTGGAGGGTCTGATGACAAAATAGCAGCCTGTGGCATGGAGAACTCCGTAAAGGTCTCGGCAGAGGCTTGCGGCTGAAAATCTGCAGATTGTAGGGGTTGCGAAAGCCCCTCACTAACTACCACTGGGCCAATGACCAATTTCACTGGCATGTCATCAGCAGCTTTAACCCTAGGCCTGTCGCAGTCCTTGTCCTTGCGTTTCCTAGGTATATCCAAAGTCGGGAGACCAGAAGATGCCATACCGATGAATTTAGGCCAGACTCCGAAATGCGTATATAAAATCTTAGCTCTACGGCGTAGGGTAAGCGGGTTGAAGAAAGCACAGAGATCACAGTTAGGGACGTCGTGCTCAAGGCCCAAACAAGT
The DNA here is from genome assembly GCF_019279795.1 of Protopterus annectens. Taxonomy (NCBI): domain Eukaryota; kingdom Metazoa; phylum Chordata; order Ceratodontiformes; family Protopteridae; genus Protopterus; species Protopterus annectens. Next base: position 13,494,544 of record NC_056733.1, read on the forward strand.
TATACAATAGGAATAAAAATCACGATGCGGAATCTGTTTTCCACAGGCAAGACAATTAACTTTAACTGACATTCGTTAAAGCAAGAAAAGAGGGTCCCCAACGGGGTACTTATCTGAGGGCTTCTTCAACTTGGTAGTCGGAATGCAGAAAGAAGGTAAATGGCCGACCGGCACTAGCGCGAATTGCATCTACTTCGGGCTCCGCGGCAAGAAAGACTGAGGAAATGGCGTTCGCTGCCTCCCTTTATACCTGACATTCTGACATCAGTTTTACAGCCGACGGCAGATGAAGTCATATACCGAGGACTCTGGTATTCGGGCTGACTAAGGGATACCGGGAGCTGGATAACCCATATGTTAGGACTGCAACAGTGAAACAGGAAGAACATCCTGTGGAACCAATAAGGAAGCCGGTCTCCCCGGGTCAGACGAGAAAATCAGAGCTGGGCCCGAAGTGGACGGAGCTCCGAGGGAGGGAACATGGACCGACAAAGGCGGGGCCGTTGAAAAAAGTTCCACTTTCTCGGATCCGACACCCAAGCTCCGGCTCTGAGAGTGGCTCAGATCCGAGCTGGTCAGATCAGACATGCTCCATGCAGCCATCGGCATCGAGGAAGCAGGTACCGTTGGTGCCGACCCCCTGACTAAAGCCATCCTCAGATCGGAGTACTCTGAACCTGGTGGACGGATCAGAGAAGGAGAAATCAGTAGAAAAAAAGGAAGCGAGCTCCCCCCTCCTGAGGGAAGGGGGCTGGTAAGACCCCCGTCTGGATAAGAGTACGAGTGAACCTCATCATTTTATCCATGTTGACTTCCGATAAGGACTGAGTGGACCTAAACGAGGCCACGGACTCCGACCTTGCGGGTCGGGGCACCGCGGCTTGCTGTGCAGAGTGTCTCCAAAGTTTCTGGGGAAAACCTTGGAGATCGGAGCCAAGGGGAGTCATGGATCCTATGGGTCTTAACAGGTGAAGGGAGGTCCGGAGACCTCTTGCGTTTCTCCATTCTATATTTTGTCTCTCTCTCTCATTTTCTCTACCCCTTTTCTGCTCCGCTTCCGCAGGCTTTGAAACAGGAGGTTGAGTCCCAGCCTGGGAGGGAGGAGAGGCAGCCACAGCAGAAGCTGTGACCAAAGGCGAGGACGAGGGAACTGCCTCAGAAGTAGGGAAAAGGCCTTTCAGGGCCAACTTTGCCTTCCTGTCCTTGACTGCGCGCAGGTTAAAACCTGCGCATATAGAGCAGTCTGTACTAAGGTGGGCCACGCCCAAGCACATTGCACAAAGAGTGCGGCCATCTGCTGGGGACAATTTATGGCCACACTCAGTGCACCTTTTAAACACCAGCTTATCAGCCATTATAAAGAGGGAAAACAAGAAGAAAAAATATTATTTTCCCACTGGAAAAAACACTCACCACACTCACACACAGAACACACTGCGGGGGGAGGGAAAGCAAATACACTCACTAACTATGCTAAACTAAGCTAAACGACACTAAAGTTTGTTCACATGATGCACCAAGCAAGGGGAAGAGAAAGGGAAACCAACACTATCACGATCCTGAAGTTAGTAAAGAAAAAAGGCTTTCTAAAAGCTTTAATACCCACTCTCTACTCGGAGCTCTGGAGATCACGATGCTTTAGCTAGCTGCAGAAAATGAGATCTGGGGGTTGGAAGGTAGTGGAGGTGTATTATGGGTAAGGGGAGGAGCTTGGAGCTCAGAGCAGATGCTAGTAAGATTGCCGGCTCGGATCCAATAAGGATCTGGTATCCCACAGGTTGAAGACCAAATGAAGTAAACTACTTCAGATGCACTGTTTTATGCCTTGTATATATGCAGAATTATAAAATACTTGGAAAAGGGAAAGACTGCACAAACTTTCTGCAGTTTTTATTACCTCCACTCATAGTGGATACTGGTTTTGCCAGAGTGTTTGCCTAAATAGTGGTCTACTACAATGATTTTGTTAAGATTATCATTCTAAAGGCTGCTAATTTGTAATAAACATTTCCTCCTTGAGAAGCATTTTTCTTCTACAACTGGTTTCAAAGAAATATTTGCAGCTCACCTTTGTTCTAGTCCTATGAGGACTAGTGTCCATACTTCCACCAAATCATGCTGCTTTTGTTTCTAGGCATGAGCAAACTGCTGCACTGCATTTAAAAAAAAAGAAGTTTTGTACTCACCATAACGTTCTGTGTTGTCCATTTTCATTCATCCTTAACCTGTGGCTTTGGATCAGATCCTCAGATCTGACTCGGCCATTGCAATAGCTCGTGACAACCAAAAAGCTCTCAACCTCCTCCCTTACCCATAATGCACCCTTTCCAAGTTATCTCAGATCTTGTTTGCGGATATAGAAATATCTAGAAATAAATCATAGACAATAGAAATATATATATATATATATATATATATATATATATATATATATACATATATATGGATAGATAGATATATTCTGTGGATATAAAACATGTACACACTCCTGTTAAGATGCCAGGTTTTTGTGATATAAAAAAATGGGACCACAATAAATCATTTCAAAACTTTTCCCACTTTTAATGTGACCTATAACCTGTACAATTCAATTGAAAAACAAACAAATCTTGTTAGGGGAAAAAAAATAAAAAATAAAAAACACACAATAAGCTGGTTGCATAAGTGTGCACACCCTTAAACTAATACTTTGCTGAAGCACCTTTTGATTTAATTACAACATTCAGTTTTCTTGGGTAGGAGTCTATCAGCATGGCGCATCTTGACTTAGGAATATTTACCCATTTTTCCTTGCAAAAGCACTCCAAATCTGTCAGATTGCGAGGGCATCTCTTGTGTACAGCCCTCTTCAGGTCACTCCACACATTTTCTATTGGCTTTAGGTCTGGGCTCTGGCTGGGCCATTCCAAAACTTTCATTTTCTTCTGGTGAAGCCATTCTTTTGTTGATTTGGATGTATTCTTGGGGTCACTGTCATATTGAAAGGTGACATTCCTCTTCATCTTCAGCTTTCTAGCAGATGCCTAAAGGTTTTGGGCCAAAAATGACTGGTATTTGGAACTGTCCATAATTCCCTCCACCCTTGACTAAAGCCCCAGTTCCAGCTGAAGAAAAGCAATCCAAGAGCATGATACTGCCATCACCATACTTCACTGTGGGGATGGTGTTCTTTTGGTGATGCAAAGTGTTGTTTTTGTGCCAAACACTTTTAGAATTGTGGCCAAAATGTTCTTCCTTGGTCTCATCAGACCATAACACATTTTCCCACATGCTTTTGGGAGACTTGATGTATTGTTTTGCAAATTTTAGCTGGGCCTGGATGTTTTTCTGTGTAAGAAAAGGCTTCTGTCTTGCAACCCTATCCAATAGTCCAGACATAAGGAGAATACGGGGGATTGTTCTCACATATAGTACACAACCAGTACTTGCCAGAAATTCCTGCAGCTCCTTCAGTGTTGCTGTAGGTCTCTTGGCAGCCTCCCTGACCAGTTTTCGTCTCGTTTTTTCATCAGTTTTGGAGGGACATCCAGTTCTTTGCAACGTCAATATGCAATTCCATATTTTTTCTACTTTTTGAGGACTGTCTTCACTGTGTTCTATGGTATATCCAATTCTGTGGAAATTTTTTTGTACCCTTCTCTGATGCCTTTCAAGAAGTAGATTCCTTTGATGCTCTGTAGGTTCTCTGCAAACCATGGCTTTTGCTGTAGCAGGCAACTGAGTAAATGTCAGGAAAATCCTAATAGGACAGCTGAACTTTACTTGGGGTTAGTCTCTCTTTAACTGATGGGAGGTGTGTACCCAAGAAGACTGAATGCTGTAATTAAATCAAAAGGTGCTTCAACAAAGTATTAGTTTAAGTGTGTGCACACTTATGCAACCAGCTTATTGCACGTTTTTATTTTTTATATTTTTTCCCCTTACAGATTTGTTTGTTTTTCAATTGAATTGTACAGGTTATAGGTCACATTAAAGGTAGGAAAAGTTTTGAAATGATTTATTGTGGTCTCATTTTTTTGTATCTCAAAAACCTAGCATTTTAACAAGGGTGTGTACACTTTTTATATCCACTGAATATATATATATATAAAGAGAGAGAGAGTATGAGAGTGAAAAAAAGAAGTTATATACTTACCATAACGTTCCATGTGAGTTGTTCATCTCGCCTTCATTCTTTAGTGAAAAAAGAAGTTATGTACTTACCATAACGTTCCATGTGAGTTTTTCATCTCACCTTCATTCTTTACTGATGGGTTCAGAGCCAATTCCTTGGCTCCAATATGGCAAATTGCAAAGCTCGAGGTCTTCAAATAGCTTCAGGCCAAGTCCCTATCCCATGATGCACCTGGAATTACCTCAGATCTTGTTTGCTGCGTATAATAATACCATATGTCATTCTTTCATTTCCAAGAGAAAGATATAGAAGGATTGAGTAACCAGGATGGATCCAGCATCTCGGTCATCTATCAGCACAGGAGGGGGTAGGAGGGAGGGATGTAAGAATGAAGGCAAGATGAACAACTCACATGGATCGTTATAGTTCAATCTTTACTGATGGGTAGCGCCCCAAGCACCATCAACCTCGGGTGGCTCACAATAGTATATTTCTCAGGACCGTGGATCCAAAGGAGGCCCTGTCCCTGGAGGCCTTGTCAACTTTGTTGTTGTGTCTTTCGGTTTATCCCGGTTAGGGGTCGCCACAATGGAACTCTGGTCCGCTAATGTTTGGTAGTGGATTTTTACGTGCCGAGTTACCAGCCCTGACGCACAACCTTCAACAAAGGCACGCCCATTCACGCATGCCTCCACACAGAAGACGCTCTAGCGGAGAATTGAACGGGACAACGTCTTGCTGTGAGGCGACAACGCTACCGCAGCACCACTACCGCGATATTGGGGCCTTGTCAACTTTGTAATGAGTGATAAAGGTATGAGGTTTTGACCAAGTGGCTGCTGCACAGATATTATCAATGGGAAGCCTGGCATAAAAGGCAGATGACATAGAAACTGCTCTGGTTGAGTGAGCTTTAAATCTTGTGTTGCAAAGGCATATTGGCAGCTGAACAAGCAAAGGTGATACGATCAGATAACCATTTAGACAGAGTTGTTTTAGCCACTGCTCTACCCTTCCTGGAGTCCAAGAATGATTTTCTAAAATCTTTTGTTCTATCCAAATAAATCTGAGCTGTCTGTGAACATCAAGCTTGTGCAGCAAATACTCTAAGCTGTTTGAATGGCAGGGGAAGAAAACTGGCAAATTAATAATCTGATTGAGATTGGCTTCAGTGCAAACTTTGGGCAGAAGGGAGGGGTTTATTCTAAGTAAGAGACTGTCAGCATGGAATATCAAATATGGAGGCTTGATGGATAAAGCCTGAAGCTCTGACACTCTGCAGGCAGAAGTAATAGCTACCAAAAAGATGGTCTTCCATAATAAAAATTTGAAGTCACAAGTGGAAGTTGGTTCAAAAGGGGAAGAATTACCCGGGAAAGCATCAAATTTAGATTCCATGGGGAGTAGGGAGATTTCATAGGTGGTATAATATGAAAGGTCCCTTAGAGAAAAGCTTTGAATAACTTGTGAGACATGATATTCAACCCTTCAAATCCAAGATGAAAATAGGAAATCACAGCCAATTAAACATGAACTGTTGCTGCTGTGGCTCCTTTGTTAAAAATCATAGTTAGGAACTCTAAGATTGAGGCCATAGGGGCTTGGTAAGGATCAATATTATAATTAGAGGCCCATATAGAACATTTCTTCCATTTGCTAAGATATAGCCTCCTAGCAGAAGATTTATGAGATGATAAAAGGATCTTTTTTGTCTCACTGGAGAGGTTCTGGAACCTGGCTATGATGGGAACTGGAGCAGCAAAGCTGTCAGCTTCAGGGACTGCAGAGACGGAAGAAGATCCCCCGACGAGTACGTCAGGAGGTCTGGAACTGCATCCAGAATCCAAGGATCCTCCAAAAGATGAAGTCGAAGGAAGGGGAACCAAATCTGACGAGGCCAATGAAGGGCTGTTAGAATGATGATCCTTCCCAGGGTTTTTGCTTTCTGTAGAACCTTGGGTATCAACAGGATTCGAGGAAATGCAAAGAGAAGACCCAGAGGCCAATTGTGTACGAGTGCGTCCCTTGGGGCTTCTCCCAGAGGGGGAATCAGGGCAAAGTAGCTCCTGCATTTCGTGTTCATGTGACTGGCAAAAAGGTTACAGCAAGGATGGCCCCACCTGTGAAATATCCTGTCTGCTATTTCTTTCGTGAGGGACCACTTGTGGGGTAACAAGATGGCCCTGCTGAGCTTGTCTGCCATCACGTTGCATTTCCCCAAGATGTGCATTGCCAACAGAAAGCACTAGGTGGAAACAGCCCACTGTCAAACTCTAAGGGCCCCTCGACAAAGGGGGTAAGATCTGGTTCCTCCTTGCTTGTTCAAATAACAGACCATAGACATGTTGTCTGTCTGAATCACAATTGTACCCAGACGAAGAAAGTCCTGAAAGTACTGCAATGCCAAAAGTACCACTCATCTCCAGGACATTGATATGCAGACGCATCTCTTGATCGATCCATGTGCCTTGGGCTGTCTTTCCCTGAAAATGCCCTCCCCCATCCTGTCAGGGAAGCATCCGTGGTCACTGTGGCGACTGGAGGGGGTAGCACAAACGGGCGTCCTATCGTGACATGAAGTGAGGTCAACCACCAATGAAGGTCCGTTTTGCAGGAATTTGTGATCATTATAGTGTGACACTTGGGAAGCACTTGGTTAAGACCATTGAGTGAACAACGGCCATTATAGTATCTGCATGTGCATACGAGCTAGTGGTATGGCTAGAATTGCTGCTGCCATCATGCCTAATAATTTCAGAACTTCTGATGCTGGTGCTCTGTCTTTTGATATCAGAAGGCTGAGACGCTGACGAAGAAGAAAGACTATTTCTATTGGAAGCCTTAGTGTGGTGATGTCGAACTCTGCCCTGACAAAAAACAATATGCTGCAATGGCAACAAGGCAGACTTTTGCGAGTTGATTGCAATGCCCAGATGATTGCAGAATGACAGAGTGGACTCCCTGGCCTGAATGAGTTGATGCCTGGTGGTGGCGGCAAGGAGCCAATCGTCTAGGTACGGAAACACCCGGAATCTTAGACAACTCAGATGAGCCATGACCACTGCCATGCATTTGGTGAACACTCTAGGGGATGTAGTGAGACCAAAGGGCAGGGCTCGAAACTGGTAATGATTGGCTCCCAGCCAGAAGCGCTTGTGATCCCTGGAGGGCCTGGCCATTTTTATGTGGTAGTATGCAAACTTGAGATCTATCGAGCACATCCAATTGTCTTTCCCTAAGAAGGGAAGTATAGGCTGAAGCGGGACCATCCAAAACTTCTCTTTCTTTACGTATTGGTTCAGTCTGCTGAGGTCCAATATGGGTCTCCAGTCCCCAGTCTTCTTTGGAACCAAAATGAATCTTGAGTAAGTTCCGGATCCTGTCTGGTCTGCTGGGACTGGTTGTATGACTCTTTCTTAGCAACGTTTGGACCTCTACTGTTGCCTGTTCCGTGTAACCGGGTGGAACGTCCGGGATTTTTCTTATGATTGGAGGGGGTGTGGCGAATGTAATGAAGTATCCCCTGGAAATGATACTTTGTACCCAAGCTGTCTTTTGTTATTTTGAGCCAGGCATTTGGATACAAAGATAAGGGACCCCAGACTGCCTCCAGAGCAGGACAGTTGGGCCTCCTCTCAGGAGCACTGGTAGGGCTTCCCAGAGAAGTGATCTCTGTCGCTCTGGTGTTGCGGACCCCGTCTGGTGCGAGAGCGGCATCTATCATTATTGCCCCCTCCTCTGCCCCTAGAGGGGGGTTCACCACGTGTGTCCTGAAAGGCTCCTTGGGCTTTTCAGAACCACATTTTTCCTCCCCTTTGACCTTTAAGGTAGGGTCGGGTAGGGGTGGAAAAAGGACCCTGACTGCAGACTGAGTCCTTCTGTCCTCTTCACACCTGGTTAAGGTTTCCTTCACTTTAAGCCCGAAAAGGGACAAACCATCAAAAGGAGTGTTCACGAAGGATGACTTGAAGGGCTCCGCGAAGAACACAAGAGCATCCAGGAATGTCTCCTAAGAGCAACTCCTGTAACCGCTGCCCTACTTGTTCTATCAGCTGCAAAAGAGATGAGGCGCTTGGATGAGTTGACAATAGAATTGAGGGTAGCAAGCTGGGCGGCAACTTTGTCAGAAGCCCCTGCAGCTACTGTACCTTGAAGAGCATCTCCTAGATCATTAAGGAGATCTCTTTGTAACCTAGTAAAATGGGTTAAATAGTTTAGTGAATGAAGGGCAAAGGTCACTGAACTAAACATGCGCTTCCCATATCTATCCATAAGGAAGTCTCAGACATTTCCTTTTTGGTGGCTGCCGTCACCACCATGGCATCAACAGGAATACCTTTTGTTAAAAATGTATTGTCAAGAGGGGCAGAAATGAATTTATTAGGCCTCCTCAGAACAGGCTCCATATTATCCGGAGACTCCCGCTCCCTTCGTGAGACCAGCTGCATCAGCTCATCAAAGGGCGGAGACACACAAGAGGTGGAGGGCTGCAACCCGAAAGCCTTCAGGAGAATTGACTCATCCTCAGTAGGGCTTTTGGACTGCCAGTCACCCCTCTGCCTAAGGATTTCAAGTATCTCAGCGAATGAGATACCCTCAGAGGGGGACCGTGGGGACCCTTCTGACTCATCTAAGTCAGTATCTGATGTTAGAGACTCCTGTGGGGAGTCTAGATGTTTCCTCTTACACAATCTCTTCCTGGGAACCGCATCAGTGGGAGCTTCTGGTGAGGTCTCGGAAGAGCAGGGGCCACCCAATATGGCTTCCTAAGGCTCTGGGTCTCTACGCTTGGTCAGGATGTGCGAGGCAGAAGCAGACACAGGCACTTTTGGGGAGGAGGAAGGCAGACCTGAAGTCAAGGATGTCCTACGAGACATGACTCTCCTCATGGCATCGAAAGCACCTCTGCTCTGATGAGAGGGAGCCGATGGATCCAAAGAAACCGTCAACACCCCTGGCACCGGACAGTGGGTTCCGAGCCCGAGGTAGGAGCAGAGCTCATCCGAGCCAAGGCCCTGAGAGGCAAAGTTGGAACTGACAAGTCGGTCCGACTGTCCTCCCTGGACCCGACCAGAGAGTGTTGGCTCCTAGAGTCCTCGATCGGCACTGAGGACATCAGAGTGCATGGAGCGAAGACATTGGAGCAGGCATCGGCTCCGAGGGTTCCACTAACATCAGGTTTGCCTCCTCCAGCTCCGAAGGACCAACATGGCTCGGAGGAGGAACAGGCTGAGTAGGTGCAAGGGTCTTTGGCTCAGAAGCCATTTGGGTCGAAGCCGATAAAATATTTGCTAAGGCCGTTGCCAATAACAGCTTCTGCACCAGACGATCCACATCTGACAGGCTGACAGAAGATCGAGAGGAGCATACTGAAGGTGGTACCGACTGGAGTAATGGACTCTCAGGCGCTTCGGACACCGGTTCCAAGACTGGGGACCGGCTCTGAAAGGTAAAGACTGTCGACTCCGATGGCAGTGGAGCCGAAGTCGAAGACTTTTTCGATTTCTTTGAGTCCGAAGTCTTGGAAGATTTTAAGGACTTACTGGGTCCATCTTGGTGACTCAAAGCTTCCTGAAACGACTGTTTCAACAACCCTCTATCAATCATTTTTCTCTTCTTTTCCTGTAACACCCTAGAGGAGAAGGAATGGTGTATAGCACAGCTGTCTTGTAAATGCAGAGCTCCTAGGCAGTATACACAATTAACGTGGCTGTCTGTTACAGACATCTTTTGGCCACACTTTGGGCACTTTTTAAACCCAGACTTGGGGTGCTTGTCTTGGTCAGCCATTGAGAAAAAAATTACTGTCACACAATGCAAAATTGGCAGTAAATAACTGCAAGAAGCCTTAAAAATCAGGCTAGGTCAGACACACACATACCAGAAATGCAAGTTCAATATATATATATATATATATATATATATATATATATATATATATATATATATATATATATGGATCTACTACTATTCACTGAAAGCACATTTCACTGAAAATCAAATTAGTGTGCACTTTTCATTGAAAGCTCAATTCACTGAAAATGCAATTCACTGAAACACATTTCACTGAAACACATTTCACTGAAAGTTATACATGGCCTTTTCCCCACTGTAGTGCGACCCAGGAGTTAGTATATATAGTAATGGGGGGGGGGGGCACTGCCCCCCCACATATTTTAAATATTTTGAACTATATACATGGATACTTGCAACTGCAATATATTACTCTTCTCTGAAAACAATGGTGTGCTCCACACACACACCCTTACTATATTTACTAACTCCAGGGTCGCACTACAGTGGGGAAAAGGCCATATATAACTTTCAGTCAAATGTGTTTCAGTGAAATGTGCTTACAGTGAATAGTAGTAGATCCATATATATATATATATATATATATATATATATATATATATATATATATATATATATATATATATATATTGCAGTAAAACTTTTACTGTCACACAACTGTCTTAACACACAATATGAGCAGACTATGCAAAAAGAAGACAACTGCTAAGATAACACACTCTAAATATGCTATAAATATTCAAGACAGACAAATTACTGTTAACACAAGAAAAACTGTAACAGTAATTATAACTTTAAGCCTTTCCTATAACAACTGAAGGCTAAGCTACTAAAGGGAAAAAAAAACTCTACACACTAAATCATTTTTATATCAAAAAAATCAAAAAATTTGACAAAGGTCACTGACTAAGCACACTCTAATAACTGGCAAAATAACATTGAATCTAGGCCTAAAACAACAGGCCACTAAAAGGCTTTATAACACACTAAGGGAAAGGGACTAAATATCAGAAATTCACACAATAAAGCTATAAGAGCTTTGTAAAACTATCTAAATATTACACTAAAGAATTAGAAAAAGTTTACTGGCCAGAGCTAATTTCAGAACCTCCGATCTATTGTAGCAACAAACTAGATCTGAGGTAATTCCAGGTGCATCGTGGGATAGGAACTTGGCCTTGAGCTATTTGAAGACTTCGAGCTTTGCAATTGGCTGTATTGGAGCCGAGGGATCGGCTCCGAACCCATCAGTAAAGAATGAACAGCAAGATTGAACAACTTCACATCATCTGTTTGCAAACCTCAAAGATCTAAAAGAGCTGGTTTGTACTCTCACTGTGTTGCCAAATCATGGAACAGCATTCCAGAAGCAATCAAACATATGCCCCACCACTATTCCTTCAAGTCTAGGCTGAAAGAACATCTAACCAATAATTGGATCTGCCCCTGCTTCTCGCCATCTTTCCTATTCCATTCTTCCACACTCTTAATAGACTTTCTCTTGATATATCCTACTTCCCTTCCTGCTTTACCTATTTTTGAGCCTCACCTCTCTTTAATTCCTTAACATTCTAATGCCCTTTATTTATATTCTTACACTAATTTTTATCTATCCCAGAATTTATGACTGAAATTTACTATCTAGCTCTTCTACCAGAAAAAAAAGTACATGGCTTTTACGACCTGTTACTTATTTGGTTATATATTTTTCATGCATCATTATGTAACATGCACATTACCAGCGCTCTTCTATTTTGCATATAATGTATGGTCAACTTTATTGCTTACCTTTATATTTTGCTTATTTTTCTTTTACTGTATTCACATATTGTACTACTGTGTTATTGTCTTAATATTTGTAACCATTGTTCAATTTTTTTAGGCCGTCTCTCTAGGCCTCTGCTGAAAATGGGCTCATACCCAGTCGGACTTTCTCGGTAAATAAATGTCAAACAAATAAATAAATAAGGTATAGAATATTACATATACAGATAGTGAGACTATCTCTAGAGCTCAGCACAGGGAAGTGACAATACAGGCCTACTCGCTCTTAAGAGTCCAAAGGTAGGGGGGGTTGGAGGGTGGGTTGTTGAGGAAGAATGAAAATGGACAGCACAGATGGGACATTACGGTGAGTACATAACTTCTTTATCTGATGTTGTCAATTTTCATTCTATCCTCAACCTGTGCGACAGAGTCCCCAGCTACCCCAGATCCTGGGTGGACTCGAGGAAGGATGTTCCTTAGGACCACTGATCCAAATGATGCTCTTCCCCTGGAGACCAAAGTCAAATTTGTAATGAGTAACAAAGGTATGGGGGGTAGCCACACATATATCATCCATGGACGCTCTAGCTTGAGATACTGATGAAAATGCCATGGCTCTAGTTGAATGGGCTAGCAATGGTTTTGGTAAAGTAATACACTGCTTCTTGTAAATGAATGAAATACAATCTGTGTTCCATCTAGCCAATGTTACTTTGGTCACTGGTTTGTCCATTCTTACTTCTGAGGAGGAAGCCAAGAGTTGGTCGGATTTCCTGATATTTTTGTCCTATGAAGGTAAAAATGTAACTGTCTATGAACATCCAATAAACGTAGCCGGTATCTGCCTTTATTGAAAAATTTAGGAAGAAATACTGGTAAATTGATGGATATTGATATTGGTATCTGATACTATTTTAGGTAGAAAAGATGGGTTAGTGTAACCCTGTCTTTATGAAAGATCAAATATGGTGGTTGTAACGATGAGGCTTGAATCTCTGAAATTCTTCTTGCAGAGGTTACGGCTACTAAATATATATATTTTTCCAAGAAAGGAACTTGAAATCACATTTAGTTACTGGTTCAAAAGGAGATTGTATGTCTGCAGCACCAAATTCAGGTCCCAAGGGAGAGTAGGGTCTTTATAAGCAGGTTTTAGTAAGAGAGTGCCTTTCATAAAAACTTTACAGAGCTTGTGTGAAGCAACTGGAGAACCCTGAAATCCAATATGAAAAAGCTAACTGTACTTTGACTGTTGCAGAAGCTGCTCCTTCATTAAACAGTTTTGCTAAAAATTCAAAGATACTATGGACCAGGGTCGAAAAGGCATCCAGATAATTTTGCAGTGCCCAGTAGACAAATCTCCTCCATTTACTGGAGTACAGTTTACTTGTAGATGGCTTATGAGAGGATAAAAGTATGTGGGGGACAGGAGAAGAGATCTTAGGTTGTCTGGCTATCAACAGAATTGGAGAAGCCAAGCAGTTAGCCTGAGGTTTGGAATGTTCGGATGAATTACACCTGTTGGATGAGACAGGAAGTCTGGACTTGAATCCAAAATCCATGGTTGTTGAAGTATGTGACGTCAAAGGAAGGGGAAACAAATGTGTCGAGGCAAATACTATGCAATGAAGATTCCTTTGCTGTTCAACCTGTTTGTTTTCCTCAGAAATTTTGGGATTAAAGGAGTTGGGAAAAAGGCATAAAGGAGACAGAGGGGGCCAAGTGTGAAGAACAGTGTCCCTCGGTGATTCCCCTTGTTGGGGGATCAGGGCAAAATAGCTGCCGCATTTGTTGTTTAGGGGAGAGGCTAAAAAGATTGGAGAAAGGCTGGCCTCATTTGTGGACCATCCTTTCCACCACAATCTGATTGAGGGACCACTTATGAGGCATAAGAATGGATCTGCTCAGTTTGTCTGCTGTCACACTGGATTTCTCCAGAATGTGTGTTGCTACTAGAAAGCGGTTGGATGAGATCACCCACTGCCACACTCCAAGCATTTCTCGATACAAGGGGTAGGAGCAGGTTCCCCCTTATTTTTTGAGGTACCAGACTACTGACACTGTCTGCCTGAATTGCAATCATCCCTAAGAGGACAGCATCCTGGAAAGGCTGCAACGCTAAAAGCACTGGTCTCATATCTAGGATATTGATATGCAAATCGGCCTCTTCGGGCAACCAAGTGCCTTGGACAGTATTCCCCAGAAAATGCCCGCCTACCCTAACTGGGAAACATCCGTGGTCTGAGGGGGAGTAAACGGAAGGCCCTGTTGAATCCACCATGACAGGTCTCTCTTGCATAGGTTGGTGATTCTTATCTGGGTAGACACTGGTTGGTGAAGAATGGACCATTGAGCTGTAAGCAGTCACTGCAAGATTCTCATGTGAAACCTTGCCAGTGGGACCAGAGTTATTGCCGCCACCAAGGACCCTAGAGCCTGAAGAACTAGTCGTGCAGAGACCTTCATGCTACAAATTATCTTCCTGCCTTGTGATCTGATAGTTTCTACTCGAAGGGGGAAAAGAAGCTATTGTTTCATTTGTCTTGAGAATTGCACCTATGAATTCTAAACATTACTTTGGTTCTAGAAGAAGGGATTTCTCATAATTTACAGTTATCCCTAGACTGGAACAAATCTGAAGAACACTTCACTTGCTTGTAGTAGCTGATGCCTGGTTGAAGCACATATGAGCCAGTCATCCAAATATGGAAACACCCAGAATCCTTGCAGTCTCAGGTGAGCTACTACTACTGCCATACACTTGAACACCCTGGGGGCTTTAGTGAGACCAAAGGGCAGAGCTCTGAGCTGGTAATGACCAGCTCCCAGCGGGAAGTATAAGTACCTTCTGGATTGTCTGTCCATCTTTATGTGGTGCTACACATCCTGAACACATCCAGTTGTCCTTTCCAAAAATGGAAGAATGGACTGAACTGGAATCATCCGGAACTTGCTACATCAAACTGATTTGTTTTGTTTGCCGAGATACAAAATTGGTCTCCAGTCTTTTTGGCACTAAAAAGAACCTCGAGTAAGTTCCAGATCCTCTCTTCGGGGACCTCTTAGATGACTCTCTTTTCTAGCAGCCTTTGTACCCGAACAGCTGCTTGCTCCCTTTGACTGGGTGGAACATTGGGGATTTTTTTTGAACTGGGGAGGTGGAAAGGAGAAGGATATAATATATCCTCTGGAAATGATACTCTTCACCCATGCATCTGACGTTATTATTAGCCAGGCTCTCTGGTGCAAAGACAGTCAACCCCCAATTGCCTCTACAGTAGGACAATCAGGCCTCCTTTCAGGAGTGCTGAAAAGGTTTTCCAAAGAAAGTGTATCTGGACCCTTTGTTTTGTGGGCCTCCTCTGCTGTAAGGGCATTGTCTACCATTTGAGTTCCCCCTCTACCTCTAAGGGAACTACCTCCACGGTTGTCTTGAAAAGGTCCTTGAGATTTTTTCAACCACATCTTTCCACTTCTCTAATTTGTATGCCAAGGCAGATAGGGTCTTTCCATCTTTCTCACACCTGGATAAAGATATCTCTTACTGCTGGGTCAAACAATGAACAGCCATCAAAGGGAGCACTGACAAATGACGACTTGAAAGGCTCCACAAAATCACATAAGTGCATCCAGGCATGCCTCCTCATAAAAATGCCTGAACCGGCTGCTCAGGTCGTTCCTTTGGCTACATGAGAGATGAGCCTCATTGACAAGCTTGAAATGGACTGTGGGGTGGCCAACTGAAAAGCAACTGTTGCTTGTACTTCTTCAGATGTGGATCCTGATAGGTTATCTGAAAACTCCTTTATCAGATCCCTTTGCAATCTCATAAAATATGCTAGATAGTTGAAAGACCTTAGTGCAAAGGTTAATGAAGCATAAACATGCTTCCCAAACCTGTCCATCGTCCAAGACTCCTTGTTAGGCAGATGGATAGAAAAAATTTTCTCAGCTAGTTCATTTTTGGTGGCTGCCACCACAACCATGGCATCTACCGGTACACCTTTATTTCAAAATGGGTTTATCATCTAGGGCTATATAATTTTATCTGGTCCCCAGGGAACTGTTTTGATGGTGTCGGGGGCCTTCCATGGCAGCCAAGATATCAATTCCAGATGCTCGTCAGCGGGCGGAGTCACCCGGGAGGTAGGTGGACGAGTACCAAAAGCAACCAGATACATAGACTCCTTAGACAAAGGATTGCTGGGCTTCCGGTCACCTCTCTGCTTCAGGATTTCCAAGATGACTGCAAAGCAGACATCATCAGAAGGTGATCTTGGGGACCCTTCACCCTCATCAAAGTCCGTGTCTTCGGTGGCTGATTCCTCACAGGAGTCAAGGTGCTTCCTCTTGCACATCCTCTTCTTGGGAACTTCTTCAGTGGGATGTTCTGGGGAGGTATCAGAAGAGGTGGGGATACCCTGCTGAGAAGCATGGGGTTTTGGAACTCGCTGTCCCTGTGGAAGACCAGAGTGAGAAGCTGTAGGCAGAAATGTCAGAAGCGAAGGGAAGCCAGTGGAGGAGATAGTAGCAGGGTAGCAGATGCACAGAACTCCTAACCTGAAGGGAGTAGGCACTGAGGGAACTCATGACCTACCCTGTGCCCAGAATTGCTTCTTCACTAGTCTTTACACGTCTTCTTCAGTGAGGCTCCTAGAACAGTGAGTGGACATTGCTGAAAATGACTTCAAGTCTCTCCAAAAATGGTGAAGGGACTCTGAATGGGACTGTATCAATTGAAGGGGAGTATTGAGTCCTTAGGAAGTACTGTGGAGCTGGAGATAAATCTTTCCATCAGATCCAAAATTATCAGCTCTGAGGAGTCCTTTTTCTTAAGGAGCCAAGGAAACAGACTGATCTGAAGGTCTATGTTTTTTAGCTTTTAGATCTGATGGAGTCGGATCTGATATCTTAGACTTTTCAGCAGTTGGATCAAATGGAGAGGTTGGAACCGAAGTAGGTCTTTTTCTTCCTTTGTCTGACACTGTTGAAGAAGATGCAGGGCTAGCCTGTCCAGATTTGCCCTTTTTTACTTTTCTACAGAAGAAGCTCTAGAAATTGCCTCATCAAAGGATGGAAAGCAATAAATCTTTAAGTATTTATTTATTTTTTTCATTCAACCAAGGCTCCAGGGTTGAAAGAGTGACAAATCGCATAGTCCTCCTGAAGATGCAGAGGACTGAAACAATAAACACGGAGTCTATGTGAATCACTCACTGGTATTTTGTGCCAGCATTTGGCACATTTTTTTTGAAGACAGCTGGCTTACTTTTATCTTTCTCTTTTTCAGCCATCACTAGTAAAAAAAAAGTAAGAAAGAAAAAAGAACTACAACTATTTAAAAAAAAAAAAAAAAGACATTAAGAACAAGGAATTACCAACAATGGCAAAAAGGGCTACACACAAAGTGTAAAAAAGAAGGATACTAAGAAGAACATCACTAGGTGCTTTTGCACAAAGAAACAGAATGTTGAGTAAAAAGGGAAATTCAAGGTAGAAGTTAGATAATCGCTAGGTAGGATTAGATAAACAAAAAGAGAAGCCGATAAAAGAATTCTTAGAACTTTTTGAAAAGAATATATAGAAAAATAACACAACTGCCAGAGAGCTACTGGTGAACCACATCTTCATGAAAGCAGAAAATGAGATCTGAGGTAACTTGGGAAGGATGTGCTTAAGGGAGGAGCTTGAGAGCTTTCTGGTTGCCAAGAGCTACTGCAATGGTGCAGTCAGATCAGAGGATTGGATCCGGACCCACAGGTTTAGGTTACAATGAAAATTGACAACATCAGATCCTGGCATTTAAGGCTCACTCTGCCTGTCAAGTCTGTCATACCTGCTGCAGTTGTCTGAATCTCATTCTTCAACTATGGCTGTCAAACAAAGAATATTGTGTAAAATCTTACCATAATCATACATGTCCTTCTCTTGTATGCTTCAGTATTCTTTACATGAGGGAATCTTCCTCTAAGGGCAACCCAATGTCTGGCATGTATACAACAGCTTTTAAGTACTGCTAGGATGCGAGATGTTGCACGAATGACCTACGAGTATGTCGGTCATAAAATCAACATCTGCACATCCAATCCTCAGAACTGAATGCCCCAGGAGGAATGCCAACCTAAGGAAACAAGAAGGTTATCAGACATCCAGAAAGTACAGTTTTGTACCTACCATAAATGTAGATGTTCGTGTTCACCCTGCTGCAGTCATCACACTTGGGTTATCCTGTCGTCAGGCGGTCCCGCAGTCGGCCGGATTTCCAAAGTCTTGGTCCGACGTCGGTTGCTGTCGCCTCATCCCTGACGTCAGTGCGCCAGGGGTACATATATTGCAACCGACACCATTTTCTCCAGTCTTTCTTGCCGCGCGGTGCCAAAAGCAGAAGCAGTTCTCAAGTGCCGGTCGGCCGACTCCTGAGATTTATCAGACATGCAGAACAAAAGCAAGCACCAGGGGGAAGAAAGGAGGGACAGAATAATGCAACATAGAAGAGAAGAACATCTACGGTTATGGTAAGATTTTACACAACTATTACATGTCCCTTGTATTCTAATGTTGCAGTATTCTTTACATGACGGAGAGTACCAAAGCTTAGGAGGAAACCAGGGAGGAGGAAGGACAAGAAGAGCTCTCTAGAAAGCCATAGGTTCATAGGTGTGTACTAGGCTAATGGCCCTGGAGCCTTTACAAGCCTAGCCCATAGGATTACCCTGGCATCGTGCCACCCAACCGTAGTTCCTGGTGCCTCTGTAGAATCGAGCTACTGGAGTGATCCCCTGGGTAAATTTTCTATTTCCCATCCACTCACCAAGATTTCTCTTGAAGAGGGCCAGTGAGGTGCTCTGTATGGGAAGTCTATTCCATAGCATGGGTAGTGTCTGGGTTATGAACCTGTCCCTCCAGCTTGTTCTGTTGATTGGGGTAATGAGGTTGAGGTCTGTGGAGTGTGTGGTCCGGAGGGACTGGGATGTCTTTGGATGTAGTATTTCTAACAAAGTTGGATCAGACATGGCTTTGTAAATCAAGGAGATCACCTCTAAGCAGGCAATATGAGACAAAGAATAGCTGGAGTTTTTTTGAGTCTGTCCATAGAGGACAAGTGTTTAAGGCCTAGGATCCTCTTTGTGAGGTACTTTAGCGGCCTTTCCAGTTGTTGCAGGTGTCTAGTGAGGTATATGCCAAATGGGGCACTGTACTCGATGACTGGCCTAATGAGAGAGACAATTACCTCTTTTTTCCTGGATGCAAAACCCTTAGTAAGGAGATGTGCCACATAGGACTTTCTGACCACAGTAGCAATATGGTGGTCAAAAGAGAGGTTCCTGTCAACCTGCGTTCCCAGATCTCTTATAACACCTTCTGTGTTCAGTGGGCTACCATCGATGTGGTAATTCATGGGAACTGGGTTTTTCCCAAAGGGGATGACGACACATTTTTGGCATTGAGTTTAAGGCCATGGTCCTGACACCAGTCGTTGGTCTCAGTGAGGCCTTTCTGTAGGCTGTCAACATCACTTGGGGAGTTAATAACAGCTCCCAACTTGCAATTGTATGCAAACTTTGACAGATAGAGTGCCTTCGTGTTGGCCTGGATTTCAGAGAAGTAGATACCAAACAGGAGAGGACCCAGGACCGAATCCTGTGGGACTCCACTTGTGACTGGTTGCCAGTCTGACTTGCAGTCAGCTACTTTCACACTGTGGGTTCTATCTGTAAGCCAGTTTGCAACCCACCTAGTGATATAGGGGTTGATGCCTAGCTTAGTGAGTGTTTCTATGATTCCTGAGTGGGGAATGGTATCAAAGGCTGGGTCTATATTAGATACTCAAAGTTACTGAACTTCGAATATGATATGGTTGACACCATATCATCGAAGTTCAGTAACATTGAATACCTAACAAAAAATTTAAAACATGACAGGAAACACAACTACTTGCTGTAAGCAGCATCCCCCCAAACCTGCTACTTAAATATACCAACTCCGAGATCGCACTACAGTGCAGTAAAGGGAAATATTCCCTTTCCGCACTGTAGTGCGATCTCAGTGTTGGTATATTTAAAGAGCAGGAGGTGTGGGGGGGAGTGCAGGGGGGCTTGCTTCCCTGCTTACGACAGTTACTTTCTATCATTTTTTTTTTTTTTAAATTATAAAACATCGAACATACAAGTTTGATCTTGTGGTGTTCGCAGTTTTATACTTTCGATCACATAATAGGAACCCTCAAGGGCTTGGCCAGATCAAGGCAGGCTGTGTGAACCACCTTGCCATCATCCACAGCTCTGCAGATTCCCTATATCCTTGTTTATCAGGTCCATGATGACGCGTTCCACAGCTTTGCATATCAGACTCATCATGCTAATGGGGCGATAGTTCCCAGGGTCTGTAATCTCTTCTCCTTTGTGGAGAGGGATGACTGTAGCAGTGCGCCATTTGGTAGGGCCAAAGCCTGAGGTGAGGCTGGGATTGACAGGGCACAGAGGTGTGGTGCCAATTCACTCTGTAGTTTATGTAGAACATGGCCAGGGATATTGTCAGGTTCCACAGAAGCTGTATTCTTGGCCTTGGACAGTGCTATTTTAACCTGTGCAGCAGTAATACTGGGTGCCTGGCAATCTACTGGTATTGTGATTGGTCCTTTGGTGGGGAGAGAGGGGTAAAGTTGGCACTGAATCTGTCGGCCAGTATACTGCCAATATCTGTTGGCTCAGTATAGGAAGTACCATTGTGCAGCAGCTCAGAGCAAATCTGGGTAATGCCGTGGAGATTCTTTACATAACTAAACTTTTTGTTGAGGCTAATAAGGGAGTCTTTCCTGTCTTGGGACTTCAACTTATTCCGCATCGGTTCTTCTGTTGTAGAGTTTGTTTATGGCAGAGGACCACCACATTGGCTTCCTTTTTCTGGAGGAGAGCATCCTGGTTCTATTGGGTATGGCAAGATCCATGCATTTGTGTACTTGTTTGTACAGTGCATTGGTGTATGATTCGGCAGCCATGCAACTATTCTAATAAAACATTTTAGCGCTTTCATCTCTAAGTGAGTCTTCATCAGAAATAAAAACTGAACTACTAATTTAATTACACTTAAGTACTAAAAATGTCATGACATCACAATCAATTAGTTTAAAGAAATATAGCCATAAAATTTTCATATAATATAAACTTGAATAAAAATTCTGTATTATACCCAATATAATAGTACACAGCTACTAAATATATATATAAAAAATGATAGTCTTATGTATGTTATAAATTATATTAAATCTTCATAGAGTACCTCAATTAATATATAAAATGTATAAAATTCATACCTATGAACATGTTTATTCTAATGATATGATGTCTCAAATTCACGCTGTGTAAACAATCAAATAAAGTCATATTCTATTGGCCCTTTCCAACAACATAGGTGCCAAAGATACATAGTCATTTAGACCTGGTGTAAGCATAGCTGCCAGTCTAAATTGCCACTGGCTCTCTTTCTTTTTTAAGGTATTCTTCCAATCACCCCCTCTGGGGTTAATCTGTACTATTTCCAGAATACCGAACACAAACTTTTCAAAATTCCCACAAACAGTAGAATGTCTATATAAAGCATTTGTAGTCTTTTGATTTTTTATGTCATTTAAGTGTTTGTATATTCTGTTTAACATACGTTCAGTTTTACCTACATAAAAATGTCCACTTGTGGTACACCAAGCCAAATAAACCACTCCTCTTGTGTTACAATTACCCTTTTTAAAAATTATTTTACTCTTAATGTTGTTGTTTAAAACTATAATAGGTTCCTTAATTATATATGAACAATATGCACACATGCCACATTGCTTAGTTCCTTGTAAGGCCTTACTAGTGTTATTGATTTTATATTCTAATAACTGTTTAACATTATGACCCACTTTAATAAACCTAGGCTTGTTGCTTACTTTCTCTAAAACTTCTTTCTTAGTCCTGAAAATATTCCAATTTCTTTTGAACGCTTCCTGGACCAATCTAGTATTCATGTTATATGGTAGAATACAAGCCTTAGTAAAGTTTCCTAATTCTAGGCTATTTTCACTTCTCTGACCTTCCTCTTCCAAACAAGCTCCTAGTAAAGGTTTATATTTGATCCCCCATTGGTTGTAAACTTCTTGAAGAATGTTGTCTAAAAACTTCTGTGGATAACCCCTCTCCAAGAACATATTAGAAATAATATTAAATTCTCTAACCAAGTCTTCTTTACGGGAAGTCATCCGTGCAACTCTTATAGCTTGTCCCTTAACTATACTGATTTTTTGTCCCAACGGGTGCTCACATTCAAAATGTAAATAGGCATTGCAAAAAGTCTTTTTTCTATATATTGAGGATTTAAATTCATCTTTTTCTTTCAAAATTGTTGTATCTAAAAAATTGATAGAATTTTTGTTATATTGATATGTAAATTCCAAAAAATGGGTAGTAGAATTTAAATATTCTATAAATTTAGGGATATCTCCCTCCATACCTGTCCATAAGGTAAAAATATCATCTAAATAAACTAAGTATAGTTTTATATTGTTCCAATAGGAACCCCCAATGACATATTTATCCTCCTAACCCAACAACACAAGGTTGGCATAAACAGGTGAACATGCTGCTCCCATGGGGACCCCTTTTATTTGTTGATAATATTCACCTTCAAACCAAAGAAAATTATTATCTAATACTATACCCATAAATTCACAAGCAAGTTTGACCATGTCGTTCTCTAATCTTGAATATTGAAAAAGTACCTCTTCAAAAAAGGTCAAGCCTTCTATTTTGGGAATACTGGTAAAGAGGCCCTTTATATCCACAGTGAGAAAGACTACATCACTGGTAAAAAAAACTCTTGTTTAATATTCTTCAAAAATTGCCATGAATCTTTGAGTAAATGTGAGACATTATGAATAATATGTTGTACACATGTATCTATAAATACTGTTAAAGGGTGAATTTTTGATCTCCTAGCAGCTACAATAGGCCTGAATGGTGGTTTACTGATATTTTTATGTGTCTTGGGAATATCGAAAAAAAAGTACAGTTTTGTACCTACCATAAATGTAGATGTCCGAGAGGAATGCATCTGCAGTCTTTACAAATGGGTTGTCCTGTCGTCAGGCAGCCCTTCGGTCGGCCGGATTCCAAAGTCTGGGTCTAGCTTCGGCTGGTGTCGCACTTCACCCGACGTCATTGCAGCAGTTCTTCGGGTATAAAGGCATCAGCCGACGCCATTTTCCTCTGTTTCTTGCCCCAGAAGCCAGGTGCCCTCTTGGATGGCTAAATTTGGATAAATGCCAAAGTTTCCAAATAGTAGAGAGCAAACACACAAAATAAACATGTATGTACATATATACAAACAAATACACCATAATAGATCCCCCCAAGCTAGCTGAAGATTGGTAAGTACCCTAGGAGTACCTCAGAGGGGAAGGAGGGTGGGTAATCCTGACTGCAGATGCATTCCTCTCGGACATCTACATTTATGGTAGGTACAAAACTGTACTATGTCCTTCAAGGATGCATCTGCAGTCTTTACAAATGGGTAGAATACCATAGCTAAACTAGGGGAGGAGGAAATGAGAATAGATTATGGTGTAGTCAGGATCCCTTGCAAAACAGCAGTGGCAAAACCAGCACGGGATCTAGAGTATAGAGGTAAGTTATAATGCTTGGCAAATGTATGCACGGAGGTCCAAGTAGCAGCCTCTATAATGTCCTTGGTAGCCACTCCTCGTAAGAAAGCTGTGGTAGTGGCTGTAGCCCTTGTGGTGTGAGGCCTGATATTCTCTGGAGTTTTCTTTCCATGGTAGGAGTAACAAAACCTAATGCAATTTCCTATCCATTTGGAGATTGTCTGTTTAGAAATTGGTTTTCCTTCTTTTCCTGTTGCATATGCTACCAGAAGCTGGTCAGTTTTTCTATTGTTTTTTGTCCTGTCCAGGTAGTAGCGTAATTGTCTGTGTACATCCAAGGTATGTAAGAGCTTTTCTCCCCTGTTCTGTGGATTGGGGAAGAATGTAGGAAGGTGGATAGCCTGATTTAAAAAGACTCTGGATACCACCTTAGGCATAAATGTAGGATTTGTTCTCATGGACACTCTATCTTGATGGAAGATCAGGAAGGGTTGTACTGCCATTAATGCCTGTAGTTCAGAGACCCTTCTTGCTGAAGTTATTGCCAGCAGGAAAGCAGTCTTCCAGGATAAGTATTGCAATTCTGCTGTAGCTGCTGGTTCGAAAGGAGGTAGAGTCAGTTTGTCTAGCACAAAGTTCAAGTCCCATGCTGGCAATGGAGGTTTCCTGGGAGGTTTTACATTTTTAATTCCTCTCAGAAACTGTCTGAGCAGAGGATGCGAGAAGACAGGAGGATCCAAGCTGTATTCTGCTGAAATAGTTGATGCATGTATCTTGATGGAGGAATAGGACAGGCCTGTATGGAAGAGCTCCGCCAAGTACTCCAGGATGTTGGCTATGTTTACCAGTGTCACATCTTGCCCCTTTGCAGTACTCCAGATGAGATATCTTTTCCATTTTGCTGCATAATTCTTTCTTGTTGAAGGTCTACGAGCCTCCAGGATTATGTCTTTAACCCTTTGGGATAAATTTGGGTTAATTGCTGTTATGTAATGTTCCAGGCAGTTAGCTGCAGAGTTTTTAGGTTCGGATGCAGAATGTTGTAGTTGTTCTGTGTCAGCAGTAATGGGATCAGGGGCAGTGTCCATATTTGTTCCCGGAACATGCTCCTCAGCAGTGGATACCAATGTTGTCTTGGCCAGTCTGGGGCTATCAGAATGATCCTCGGATGTTCCTCTTTGATCTTGAGAAGCACCTTGTGCATCAAAGGAAGTGGTGGGAATGCGTATGCTGTCAGGCTTTTCCAACTGAAGGATAGGGAGTCCACCTTCCAAGCAAGTGGGTGGTAAGTCCTTGTGCAGAATTTCTTCAACTGGTAATTGAATGGGGATGCAAACAAGTCTATTTGTGGTAATCCCCATTCTCTTGTGATGGTTTTGAAAATGTCCGGATGCAGCATCCATTCGTGGGCATCTGTTGTAGTTCTGCTTAATAGGTCTGCTAGAATGTTTTCCTTCCCTGGTACATAAATTGCCTGTAACTGAATGTTGTAGCTCAGAGCCACATCCCATAGGTCCAGTGCCAGCCGGCATAGAGGGTATGAGTGTGTGCCTCCCTGTTTGTTGATGTACCACATAACTGTGGTGTTGTCTGTCCTTATCATCAACTGGCCTTCTTGGAGAAGAGGTCTGAAAGCCTGGATTGCCAATTTTACTGCCATCATTTCTTTTAGATTTATGTGCAGATGCAGCTGGTCTTGAGTCCATAGGCCTTGAATGCACTTGCCCATCATGTGTGCCCCCCAACCGAGGTCTGAGGCATCTGTCGTGATGGTTTGTCTTGGTTGACTTTTGCAGAAGGGCAGTCCTGTGTTTGATTGACAGGCCTGAGCCCACCATAAGAACTCTTGCTTCAGGCATGGGATCATTGGAAGTTTGGTTTCTAGGCTGTGCTTGTGCTGAGACCACAAATTGTTTAGGTACCACTGTAGCTTTCTCATATGAAGCCTGGCATGAGGGACCAGTATTATGCAGGATGCCATGAAGCCTAGAGCTTGTAGCACTTTTCTTGCAGTTAGATGGCTCTGCTTTGTTAATGCCAAGAAGTAGAGAGGAAGTTGCTCTTTCTTTTCTGCAGTTAGAAATGCCATTTGTTTTGATGTGTCCAGTTCTGCACCCAGAAAGGTTATTCTTTGGGATGGAATCAGCCTTGACTTTTTTGTATTGACTGTATATCCCAGGGCTTGTAGCAGGTAGATGACTCTTTGTAAGTCTTCTGTTAGTTTGTTTTTGTTGTCCGCTTGTATCAGGCAGTCGTCCAGGTAGGGATAGATTTGAATTCCTGAAGTCTGCAATGAGCGATTACTGATGCCAGGCATTTCGTGAACACTCTGGGCGCAGTAGATAAGCCAAAGGGCAATGCTGAGAATTGATAATGCTCTGATCCTGCAAGAAATCTGAGGTATCTTCTGCAAATTGGCCTTATGGGGACGTGCAGGTATGCCTCCTTGAGATCTAGAGTTACCAGCCAAGACTCCTTGCCCAGCATGGGAAGAAGCTGCTGTAGGGTCAGCATTTTGAATTTTGGAACAATGAGGAATGTGTTTAAAGCGGACAGGTCTAGAATAGGCCTCCATTTGTTTTCTTTTCTTGGTATCAGGAAGAGCCTGGAGTAAAATCCCTTCCCTTGCTCCATAAATGGTACCTTTTCCACAGCTCGCATTCTTAATAATTGAGATATTTGTTTTAGAGCTTCTGTCCTTTGAGAAGGTGGTAGGTTTGGCATTCCTCTCTTTCCTGGTAGTGTATGGAAATGGAACCTGTAACCTTTGTCTATAGTCTGCAAAATCCATTTTTCTCTTGTAATGCAGTGCCAGTTTCTTGAAAATAATGTTAGCTTTCCGCCTAAGGGTGCTTCTAGTTGTTCCCTGGTAGGCGGTGCCACCGCCAAGTCACTGTGATTGAGTTGTTGTAGTGGTGGTGGCTGTATCCGTGCCTCGCTGGTTGTTACCCTGCCACTGGCGACCCCTGTAGGCACCCCTGGATTGGTTTCTGCCTCTAGAGCCTATTCCTGCCTCTTTGTGCCTTAGAGGAGTCCGGAAAGGACCAATTCTTGGAGGGCCAATTCATGCTAAACCTTGGAGGTTGAACTTGTAAGAAATCTTTTACTGTTTGCACAGATTTTGCTTTCTTCCATCTTTTTTAGTACCTGCTGTGCGGGGGCACCAAATAAATTGACCTTGTCCATAGGTGCATCCGAAAGCTTAGATTTGACATGGTCTGGTAATGCCTGTTCTTTCAACCATGCATGCCTCCTGATAACTGTGCCAGTCATGGCCGATCTAAAGGAAGCCTCCAGTGCATCATAGCCACATTTTAAAGAATGGTTACTAACCTGCTGTATGTTATGTAACATTTCTTGAACATAGTTTTTATCTAAAGATTCTTCAGAGGACAGCTTTTTAGTCAACTGGTCAAGCATAAACTCTTGATATTGAATCATATGAAATTGGCAGTTCAAAGCTCTAGCTGACAAAGTAGCAGAGGTGTAAACTTTTTTACCCCATCTCTCTAAGGACCTGGATTCCCTTTCAGAGGGAGGGTTTTAGAAGAAGTAGCTGCTACAGCTTTAGGGCCCAGGGAGATAGTCTCTGGATCTGCAAAAGGGGCCTTATATAAGTGGTGATGAGTGTCCGGGACCCTGTAGTACCTATCGGGCTTAGCAGGAGCCGGAGGTAAAGTATCAGGAGCAGTGCAAGCATCATTAAATGCATCATCAACAACAGATAGAACTGGAGGTATAGCTAAAGGCCTATGCTGTGGCAAGTGTAGAAAGGTCCTAAGCCTTTTTCTAGAGTCTGAGAAATCTTGGCCCTGCCACTGAAATTGTCCTGTGAGAGGGGGGCTTGGCAGGCACAGGTTTTGATGCTTTGGCTGCTTTAGCCCTGGCAAAGGCCTTAATAGACATAGCTGGAGGAGGCCTAGCAGCTCCACGTGCAGGGGTAGAAATATCTAGGGGAATGGTGTCTGATAAATCCTGTGAAATCGCAACAGAAGGTTGGATTTCAGAAGCCGTTTCTACCAGGATAGAAGAGGCCTCGGTAGAAGGCAAGTTATCGGCTGAAGAAAGAACCGCTTGCTCGGTTTCGGCCGAAACCGAGACACTCGTGGTTTGCTTAACCGCGGTTTCGGCCAAAACCGCGGACCGCGGGTGTCGGTCCTTTTCTTTGCGCTTTTTGGTTATTTGCGTAGTCGGAGGATCCGACGGCATAATGTAGGCAAAATCGGAGCCGAAAATCTGCTCAGCAAAGTCCGAGCGACGTCTAAGCGTCCGTCGGTTAAAAGAAGCACAGGCTAGACAAGCTGCTACGTCGTGGTCTGGGCCTAAACAATGTATGCAATAGGAGTGGAAATCTTTATGAGGTATTTGTTTCCCACAAGATAAACAGTTATTAACT
This sequence comes from Protopterus annectens, assembly GCF_019279795.1. Classification (NCBI taxonomy): domain Eukaryota; kingdom Metazoa; phylum Chordata; order Ceratodontiformes; family Protopteridae; genus Protopterus; species Protopterus annectens. The sequence goes on from NC_056733.1 coordinate 13,522,273, forward strand.
TTCTCTGACATCGGCTGAGGCAAGAAAGAGTCCCCAACGGGGTACTTAGCTTTATAGAAGTCTTCGAAGTAGTATTCGGTAGTAGTAATCTCTGGATCTGACCGACCGGCACTTGCGAACAGCTTCTGCTTCGGGCGCCACGCGGCAAGAAAGACTGAGGAAAATGGCGTCGGCTGATGCCTTTATACCCGAAGAACTGCCACAATGACGTCGGGTGAAGTGCGACACCAGCCGAAGCCAGACCCAGACTTTGGAATCCGGCCGACCGAAGGGCTGCCTGACGACAGGACAACCCATTTGTAAAGACTGCAGATGCATCCTTGAAGGACATCAGGAACTACTGGGTCTTTTCTATATAAAAATTCATAAATGTCCTTATCAATTCTACCATCAAACAGATATTCTTCCAAATATGAATCAATTCTAGAATTTGCTATCTTTATCTGATTTTTAGAAATTCCCATATATGTACTATTGTCAAATAATAAATTTAACATTTCATCTGAATAATCGATACTCCGGAATAACACCACACCACCCCCCTTGTCTGGGATCATAACTCGTATATTTTTATCTCTTCTTAAATCATTTAGTAATTCATGTTCCCCCTAGTTAAATTCCAATAACTATTATTTTTATGATGTTTAAAAATGTTGTAAATATCCTCCATAACCAACTTCTCATATGTCTCTACCAAGGGATGTAGGATGGGATCGTATGTACTTTTTTTCTTTGGTAATTCATAACACTGAGAAGTATTGTCCCTTAATTTTTCTTGATGTTCTAAACTAATTTCTAAATTAAGTTCTCTGGTGTATAACTTCAAGGCTACTATATTATCAACAACATCGCCAGAAGTAGAAGGAATAAATTTTACACCCTTAGAAAACAACTTAAAATAATCATCCGTAATTAACCTGTCTGAATAATTTTATATTGTGAATCCTTCCTTCTGATGTATAATACTATCCTTGTTGTCAAAGGAGATGTTAGGTCTAGTGACATTTAATAAAAAATTTTCTTGTGTGGATAATATTGCCTGCTGTACTCTCCATTCTCCGTATAGTACTGTGCCAGTCTTTGCGAGCGTCTGACCCCTGGAAAATCCTCACCTATCTGATGATGTGTATTATCAGAATTTTCTTCCATGTTGTCCCATCTCACATTGTTTCTCACTACATCACTATACCTAGGTGATAAATAACCTGTATCATGTCCCTCAGACAAATGTGATGATGGTACCAAAGATTTTCCTTGCCTAACCTGTGAATATCTAACAGTTTTGTCTGCTTTGTAAATATACACTTGCTTATTTGAATAGCTTTTCTGATCCCTTTCCAATTTACATTTTTTCTTTTGAAATATATTATAGCATCTTTTATCAACCTTGTCTAACATCCTAAAATATAAAGCACTATAATGGGAAAACATCAAGTCATTCTTAACTTTCTTTTCTAAATCATGCACTTCTAATAATGTTGCTTCATTCTATTTTTCATAATAATGTAAAGTTTTTTTGATAAGTCCTAGACCTATTTTGTCAAAATAGTGTACATAATGATTCATGACTTCATCTGTATATGCAACACCAAAAGGAAATTTATAAATTTTAAGGCCTTGTGGCACGATTTTTAAAGAAAGACACTGCTTAAAAAATGCAATATCTATTTCAGTAGTTTTATATTTGAACAGTCTTTTTTCTAAATAATAAATCAAGTCTTTCAATGAAACCGCATTATGTCCCTTATCACGTATCAAATGGGAACTAGAACTCTCCATTCGCGGACTTTCCATGTTAGAAAACAAATACTGTTTTGAAAAGACTTGTTCAAATTTTTTATTGGCATCTCGCTGCCCAACTGTATCAATCATCTCCAACCGTTCATTAAAACGCTCTTTACTAACATTAGTTCTACTGTTGTTACAGTTGTCAGATACAGTACCTTGTTTTGGGTGGACTACTTGAGTGGAGACATTTGAACTGTTCCAACCCGTAGCAATTGGAAGTGGATTATTTCCAACTGCATCCTTATTGTTCACTTCCCTTTCTGTATTCGCCATCACTAGTTCACCATTCCGTTGAATAGAAGCCGCAATGATGCGACCTGTGCGGCTAACGTTGTCGGCAAAACCGGAACCAGCAACATTTGGCGGGTAGTTCAAACCTGCCTCCATAACCACACCATAACCATTATATCCAGGGGGTATAAAATTTACCCGTTCACCAATAAAGGAATGCCCAGCGGTAACACAACTCTCCTTTTGTGTTAGAAGTTCCAGTAACTTAGTTAATTCACCCTTCAAAACAGTAACTTCACCACGCTGTTGTCTAATTTCCGCTCCGGTATCCTCGGCCAAAACGGTCCTCGACAGATTTAAATCCTCCAAAGTATCCATAGCAGTTGTTCAGCAAAGAATTCGGCAAAAAAAACAAAACCAAGAATATGTAACTGAACAAACCAAATGCCAAAACAAAAAATAAGCCGAAAACTATGCGAAACATATGGAAACACTCAAACAGTGGAAAAAAGAAACATTTTAATAAAACATTTTAGCGCTTTCATCTCTGAGACTTCATCAGAAATAAAAACCGAACTACTAATTTAATTACACTTAAGTACTAAAAATGTCATGACACCACATCTATTAAAGAAATATAGCCATAAAAATTTCATATAATAATATAAACTTGAATAAAAATTCTGTATTATACCTAATATAATAGTACACAACTACTAAATATATATATAAAAAAATGGTTGTCTTATGTATGTTATAAATTATATTAAATCTTCATAGAGTACCTCAATTAATATATAAAACGTATAAAATTCATACCTATGAACATGTTTATTCTAATGATATGATGTCTCAAATTCACGCTGTGTAAACAATCAAATAAAGTCATATTCTATTGGCCCTTTCCAACAACATAGGTGCCAAAGATACATAGTCATTTAGACCTGGTGTAAACATAGCTGCCAGTCTAAATTACCACTGGCTCTCTTTCTTTTTTAAGGTATTCTTCCAATCACCCCCTCTGGGGTTAATCTGTATTATTTCCAGAATACCGAACACAAACTTTTCAAAATTCCCACAAACAGTAGAATGTCTATATAAAGCATTTGTAGTCTTTTGATTTTTTTATGTCATTTAAGTATTCGTATATTCTGTTTTTTAACATACGTTCAGTTTTACCTACATAAAAATGTCCACTTGTGGTACACCAAGCCAAATAAACCACTCCTCTTGTGTTACAATTATCCTTTTTAAAAATTATTTTACTCTTAATGTTGTTGTTTAAAACTATAATACGTTTCTTAATTATATATGAACAATACGCACACATGCCACATTGCTTAGCTCCTTGTAAGGCTTTACTAGTGTTACTGATTTTATATTCCAATAACTGTTTAACATTATGACCCACTTTGTTAATAAACCTGGGCTTGCTGCCTACTTTCTCTAAAACTTCTTTCCTAGTCCTGAAAATATTCCAATTTCTTTCGAACGCTTCCTGGACCAATCTAGTATTCATGTTATATTGTAGAATACAAGCCTTAGTAAAGTTTCCTAATTCTAGGCTATTTTCACTTCTCTAACCTTCCTCTTCTAAACAAGCTCCTAGTAAAGGTTTATATTTGATCCCCCATTGGTTGTAAACTTCTCGAAGAATGTTGTCTAAAAACTTCTGTGGATAACCCCTCTCCAAGAACATATTAGAAATAATATTAAATTCTCTAACCAAGTCTTCTTTACGGGAAGTCATCCGTGCAACTCTTATAGCTTGTCCCTTAACTATACTGATTTTTTGTCCTGATGAAGTCTCACTTAGAGTTGAAAGCGCTAAAATGTTTTATTAAAATGTTTCTTGTTTCCACTATTTGAGTGTTTCCATATGTTGCGCATAGTTTTCGGCTTATTTTTTGTTTTGGCATTTGGTTTGTTCAGTTACATAGCCATGCAACTATTCTCCATTTGCATGGGTGCCATGAAGTTAACCACCTCCGTTTTTAGGAGCCCAAAGTTAGCTTTGGAGATGTTTTTCATGGTGGTTACCTTTGCGGGGTGGGTGGGAGGTACTCCAAGGTGATTAGTTTGTGGTCGGATCTAACCAGGGAGGAGTTGACTAATGGTGTAGAGCAACAATCACCCATGTTAATAATGACCAGGTAAAGGATGTTGCTACCGCTAGTGGGGGTAAGAACGAGCTGGTCCAGGGCATTGGAATTAATGAATCTCAGGAAACATTGGACAAGTGTATTGGTACACGAGTAGTTGTTCCAGTTAATAGAGGGGTAGTTGAAGTCGCCCAGTATTACTGTGTTAGGCTGGACCCCAATCTTCTCCAGGGTGCTTAGGAACGTGGAGTGTAAGTCTTGGGACATGGTTGGGGACCTATATCAGGCTACGACCTGAATCACTGTCTTACCCAATGTTAGCTGCACCTGAAGTATCTCTGATGCATTATGGTGGGCTACCAGTCTGGTGGTGTGCACATCCTTTATGAATATGGAAACACCACCACCTTTGAAGTTTCGGTCCAAGTTCTGAGGCCAAAAGGTGTGGAATGAGTTATAGCCTGGATCCGCCACATGAAGAATGGCTCTAGCAAAACCAGCTCCAGATCTAGGGATGCCATCCAATTTGTAATGCATGGTGAAGGTATGTACAGAAATCCAAGTAGCTGCTTCTAAAATGGTATTAGTATCCAAACCCTAACTGAAAGCACTTAAAAAAGCCACAACCCTAGTAGAATGAGCCTCAACATGAAAAGGATACTCTTCCCACGGGAAAACATAAAAAAAGAAATAGCCTTTGAAATTCATAAGGAAATATTCTGCTTTGAAACATGCAATTCCAGAGCCCTGGGATGAAAAGAAACAAAAATGGTGATCAGATTTCCTCATAATTCAGATTTTATTTGGATAAAACTAAGGCTACCTGTGTACATCCAAGGTGTGTACAATCCTCACAATACAGGATTGTGGAGAAGGAAAAAATGTGAGCAAATGAATTGATTGGTTAAGAGACAAGTGGGCATAAAGGAAGGGTTAGTACGCAGGGAGACCTTGTCCTTACAGAAAATCAGAAAAGGTGGGGGAAGCCATTAAAGCTTGAAGCTCAGATATCCTTCTGACAGAAGTCAAAGCTAGTAAGAACAGTTTTCCAAGGACAGTGCTACAAGGAAGCTGTAGCTACAGGCTCAAATGGAGCCACAGTCAGCTTCTCCAAAACAAAGTTCAAATCCCAAGGAGGAAGAACAGCTTTCCTGGGAGGTCTAATGTACAGAACGCCTTTGAGAAAAAGTTTAACTTCTAACCTAGAAGCCAAAGGGGGGAGACAAAGGCAGACAGGCAGAAATGGCTGACAAATGAACTTTCACTGAGGAGTAAGCCAAACCATCATTGAGCAACTCACACAGGTATGAAAGAACCCATGGAACATCAACAGACAGTGGATCCAGGTTGTGTGAACAACACAAAATGAAAAACCTTTTCCATTTAGACAAGTAGGATTTCCTAGTATTGGGTTTTCCTGGCCTTCTGCAGTATCCCAAGCAAGTCCTGAGAAAAAGGTGTCTGAAAGGAATCAGAAGCATATCACCCACAGAGTCAAATGCAAGTTGACAGATGTGGATGGATAAGAGATTGTATGTCATGTATGAGAAGGTCCACCCTGTGAGGTAACTTGTCATGTGATGAATGCCCTTGGCTAAATGCAGAAGAAGAAGTAACCAATGCTGTCTTGCCAAAAGGGAGTCACCAGCAAGATTTCTGGTTTGTCCTGCTGAATCTTGAACAAGACTTTCTGAATGAGAGGAAAGGGGGGAAATGCGTAAAGAAACAACCCCCTCTATGAAATTGATAGGGCATCCATCTTCCTGGGACTCTGGCACAAAAAAGAGGAAGTTGTCTGTTCACAGGGGAGGCAAATAGATCTACTTGAGGAGTACCCCACCAGTGGACAATATGCAGAAACCCATCCATGTGAATTTTCCATTCAAGAGATTGAGTCATGGTCCTGCTCAGATTGTCTGCCACAGAATTCTGATTGGAGGAGACAAACTGCCCGAAGAGTCACCTAGTACTGAACTGTCAGTTCCCAAGTCATGAGAGCTAACCTGTACAGAAGGTACAACTTTGCCCGCCCCCCCATTTACTTACATACCAGAGAACAGTGGTGTTGTCTGTAAACAGTTTTAAAGGTCCTAGACAGAAACGAGGATGGAACGGCTGAAGGGCCAATATGAGGGATCTCATCTCTTTGATCTTGATAAGAACGAGACCAAAGGCCCTGTACCTTCATGGAAACATAGGTTGCCCCTGATCTTAGGTCAAAGGCATCTGTAAACAACTCAAGTGGAAAAGGAGGATGCAAATGAAGGCATGGGTTCAGGGATATCTGCTGAATCCACCAAAGGTGTTCCTTTTTGAGACAAGGGAGAAGAGGAACCACAAACTCCAGTGAATGTGCAAGCTGCATCAAAACTGATTTCAGGTACCACTGAAACTTCCTCATGTGAAGTCTGGCCAGACATAGCATGGGAATGGTGAATGCCATGAAACCCAGGAGCCTCAGAAACTCCCTGGCTGTAAGAGAAAGAAAAGAGAGAAGACTTTGGAAGTAGGAAATGAGAAACTAAGCTTTTGGAGGAGGAAGAGATGCCAGCATGACATCTGTCCGCAACCTACACCCCAGGAAGATGTGGTCCTGTGAGAGGAAAAAAGGACTTTTTGAAATGTACTGTGAACCCCAACCTATGCAGAAGAGAAATAGTGAACCGTAGATTTTGTTCCAGGGTTTCTGGACAAGGAACTAGAAAAAGAAGATTGTCCAGGTAAGGGTAAACCTGGATGCCCTGAAGTCTACAGTAAGGAATACCCTTGGGACAGTGGAAAGACCAGAGCAAAGCTGAGAAAGTACAGTTTTGTACCTACCATAAATGTAGATGTTCGAGTGGTTATGCTACTGCAGTCATCACACTTGGGTTATCCTGCCGTCAGGCAGTCCCGCAGTCGGCCTGAATTCCAAAGCCTTGGTCCGGCGTCTGTTGTCATCGCTTCTTCCCTGACGTCAGTGCGGCAGGGGTATAAAAGAGGCAACCAACGCCATTTTCTTCAGTTTTTCTTGCCCCAGATGTCAGGTGCCCCAAACTAAGAAGGCAAAATAAGAAGCTTGCAAAACATACCTTAGTGCAAAACAATGGTACTAGTTGTAAGCAAATACACCATATAGACATGCATCCCAAAGGTTGAAGTACATGGAGGTATAAGAAAAGCCTTGTTAGGTAGAGGGGATGGAGGGAGGGTAACCTGGACTGCAGCAGCATAACCACTCGAACATCTACATTTATGGTAGGTATAAAACTGTACTATGTTCATCGTGCTATGCTGCTGCAGTCATCACACTTGGGTAGAGTCCCAAAGCTATGGTTGGGTGGTAGGAGCTAAACTGGGTTAGGTGCAGCTAAGATGCCCTGCAGAACTGCAGTGGCAAACCCAGCTCTAGTTTTTGAGTATAGAGGAAGGTGGTAATGCTTAGTGAAGGTGTGCACTGAACTCCAGGTAGCTGCCTCCAGAATGTCCTTTGTTGGGACTCCTCGGAGGAAGGCTGCTGAGGTTGCTGTAGCCCTGGTAGAGTGAGACCTAATACTAGCAGGCACTGCTTTCCCGTGATGTGAGTAGCAAAAGCGGATGCAATGCGCTATCCATTTGGAGATGGTCTGTTTTGAAATAGCCTTTCCTTCTAAGCCTGGTGCATAGGATACCAGGAGTTGGACAGATTTTCTGAAGGCCTTTGTCTTGTCCAAATAGTAACGTAACTGTCTGTGAATGTCCAAAGAGTGAAGGAGTCTTTCTCCTTTATTCTGTGGGTTTGGATAAAAGGTGGGCAAGTGTATGGTCTGATTGAGAGCCACACTGGATACTACCTTTGGCATGAAGGAAGGGTTGGTGCGTAAAGATACTCTGTCCTGATGGAAAATGATGAAAGGTTCCACTGCCATAAGTGCCTGCAGTTCTGAGACTCTGCGTGCTGAGGTGATAGCCAGTAGCAGGGCTGTCTTCCATGACAAGTATTGAAGCTCTGCTGAAAAGGCTGGTTCGAAAGGAGAAGTGTCAACTTTTCCAGAACAAAATTTAGATCCCAAGTTGGAGTTGGTGGTTTTCTGGGGGGTCTTATATTTTTTGCCCCTCTGAGAAACTGCCTTAGCAAAGGATGAGAGAAAATGGGAGGAACCGTATCATATTGAGCTGAAATGGCTGAAGCATGGATCTTTATGGATGAGAAAGAAAGGTCTTTGTGTAGCATCTCAGTTAGATATTGGAGTATGTGCGGAATATTTGGGATGCCACGATTTAGGTTTCTGGCATGACTCCATACACAAAATCTTTTCCATTTGTCTGAGTAAGTTTTTCTGGTGCTGGGCCTCCTGGCCTCCAAAATGACATTCTGGACGTCCTTTGAGAGAAGTGTTGTTTGATGATTTAAGGTATTTTCCATGCAGCTAGATTTAAGGTCCTTAGTTGACTGTGAAGGATCTTAGAGATTTGTTGGGTTAACAGCAGAGGGAACTGAGGTAAGATCCATGGAGGGCTGTGAGTCAAGTGTCGTAGTAGTGGGTACCAGTGTTGATGTGGCCAGTCCGGAGCAATAAGGATCATCTGTGGTCTCTCTGATCTGGCTTTCAGTAATACCAGAGTCAGTAGAGGCAGAGGTGGGAAGGCGTAGACTGACAATGCTGTTCAACTGAGTGATAGGGCATCCACTTTCCAGGCTAGGGGATGATAAGTCCTTGTGCAAAATTTTTGCAGCTGGCAATTGTTGGTTGAGGCAAACAGATCTATGTCTGGTGGTCCCCACCTTTGAGTTATCATTGAGAATACTCGTGGGTGTAGTCTCCACTCGTGAGGGTCTGTCAAATTTCTGCTTAATTTGTCTGCCAAAATGTTTTCTTTTCCTGGCAGGAAGTGTGCTTGCAGTTGTACTTGGTAAGTTAATGCTGTGTTCCACAAGTCCATTGCCTGTCTGCATAGTGGGTAGGAGTGCGTTCCTCCTTGTTTGTTTATGTACCACATAACTGTGATGTTGTCTGTCCTTATTAGAAGTTGCCCAGGATGCAAGAGGCCCTTGAAGGCTGTTAGTGCATTTTTTACAGCTAGCATCTCCTTTTGATTGATGTGTAGTTGCCTTTGGTTTGCAGACCATTTGCCCTGCATGCATTGTCCTGCCATGTGTGCACCCCAGGCATAGTCTGAGGAATCTGTTGTCAAGGTTTGGCTTGCTGGAGGTGAGATAAAAGGAAGGCCCTTGTTTGCATGGCATGCTTGAGCCCACCATAGAAACTCTTTTTGAAGGCAGGGAATGAGCGTTATACTTGCTTCGAGGCTGTGTCTGTGTTGGGACCATACGCTTTTAGGTACCATTGTAGTTTTCTCATATGCAGCCTTGCATATGCAATTAGTTGAATGCAGGATGCCATGTACCCCAATGCCTGCAGGAATTTCCTTGCAGTGAGCTGGGTAGAAGTTGCCATCTTTTTGAAGTACTGAGCCAGTTGTTTTTGCTTGGCTGGCGTGAGGTAAGCCATCTGGGCCGTTGTATTCAAGCTGGCACCCAGGAAAATTATTTCTTGTGAGGGTATTAGTTTTGACTTCTTTTTGTTTGCTGTGTACCCTAGGCAACTTAGCAACTTTTGTTACAAATGCCAGATGGTGTAGTAGGATGTCTTTGCTGTCCGCTTGGATCAGGCAGTCGTCCAGATATGGATAAATTTGTATTCCTCGCTGTCTGCAGTATGCAATTACTGATGTCAGGCATTTCGTAAATACTCTGGGTGCAGTAGATAAGCCAAAGGGCAATGCAGAGAATTGATAATGCGTTGTGCCTGCCAAAAATCTGAGGTATCTTCTGCAATCTTGTCTGATAGGGACATGCATCTGCTGAATCTACCAAAGGTGTTCCTTTTTGAGACAAGGGAGAAGAGGAACCACAAACTCCAGTGGATGTGCATGCTGCATCAAAACTGATTTCAGGTACCACTGAAACTTCCTCATGTGAAGTCTGGCCAGACATAGCATGGGAATGGCGAATGCCATGAAACCCAGGAGCCTCAAAAACTCCCTGGCTGTAAGAGAAAGAAAAGGGAGAAGACTTTGGAAGTAGGAAATGAGAAACTAAGCTTTTGGAGGAGGAAGAGATGCCAGCATGACATCTGTCCGCAACCTACATCCCAGGAAGATGTGGTCCTGTGAGGGGGAAAAAGGACTTTTTGAAATGTACTGTGAACCCCAACCTATGCAGAAGAGAAACAGTGAACCGTAGATTTTGTTCCAGAGTTTCTGGACAAGGAACTAGAAAAAGAAGATTGTCCAGGTAAGGGTAAACCTGGATGCCCTGAAGTCTGCAGTAAGGAATACCCTTGGGACAGTGGAAAGACTAGAGCAAAGCTGAGAAAGTACAGTTTTGTACCTACCATAAATGTAGATGTTCAAGTGGTTATGCTGCTGCAGTCATCACACTTGGGTTATCCTGCCGTCAGGCAGTCCTGCAGTCGGCCTGAATTCCAAAGCCTTGGTCCGGCGTCGGTTGTCGTCGCTTCTTCCCTGACGTCAGTGCGGCAGGGGTATAAAAGAGGCAGCCGACGCCATTTTCTTCAGTTTTTCTTGCCCCAGATGTCAGGTGCCCCAAACTAAGAAGGCAAAATAAGAAGCTTGCGAAACATTCCTTAGTGCAAAACAATGGTACTAGTTGTAAGCAAATACACCATATAGACATGCATCCCAAAGGTTGAAGTACATGGAGGTATAAGAAAAGCCTTGTTAGGTAGAGGGGATGGAGGGAGGTTGACTGCAGCAGCATAACCACTCGAACATCTACATTTATGGTAAGTACAAAACTGTACTATGTTCATCGTGCTATGCTGCTGCAGTCATCACACTTGGGTAGAGTCCCAAAGCTATGGTTGGGTGGTAGGAGCTAAACTGGGTTAGGTGCAGCTAAGATGCCCTGCAGAACTGCAGTGGCAAACCCAGCTCTAGTTTTTGAGTATAGAGGAGTCTTTTCTTGGAGTCAGAGTAATCTTGTCCTTCCCAGAGGAAATGCTCTCTCATGGTGTGCAGGGTTTCCCCAAAAGAGAAGTCTTCAGGGGGGGAAACAGAGGGAATAGACTCCTCAGCATCTGAGTCCTCGTAGAGAGGGAAGGGGGTAATCCTGTTCCTCTGAGTCTGCTGAGGAAATGGATTCCTGGTCAGGAGGAGGTAAATCTTCCCCCAGTCTAGGCCTTTTGTCAGGAGGGGGCTGGGAACCTCTGAAACAGTCTTGAGTAAAATCCTTGACCTTGCTCTTTTGCAGGTACCTTTTGAATTGCTTTCATGTTCATGACAGCTGAAATTTGGTTTGTTGGCAGATTTGGCATGCCTCTCATCCATAGTAAAGTGTGAAAATGAAATCTGTAGTCTCGGGTAATAATATCCAGAACCCATTTGTCCTTTGTTATGATGTGCCAATTTTGTGGGAAAAGAGCCAGTTTTCCTCCTAGAGATGCTGTCTGGGCAATTTTGCTTGGCAGGCGAAGAGGAAAGTCATTGAGTTTGTTTTCTGAAGGGTTGAGATCTGTCGTCTCCCCCTCTTTGAGTTGCTGTTTGCCATTGTCTAGGCCTGAAGGTACCTTGTGCCTGGCCTCTGCCCCTAGGGCGTCTGTACCTGCCCCTTTGGGGTCTGTCTGAAGCAGGAAAATTCCAGTTTTTTGATGGCCAGTTTCTGCTGAAGCGAGGAGGTTGTACCTGTAAAAAATCTTTAACTGTTTGCATTGATTTTGCCTTTTCTTCCATCTTCTTTAAAAACTTCCTCTGCTTTGACACCAAATAACGCATCCTTTTGCCGTGGAGCATCCAGTAACTTTGCTTTGACATGTTCTGGTAAGGTCTGCTCTTTTAGCCAAGCATGTCTACGTATTACAGACCCTGTGACTGCTGCCCTACATGAGGACTCCAAAGAATCAAAACCACACTGCAAGGTATGTTTACCCACTTGTTCTGCTGCATGCAACAAATCTTGCATCCCTTTGAAATCTAGTTGATCTGTTTGAGGGATCATTTTCTGTTTTAACTGAGTAAGCAAGTACTGCTGGTATTTAATCATGTGGAATTGGCAGTTTAATGCCCTCATGGCCAAAGTGGCAGAGGTATACACTTTTTCCCCCATCTTTCTAATGCCCTGGAATCTCTTTCTGCAGGTAGTGGATTCTTAGCAGTAGAGGCCTTAACCCCTTTGGGACCCTGGGAAATGGTTTCTGGGTCTGCAGCAGGGCTTTTATATAAAAAACTGTGAGAGTCAGGGACTCGACGGTATCTGTCTGGTTTAGGTGGTGCTGGAGGTAAGGAATCTGGATTTAGACTGGATTCCGTGTAGACATCATCCAGAATGTCTAAAACAGGAGGAATGGCTAGGGATCTATGCTGAGGTAGAAGAAGAAACTCACGGAGTCTTTTCTTGGAGTCAGAGTAATCTTGTCCTTCCCAGTGGAAATGCTCTCTCATGGTGTGCAGGGTTTCCCCAAAAGAGAAGTCTTCAGGGGGGGAAACAGAGGGAATAGACTCCTCAGCATCTGAGTCCTCATAGAGAGGGAAGGGGTAATCCTGTTCCTCAGAGTCTGCTGAGGAAATTGATTCCTGGTCAGGAGGAGGTAAATCTTCCTCCAGTCTAGGCCTTTTGTCAGGAGGGGGCTGGGAACCTCTGATAAGGGTAATCAGGTCCTCCGCCATTTTGAGCATCTGTTTTTTAGGCATAGGGACCTGTGTGGGAGTCTGTGGACCCGGTTTCTTAACCTTTGGAAGCTTAGCGTATGACTTAACAGAGAGAGTCGTCGGTTTAAAGACGCCTTCTGAAACCGAAGGCCTGTCCATAGTCTCCGGATCGCCGCCAGGGCTGGCGTCCGCGAGTTGAGGAGGAACCGGCTCCAGTGGCCCAGTAGATTCTGACTGAGAGGTAGTCGTATTTTCTAAATCTGCGGTAGTCAGGGGCTGCGTAGGCCCCTCACTGAATACCGAAGATCCGGCGGCAGGCCTAACCGAGACCTGGGTTATCTGGTCTAGGTCTAGGCTGCCAGTCTGTGTCCTTGCGTTTTTTAAACAAAGCGGTTGTCGGAGGTTCCAACGACATAATGTAGTTGAAGTTTCTGCCAAAATAATGTCGGGCAGTATCAGCCCAACGCTTAATAGTGCGTTTATTGAACCTAGTGCAAAACCGACAACCAGAAATGGCGTGGTCTGGGCCTAGGCAAGGAATACAATAAGAATGAAAATCCTTATGAGGTATTTGCTTCCCACAAGAAATACAATTATTAACTTTGTCTGACATCGGTCTGAGGCAAGAAAAGTTTCCCCAACGGGGTACTTAGCTTTACAGAAGACTTCGGCTGAAATTCTGTTTGAAAATCTCAGTAGCTGGCCGACCAGCACTTACAAACTGCTTCTGCTTCGGATACCGCGCGGCAAGAAAGACTGAAGAAAATGGCGTTGACTGCCTCTTTTATACCCCTGCCGCACTGACGTCAGGGAAGAAGCGACCACAACCGACGCCGGACCAACGCTTTGGAATTCAGGCCGACTGCGGGACCGCCTGACGGCATGATAACCCAAGTGTGATGACTGCAGCAGCATAGCACGATGAACATCTGAAAGTGCAAGGAAGCAATAGAGAAACAAACATTTCCTGTAAAGGGGAAGAATGGGAATGTGAAGATAATCATTATTGATGTCCAAAGAGGCCTTGAAGAATAAGAGGAAAGTACAGTTGTGTACACTTACCATAAATGTAGATGTTCGGGTGTCTTCACTGTTGCAGTCATGACTATAGGGTTCTCCCCTGCCGGTAGGCAGTCCTCGGTCAGCCAGAATCCCAAAGTCTGGGTCCGGCGTCGGCTGTTCAGCCATGCTCCCTGACGTCAGAGCGCCAGGAGTACAAAGCTGACAGCCGACGCCATGTTCTCCAGTTTTTCTTGCCCCAGATGTCAGGAGTCCCAAAATGAATAAGGTCCCATACCCTTTGCAAATACACCTCAGAAGAATGGTGAAAAAAGGAACCACAGAAAAGTAAAAATAAGAGGGGACAGGAGGGAGGGAAACCCAGACTGCAACAGTGAAGACATTCGAACATCTACATTTATGGTAAGTGTACACAGCTGTACGACGTTCATCCCAATCCCAAAGCAGAATGAAAGTGAGGTGGTCATAAAGAAGAAGGGGCGGCTAAAAGGCCCTGCAAGATTGCAGAAGCAAAGCCTGCCCTGGACTTAGAGTAGAGAGGTAGATTGTAGTGCTTTGAAAAGGTATGCACTAAACTCCAAGTTGCAGCTTCCAAAATGTCTTTGGTAGGAACTCCCCTGAGGAAGGCAGCGGAAGTGGCAGCAGCTCTGGTGGAATGAGTCCTTATACTCCCTGGGATTTGCTTTCCATGGTGTGTATAGCAAAATCTGATTCCATGAGCAATCCATTTAGAAATGGTCTGTTTTGAAATGGCTTTACCTTGGGAACTTGAAGCATAAGAAACAAACAATTGCTCTGATTTCCTGATGTCCTTGGTTCTGTCCAGGTAAAAACGTAGTTGTCTGTGTACATCCAAGGAATGTAAGATCCTTTCCCCTTTATTTTGAGGAGTGGGGAAAAAAGTTGGCAAGTGAATAGTTTGATTTAAAGCCACTATGGAAACCACCTTAGGCATGAAAGTAGGATTAGTCCTTAAAGACACCCTGTCTTGATGAAAAATAATATAAGGTTCCACAGCCATAAGAGCTTGCAACTCAAACTCTCCTGGCAGAGGTCAGAGCTAACAGGATGGCTGTTTTCCAAGATAAAAACTTGATGTCAGAAGTGGCAGCAGACTCAAAAGGAGGTAAGGTGAGTTTTTCCAAAACACAGTTAAAGATCCCAAGCAGGAATGGGAGGAGATCTAGGGGGCCTTAAGTTCTTAGCTCCTCTGAGAAACTGTCTCATGAGCTGGTGGGAAAAGATTGGAGGGTCTGTATTATAATGAGCGGAAATAGCAGAGGCATGTATCTTAATGGAAGAGAAAGAGAGACCCTTATGTAAGAGGTCTGTCAGGTAAAGTAAAATCAAAGGAATGTTAGGAAGAAGAGGATCAGAATCCTGAGCCTGCATCCAGGAACAAAATATTTTCCATTTTCCTGCACAAGATTTTCTAGTGCTAGGACGTCTAGCTTCTAAATTGACATCCATAACCTGCTTGGGTAGGAGAGAATGAATCAAAGACCCTGGATTAACCAGGCCGCCAGGCTGAGAGTTCTGACATGGGAGTGTAGAACCTGACCCTGGTGTTGGGACAGAAGGTTCGGAGACTGTGGTAAAATCCAAGGAGGCTCCAGACAAAGGTTTTTCAGAGTTGGGTACCAAAACTGTCTAGGCCAATTTGGGGCCAGCAAGATTATCATCTTGGGCTTGTCTTGTTTGATCTTTAATAATACCCATGGAAGAAGAGGTAGAGGAGGAAAGGTGTATCCCGAGAGGTTTCTCCAACTGAATGATAGTGCATCCACTTTCCAAGCTTTTTCATGGAAAGTCCTAGTGCAAAAAATCTGTAGTTGATGATTGAGGTGGGATGCAAAGAGGTCTATGTGAGGACATCCCCAGACTGTTGTTATCATCTTGAATATTTCGGTGTCCAGCATCCACTCATGTGGGTCCGAAAGGTTTCTGCTCAGACTGTCTGCCAGGAAGTTTTGCTTCCCTGGTAGAAACTGAGCTTGAAGGTCCAGATTGCAAGCTAGAGCTGTGTTCCACAGATCCATGGCTAGTCTGCAAAGGGGGTAGGAATAAGATCCCTCTTCCTTGTTTATGTACCACATAACTGTGATGTCGTCTGTCCATATCAGTAGTTGTCCTGGGTGTAGAAGATTCCTGAAGGCCAATAGGGCTTTCTGAATGGCTAACATTTCCTTTAAATTGATATGCAGGTGCTTCTGATCCTTTGTCCAAAGGCCTTGCAGACAGTAGCCCAGAAAATGGGCTCCCCAGGCATAATCTGAGGCATCCGTGGTTAGTATCTGAGTGGCAGGATGCAGGTAGAAGGGTTTTCCTTTGTTTAGAGTACATGCCTTGGACCACCAAAGGAACTACTTTTGAAGACAAGGCAGGACGGAGATCAGTATATGTCTAAACTGTGGCAATGCTGAGACCATACACTTTTTAGGTACCACTGTATTTTCCTCATATGTAGTCTTGCATATGGTATGAGAAGGATGCAGGAGGCCATGTAACCCAAAGCCTGCAGGAATCTCCTTGCAGATAGCTGAGTTAAAGTTGCCAAGGTTTTGAAAGTTGAAGCCAGCTGTAACTGTTTTTCATATGTCAGAAATGCCATCTGGGTTGTTGTGTTTAGAGAAAAACCCAGAAAAATTATCTGTTGTGAGGGAGTCAAATTTGACTTTATGTTTACAGTGAATCCCAGGAACTTGAGAAGATTCTGAACAAACTGTAGATGCTGGAGTAAGACATCCTTGCTGTCTGCCTGAATAAGACAGTCGTCCAGATAAGGGTAAATTTGAATACCCTTGAGTCTGCAATAAGCTACTACTGGAGCCAGGCATTTGGTGAAGACCCTGGGCGCAGTAGACAATCCAAAGGGCAGCGCCGAGAATTGAAAGTGCCTCGATCCGGCCTTGAACCGGAGGTATTTTCTGCGGTCCTGTCTGATGGGAATGTGTAAATATGCCTCCTTTAAATCTAAAGTTACCATCCAGGCATTTTTGGTCAGCATTGGAAGTAGCTGCTGTAGAGTAAGCATCTTGAATTTTGGTATCTCTAGAAAAGTGTTCAAGACTGACAGATCCAGAATGGGTCTCCATGAATTTTGCTTCCTGGGGACTAGAAAGAGCCTTGAGTAAAAACCTTGTCCCATCTCTGAAAGTGGAACTAGTTCTATGGCTTTCATAGCCAAGAGAGCTTCCACCTGGTTTAAGGCCTCTGTCCATTGATGTTTTGGAAGATCTGGCCATCCACTTGGCCTTGGTAGGGTATGAAAATGGAATTTGTAACCTCTTGAAACCACATCCAGAACCCACTTGTCTTGGGTTATACGAGTCCAATTTTGGTGAAAAAGAGAAAGTTTTCCTCCGAGAGGGGCTTCCAGACAAGAAGTTCCTGCAGCCCAACAGAGGGAGTCATTGAGTCTGTTTCCTATGAGCTTGCGACCTGTCCTCTCCTCCCCTAGGGGTGGAAGCAGTCCGCTGTCTTGGTCTGTAAGAGGCTTGTGTTTGAGGCCTTCCTCGGGAGCGTCGGTATCTACCCCTTTGAGGCCTGTCTGAATTGGGAAAGGACCAATTTTTAGTAGGCCAATTCCTACTAAATCTGGGTGGCTGTACTAGTAAGAAATCTTTAACTGTTTGCATGGATTTTGCCTTGTCCTCCATCTTTTTAATCACCTCTTCAGCCTTAGATCCAAACAAAACATTATGCTGAACAGGAGCATCCAATAATTTAGCTTTTACTTGATCTGGCAAATTTTGTTCCTTTAACCATGCATGCCTTCCAATTACTGTGCCAGAGGCAGCAGCCCTACAGGAAGCCTCCAAGGCATCAAATCCGCAGTGTAAACCATGCTTCCCAACTTGTTCAGTGGCATGCATTAAGTCATGTAATTCTTTATCATCTGCACAGGCAGAAATGGAAGTTAGCTTTTGCTTCAAAACAGACAGGAGAAATTGCTCGTATTTCAACATATGAAACTGACAGTTTAAAGCCCTAATAGATAAAGTAGCAGAAGTGTACACTTTTTTGCCCCATCTTTCTAAAGATCAGGAATCCTTCTCAGTGGGAATGGGGTTTTTAGCAGAAGCGGCCTTAACGCCCTTAGGACCCTGAGAAATGGTTTCAGGGTCAGCAGTAGGGTTCTTGTATGAAAATTGATGGGAATCAGGAACCCTGTAATATCTGTCAGGCTTAACAGGAGCTGGAGGAAAAGAGTCAGGGGTTAAGTTAGCTTCCGAAAAAGCATCATCCACAATATCCAAAATAGGAGGAATAGCCAGGGGTCTATGTTGGGGAAGAAGAAGAAAATCCCTTAGTCTTTTCTTAGATTCCGAATACTCCTGTCCTTCCCAGTGGAAATGTTCCCTCATTTCATGCAAAGTTTCCCCAAAAGAGAAGTCCTCAGGGGGAGAAGCTGAAGGAATGGATTCCTCAGCATCAGAATCCTCATAAGGAGGGAAACAATATTCCTGGTCAGAAGAAGAAACTGAAGAAACAGAAGTCTGATCAGAGGAGTTATAATAAACATCCTGCCTTGACCTTTTATCTGGAGGGGGATGTGAACCCCTAATCATAGTAAGCAAGTCCTCCGCCATCTTAAGTAACTGTTTCTGTCACTTGGGTGCCGGTTCAGAAGAGGCCTGTGTTGCAGTCTTTGATTTAGGTTCATAGGTTCATACTAGGCTATCTGCCCGAGGGCATTTACAAGCCTAGCCCATAGTTTTGTGGCTTACGCCACCCCTTTAGTATGGGGAACTATACCCATTATTTTGCTGTGCCTCTGTCGAGCAGTGACACTGAGGTAATCCCTGGGGTATATCTGCGATCTCCCATCCATTGGTCAAGATTTCTCTTGAACAAGGCCAGCGAGGTGCTCTGCCTCGCATATACCGGGATTTTATTCCACAGCATAGGGAGTCTTTGGGTGATGAATCTATCCCTCCAGCACGTCCTATTAATAGCCGTGTCGAGGTTTAAGTCTCCCGCCCGTGTGGCTCTGACGGATCTAGAGTTTTTGAGGTGAAGCATATTCATCAAATCTGGGTTTGACATGGCCTTGTATGTTAGGCAAAGGTCACCTCTGAGCAAGCGGTAAGCGACTGAATAAAGCTGGAGTTCTTTCAGTCGGGCAGCATAGGACAGATGTTTGAGACCCTTTATCCTTTTGGTGAGGAACTTTTGTGGCCTCTCCAGCTGCTGCAAGTGTCGGGTCAGATACATTCCGAATGGGGCATTGTACTCAATCATTGGTCTGATGAGTGATGAGTATAGGGAGACTATGACCTCCCTTGATCTAGATGAGAATCCCTTCATGATAAGGTGGGCAATGTAGAAGGTCTTCCTAACTACTTTAGCTACATGGGTGTCGAATGACAGACTACTATCAACCTGGGTCCCCAGGTCCCTGATAACTTCTTCTGTGCTCAGTGGATTGCCACCTATTTGGTAGCTAGGGGTAACCTTGTTTTTCCCGAAGGGTATGACTATGCATTTTTTGGCATTTAACTTTAGGCCATGGCTCTGGCACCAGTTATCCGTTTCTGTGAGACCCTTCTGAAGGATATCTGTGTCAGATGTGTTTTTACTATGGCCCAGTTTGCAGTCATCTGCAAACTTTGTTAGCCATAAACCTCCTGTGTTTGCTTGTACTTCGGAAAAGTAGATGCCAAACAAGAGTGGGCCCAGGACTGAGCCCTGTGGTACACCACTTGTGACAGGCTTTGAGTCTGACATGGCGTCAGCAACTCTGACCCTGTGGGTTCTGTCACTCAGCCAGTTTGCAACCCATCTTGTGATGTATGGGTTAACATTTAAGCTGATGAGTTTTTCAATGATACCCGAGTGGGGTATTGTATCAAAGGCCTTCGCCAGATTGAGGTAGGCTGTATGGACTGCCTTTCCCTCATCAATGGCTTTGGTGACTGTTTCGAAAAAGTCAACCAAGTTTAGAAGGCATGATCTGCCTTTGACAAAGCCAAACTGGGATGGATCCAAAATCTGCAAATTCCCTATGTCTTTATTTATGAGGTCCATTATGATCCTCTCCATGGCTTTGCAGATAAGGCTTGTCAAGCTAATGGGCCGGTAATTTCCAGGGTCGGTGGAGGCACCGCCTTTGTGAAGTGGGACCACAGTTGCAGTGCGCCACTCCTGGAGTGTATCCAGAGGTAAGACTATGATTAAACAGCTGTCCTAGCTGTGGGTTTAATTCCTCGTTGAGTTCGTGGAGCACACAGCCGGGACACCATCAGGTCCCATGGATGCTGTGTTTTTGCTTTGGAGAGAGCAGTTCTCACTTGGGCGTTGGAGATGTTTGGGGGCTGCAATCGCTGGTATAGATATCTCTCCTTTGGGGAGGGGAGTTTGCACTGAACCTGTCAGCCAGTATGTTGGCAATGTCTGTAGGATCAGTAATCTTCACATCATTTTGAACTAGTTCTGAGCATATCTGGGAGTTTCCTCCCAGGTTTCTAACATAGCTAAAGAAGGCCTTATGATTGTCTTTTGAGTCTTTAGCTATTTTTCTCTCAAAATTTGCTTTGGATGATTTTATGAGAGCTCTTAGTTTTTACTTATAGTGATCAAGGATGTCTTACCTTTTAAGGATTTTGCTCTATCTTGTAGTAGCTTCCTCCTTTTGTTGTAGAGTTTGTTTATGGCTGGGGTCCACCAGACTGGACGCTTGCCTTTGGTACAAAGAGTCTTTGTTTTGCTTGGGATTGCCTTATCCATGCAGTCCTGCAGGTGCTGGTAGAAGGCATTTGTAAGTGATTCAGCGGCTTGAGTACTGTTTTCCCGGCTCGGGGCCTTAAAGGAGACCACACTAGTCTTTAGAAGTGTGAAGTCGGCCTTCGAGAAGTTCTTTACTGTGGTCTTTTTTATTTCAGGTGGGGGTGGGATGAGGACCTCCAGCGAGATTAGTTTGTGATCTGATCTCACCAGTGAGGGGTATACTTCCGGTGTTGAACATTGTGCTCCCATGTTCGTGATGATGAGATCAAGTATGTTTTCTCCTCTTGTGGGGATGGTGACTAGTTGTTCCATGGCATTTGAGTTTATAAATTCCAGGAACTTTTGGGCTAGGGTGTTTGGGCTTGAGTAGTGTTCCCAGTCTATATTAGGGTATTTGGAAGGAGTCTTTGCCTTTGTCTTTGGCTTTGCCTTTATTAGAAGCTGAGTAGGCCTGAAAACCCCTTCGGAAGCCGGTACCTGCACAGCGGCTCCGGACCCATCCAAAGGAGCATTGTCCGAAGGTCCTGCAACAGAAATATTCAAAGGCCTAGTTCGATCCTCGTGGGAGTCCGTTTCAGCCATCGGTTCTGAAATGGCCGACGACAGGGGCTGCAAAAGCGCCTCACTGACGACGGCTGAACCTGAAGCTGGCTCTGCTTGAACGATATCGTCTGCTTTGGACCTCGGAGGCCTGTCTTTGTCCTTGCGTCGTTTGTGAACTCCGGTAGCCGGAACCGTATCCGATGACATTTTGTAATTAAAACGCCTACTGAAGTAATGAAATGCAAAATCGTACCTTCGTTTAATTGTACGTTGATTGAATCTAGCACAAAACCGACAACTAGCTACGTCGTGGTCAGGGCCTACAGGAATACAGTAAGAATGAAAATCCTTATGAGGTATTTGCTTCCCACATGAAATACAATTAACTTTTTCTGACATTGGACTGGAGCAAGAAAAAAGTTTCCCCAACGGGGTACTTAGCTTCGAGTAGGAGAAGAAAGTCTTCGGACTGAAGTTTGTTCAGAAAAAAAAATTGTCAGGAGTCAGCCGACCGGCACTTGCGAACTGCTATCACCGCACGGCAAGAAAGACTGGAGAACATGGCGTCGGCTGTCAGCTTTGTACTCCTGGCGCTCTGACATCAGGGAGCATGGCTGAACAGCCGACGCCGGACCCAGACTTTGGGATTCTGGCCGACCGAGGACTGCCTGCCGGCAGGGGAGAACCCTACAATCATGACTGCAACAGTGAAACACGATGAACATCCAAGGTTTGCAAGGAAAACCTGGTTGGAACATTCAGAAAAATATTGTGGTGAGTAAGATCCTGAATGGGTCTCCATGGGCCATCTTTTCTAGGTATGAGAAGCATCCTGGAGTAAAACCCTCTTCCTCTGAGGGGTGCAGGAACTTCTTGAATTGTTCCCTGATGTAGCAACTCCTGAAGCACCAGTGGAAATAGATGCAGTTGGTCTTGAGGTGGTTTGTCACTAACTTGGCAGAAAACCACAATTTTATGAAAAATGGACCAAAAATATGAGGCAAAAATCTGGACAGTTTGTGAAAATCTGTACAATTGAGAGGTATGTGAAGTACCCTTGTTTGATAATAGAAAGAACCCATGAGTCTTGAATAATGGCTTCCCAAACTGAAAGAGACCGGGAAATATGAAAAAGGAACAAGGCTGAGATGAGTGTGGTAGTCATAGACTACCTGGCTTGTCTGAAAAGGGGTGCTTCTGGGCAGGAACTGGCTGAGAGGGCTTAGACTGAAGAACTCTCTTACCTCCCTTTTTGTTTTTAGAAGTGGGTAGGCGAGCTTGTTTCCAAAAAAATGTCTGAGGGATAATTCCTCTGAAATTTGCAAACAGAAGAAACAAAGATACATTTTAAGTCCTGTAGTCCCTTACCTTTCTCCTGCAAAGATTTAAACAAATCTGCAGCTGCAGCCCCAAACAAATCACTACTGTCTAAGCAGCATCCATTAATTTTGCTTTGATATCATCTGGAAGTGGATGAAGCCTCAACCAGGAATATCACCTACGAAAGATCTAGATACAACTGCTCTAGAAGATGCTTCTGATACATCACAACTGCAGTTAATATGTGGCAAGCTACCCGAGAAGAACCTCCTAAAAGAGACATCAGCTGAGTTTTAATATCATGATCTGGGAGGTGAGAAATTGCTTGAGAAGCTTGAGAAAGAAAAGCCAAAGCACATCTGATCATATGGGTTTGGTAATTTATAGCACGGAAAGCTAAGGTGGCAGAAGTATAAACTTTTCCCTATTATTTCCATAGTCTTGCTCTCCTTATCTTAAGGGAGAAGCTTGGTAGATGGCAATAGTCAGGAAGTTTTGTCATAAGCAGTGGAAACCACCACAGGGATCTGCTGAAGGATATCTGTACAGAAATGTACACTCTTCTGGTAGTCTATAAAACCAATCAGGCCTTTTAGGGGTAGGGCCTTAGATGCTAAAGAAAATGCATCCAAAAAGGCTGGTAAGACTGAAGCTACATCAGAAGTGGAAGGAGAATTCATTTACAAAAGATCGTAACATCTTTTCTGAACATCAAAAATCTGAGAGTAGTCCCCATTAAAGAATTCCCTCAATTTAACTAAGGTTTCCTCAAATGTGATCTCTTCCACTGGAGAATCTGCACATTTAGACTCTTCGTCAGGGGAAGAATATTCAAGGGGGAGATGGAATTTGAGTGGAGTACGCCAAGGACACATCCTCGGAAGAACCCCCATCCTCCGATGATTCCAATACCTTAACTCTCTTGAGTGGAGAACAAGTTAAAGGAGAAACAGGATTAGCTGAAGGAGGCTTAAGAGCTATGAGTGCACTAAGCAAGCCTTGAGAAAAAGTTTCCCAATTGGATTGCAGAGCCTTAGGTGCAGAAATGTGCTCAGTTTTCTACTTCTTTTTTTAAACTCACAGCAGCCTGAGGAAAAATGGAGGGACCCGACGTGGGCCTGTACTCAATAATATTAGTGGGGATATCCTCCCTAACTAGTATCTTAGGGATACCCCTAAGGCCTTCCTAAATAATGAGCTTTGGCTCCCCCCGACTGTCCAATGTGGACATCTGCAAGGCCTCCAAGGACGTGTCTAAGGTGGATTCCTTGACAGTGCCCAATGCGGTACCCACCAAAGAACCCAAGCCAACCTCCGGATGGACCTCTGGGTCTTCAATGACCTCGAGACAGACATCAGAGGGAGAAGGTGCAGCTGAAGATTCAGGCCTCAGCTTTGTGGCCTTCCACTTCAACACAGGCTCAACAGAAGTCCCAGAAGTACCCGCCATAATGTCTCTAGCTAAACGTTTCCATCGCTGATTTTCTAAGTAAATCTTAACGGATAAAAGATGGCTACATAGAGTCTTAGGGATGAAGGCCTGTCAAACAGAATAGGATGTATGGTCATGCGAAGGCCCCAAACAAAAGAGACACAGGTCGTGACTATCCTTGTGTGGAATCTGTCTCCCACACTGGCACTTGCCTTTCCTGGAGGACTTGAAACCCCCCCAACAGAAAGCATTACCAAGAGAAAAAAGAAAAAAATCCAAATGAGCACTTATCTGAAAACTGGACCAACAGCAATCGTCTCAGATAAACAGATCTGACGATCGATGACAGCATTCAGACTGTGGCAGAGAAGTTCTGAAGACTGTATGTGAGGATGTCACTTTTATGGTTGACGTAATCCTAAACCATTCATGCGATATCTCACATATTAGCAGTAATTAAAAGCTCTTGCATACTGGCCAAATGTTGGGTCTCCCTAGGTGGAGGATTCCCTCATGGAAAAAATACGGCAACATTAGAATAGAACAACACCGAAGAGTCCATAATAGCATATCAATCCACTTAGTCGTTTCCATAATAAAAGTTAAGAGAATATCAACCATTAGATGTGCAAACACAGAGTACTCTCCTCCTTTGTGCACATTTTTTCCTCTGCTTGAATATCCAGTGATTCTTGCAGAGTCCCTCTCTAAAAATCTCTGCTCCTAGTAAAAGTATGAGGGCTGAAAGTATGAAAATACAGACTTTTTCAAACAAGTTTATCTGCAGCCCCCTGTAGATTGCCATGTGAAGACTTTCTCTGCACACCCCCTACATTAAACATACTAGTTCTAAGGTTGCTTCACCTTGGGTAAAGTTGCAAATATAAGCCTGAGCTTGAGATATGGAGCTTCATACTTGTTCGTCTCCACAAATATGATGGCCACCTGCAGATTTGGGTACCATCAACATTATCTATTTAGAAGTAAAATAAAATAACTCTCTGTAAATCACTAGGAAAGAAGCACTTTAACTGAAACTCAAGATACTCATATTTGTATAGAAATAAGCAGACCAGCAGCTGTGACAGCAAGGGAAAATATTATATATTCTGAAAATGTGACTAAATACACTTTATCTTCCAAAATACTGCTGAGAAAGTTTTCTATAAGAGCAGAATTATGGATGGCTGAAGCTACGCTGCATATAGCCTAATTATGATGTCTTCAAATAACTGTTGTAGTGATAAACTTGTTCTTCAGTGTGGAATGTAAATGAAGGATGCCATAAAGCACTATGGTTCTTGGGTTATGCCATTTCTGAAGATACCACTTACAATGCAATATGTTCATTCTCAGCTGCCATGGATGCAAATGCCGTTTATGGAAACTTATTTCATATATCATCACCCAGTATGACATATGCTGTCACTTTCACACAATCTTTAAATATTTATTTACTTTAATATCTCACAATAGTGAACTTCTAAAAAGCTGTTTTGTCCTTCTAAAATTAGCTTACATCTCATAACTACTACAGTTCAAGATTCATGAAACTTCTTTGTACCAGTTTTGCCCCATGTATATCAACCATTAAGCCTCCCTTTGATCAGACTATAATATCCAAAGGGGCCACCATCCAGACAGCCGTGAGGTTGTTTTGCTCTTGCCAGCCTACCAGCAATGTAAGCATTTTTCATTTTCTGGCCTAACTCCACTCCTAGTGGTGATGTGAAGGCTTACATTACTGCAAGGGCTGCCTAAACCTTTCTGTGAATCGCTGCTCCCCCACGTGTGGCAAGGGCCAACTTCACCAACTTGGTAGCCCAGGTCTGTCTCTTCCTGTCACTGGTTCCCCAATCATAAAGGGCCTCCAATCTCCAACCGAGGCCCTGTCATTAGAACAGTGGTGTAAGCTAGACAGGAACTACCATCTTCCCCACATGTATCAAGTCCTCCAGCTGTTAGCTGAACTACAGTCACCTGGGCTGTAGTCAGAGCTCTATTCCTCTATGCCAATGCAGTCTGTTAAAGTCTTTTTAAAAGAAGCCAGAATCTACTCAAGAAGCTAATTACATTTACAGAAATCATTAAAATGCAACGAATACTCACCGCATGTAGTAAAATAGAAATTTTTGTTTGAAAGAGCTCTGCAACCCTCTGAACATGTAATACACATTCTTCAAACCACTTTGTTAGATATGGTCTGACACAAGATTCTAAGTTGTTCATCTAGAAAAGAAAAACACAGAATATAACTTAAAAGGTCAAGCAGGGCTCTAGACCATCATGTCTACAGCAGCTTCAAGTTGGGTTTACTCCCTTTCAAATATACAAAACAAAGTTACACAGACAGACCTGCTGGGCATTAAATCTAAGCAATCAGAAAAAAAAAGCTAGTAAACTAGTTTAAAACTAGTTTATATGACGCTGCATCATGAGCAGTTGGATATAATATGACACTACATAATGTGCAAAATTTCAGGCTGCAGCCGACTGAAAATTATGTATCTTTTTCAAACTTAAAGTTCCCATAAGGATATTTTGGTTTCATTTAACTGCAAGACATTAGACAGACTATATGCTGTTACACTGCATCTAACAGAATAGATTTTATGAATAAAAATATACTCCAATATATTTAGGCCAACTCACTATCATCTTAAAGACACATTTCAGACTAAATAAATAAAATGAAAGCTGAGCACATTTAGTAAGTAAAACATACAAAAGGAGTTTAAATTGAAATGAGAGGAATCATTTCTTTCTTTTTTTTTTTTTTTTATTTTAAAAGGAAGTGTATTTGGCCTTTTGTTGGTTGCCAGACTATCAGTGGACACACATGCACATCAACAATTCACTTACAGAAGTGTCTTTGGAACATGACAAGAAACAAGAATACCCTGCAAAAACTGAAATGGGCACACAGAAGACATGCAGACTGTGCACAGAAATCACTCAAGTCAAGAACCAAAAAGGACAACTAGTAAGTGTGGGCAGCAATGCTAACTGCTGAGCTGTCCAACAATGTAAAATGACAAGCAAAAATACATAATTATAATGAGTCCAATAAAATACAATCGAAGAAAGAAGTTATATACTTACCATAACATTCCATCTGCATTGACCATTTTCATTCTTCCTCAACTGTTGGGATTGTGTCAGATCCTTGGATCCGACTCAGCCATTATTAAAGCTTGTTCATATGTAGGTACTAGGCTATCGGCCCTGGGGCCTATACAAGCCCAGGCAAAAAGGTACCCTGGCTTTTGCCACCCAAGAAAATTATTTTCCTGTGCCACTGTCGAGCAGAGCCACAGAGGTGATCCCCGGGGTGAATTTCCTATTTCCCATCCAATTATCAAGATTTTTCTTGAAGAGTGCTAATGAGGAGCTTTGTTTGACATAGATATGTAGTCTGTTCCAGAGTATGGGAAGTCTCTGGGAGAGGAATCTATCCCTCCAGCATGTTCTGTTTATTGTGGTGACAAGGTTTAGGTCCCTAGAGCGTGTAGCTCGGAGGGATTGGGATTTCTTTAAGTGGAGCATGTCCAACAGCTCTGGGTTTGACATAGCTTTGTATGTTAGGCAGAGATCACCTCTGAGTAGGCAGCTTTGTATGTTAGGCAGAGATCACCTCTGAGTAGGCAATATGCGACGGAGTAAAGCTGGAGTTTTTTGAGACGGTCTGCGTAGGGCATCTGTTTGAGGCCAGTAATCATCTTTGTGAGGTATTTCTGCAGCCTTTCCAGTTGTTGCAGATGTCTTGTGAGGTACATACCAAAAGGGGTGTTGTACTCTATAATGGGTCTAATGAGTGATGAGTAGAGGGGAACAATGACCGCTTTTTTTCTGGATGAGAAACCTTTTGTGATGACGTGTGCCACGTAGAAGGATTTCCTGACTGCTGTGGTGATGTGATTATCAAAGGAGAGACTACAGTCCACCGTAGTCCCAAGGTCTCTTATCAGACTTTCGGTGTTAAGTATACTACCGCCTATGTTGTAGTTCATGGGTACAGAGTTTTTACCAAAGGGGATGACAATGCACTTTTTGGCACTGAGCTTGACGCCATGGCTTTGACACCAGGCATCTGTCTCAGTGAGGCCCTTTTGTAGGATGTCCACATTGTTAGGAGTTTCAATTATGGCTCCTAGTTTGCAGTCATCTGCGAACTTCATTAGCCAAAGACCTTCTGTGTTAGCCTGTACTTCAGAGAAATAGATACCATGTACTTCAGAGAAATAGATACCAAACAGGAGAGGACCCAGGACTGAACCCTGTGGTACTCCACTTGTCACTGGTCTGTAGTCAGATTTGGAGTCTGCAACTTTCACAGTGTGGGTTCTGTCAGTGAGCCAGATGGCAACCCATCTTGTGACATAAGGATTTATACCTAGTTTAGTGAATTTATCTATAATTCCAGAGTGGGGGATGGTGTCGAAAGCCTTGGCAAGATCTAGATAGGCTGTGTGAACTACCTTACCTTTGTCTACGGCTTTGGTGACTGCTTCAAAGAAGTCTATCAGGTTTAGGAGACATGATCTGCCTTTTACAAACCTGAACTGGGTGGGGTCCAGAGTTTGGAGATTACCAATGTCTTTGTTTATAAGTTCCATGATGAAACGTTCCATGGCCTTGCAGACCAGGCTCGTCAGGCTAATGGGGCGGTAATTCCCAGGGTCCGTGGTGGCTCCCCCCTTGTGGAGTGGGATAACCGTCACTGTGCACCATTCAGCAGGCACAAAGCCTGAGGTGAGGCTATGACCGAACATGGTACTTAGGTGGGGTGCCAGTTCGTTCTGTAGTTCATGTAGAATGCAGCCTGGGATGCTGTCTGGTCCCATGGATGCTGTGTTCTTGGCTTTGGAGAGTGTGGTTTTTACCTGTGCAGCTGTGATTACAGGAACTTTGCTTTCTTCTGGTATAGAGATGGGCTCTTTAGGGGGTGAGAGGGGGTAAAGTTAGCACTGAACCTATCTGCCAGCCTGTTGGCAATATCAGTTGGGTCTGTATATTTAGTGCCATTGTGCTGTAACTCAGAGCAGATCTGAGTGTTGCCATTGAGATTCTTGACATAGCTATAGAATGCTTTGTGGTTGTCTTTAGAATCAGTGGCGATTTTGTTTTCATAACTAGCTTTGGAGGAATTTATCAGGGATCGCAGCTTCTTACGGAGGCTGACCAGGGAGCTCCTCCACTCATGAGATTTTACTCTCTTTTGCAACAGCTTCTTCCTTCTGTTGTACAGTTTGTTTATGGCAGAGGACCACCAGATTGGCTTCCTTTCTTTGGAGGATAGCGTCTTGGTTCTGTTTGGGATAGCACGATCCATGCACTCATGTAAGTGCTTATAAAGTGCAATTGTGTAGGATTCAGTAGTCGTAACTGTATTGTCCATCTGCATGGGTGCCAAGCAGTTCACCACTTCTGTCTTAAGAAGCATGAAGTTGACTTTGGAGAAAAATTTTACCATGGTTTCTTTAATGGGGGTGGGGGCAGGATATGGATATCTAGGGTAATTAGCTTATGGTCGGATCGGACCAATGAGGCATCGACTTCAGATGTGGAACACTGGTCACTCATGTTGGTAATGACTAGATCTAGGATATTGTTGCCCCTGGTGGGGATGTGGGTAAGTTGATCCAGGGCATTGGAGTTTATGAATGCCAGAAAATGTTGAGTGAAGGAGTTGGTACATGAGTAGTTTTCCCAGTTAATGGTGGAGTAGTTGAAATTGCCCAGTTTTAGGGTGTTTGGTTGAACCCTAATATTTTCCAGTACATCAAGAAAGGAGGAGGAGTAGGAATCCTGGGGCATGGTGGGTGATCTGTAGCAAGCTACAATTTGGATTGCAGTTTTGCCCAGAGTTAGTTGCACTTGGATAACCTTGGCTGCATTATGCTGAGCAACTAGCCTGGAGGTGTGGATATCCTTAATGAATATGGACACACCTCTGCCTTTGGTGTTCCGGTCCAGGTTACATGGCCGAAAAGTGTGGCATGAGTTATAGCCTTGTAATGTCTTATAGCCTGGTAGTGCAGGGGTGCTCTCTGGAGTCTTGAACCTGGTCTCAGTCACTGCACAGATATCTATGTTCTCCATCGAGTAGCATCACCCTCAGTTTTTGCTTGCCTGTTCCTGTTACGGTGGTGAATTTGTTATTTGAACCTTGCCTAAAAAAGGCACTATAGGGGTGGCAAGAACCTTAGCCAGTATCCGGAATCCCAGGGATGACAGGTGCAGGCTATCTCTGGCAAAGCATCGTGGTCTGTCGACCATGTCATCCCAGGCAGACAGATACTGGATCCCTTTAGAATGGCACCAGAAGCTTAGCCAATTGTTGAAGTCAATCATTTTGTCCTTGTACTGCGGCATCATTCTGGGTAATGGCAGAATGCTACTCAGGGCTAGGGTCATACCTGACTGGGCTACAAGATCGGAGAGCTCTTCAATGTCTCTTTTCATGTAGTCCAGGGAGGTACGTCTCAGGTCGTTCAGACCAACATGGACAATGACAGTTATATTTGTACTTGTGGAGTGACCTGAGTGTGTGATTATGTGGCGGATCCTGGCAGCCGACAGGCAGCAGACAGTAACCTTCTCCTTGTTTAGCCTGGTGAGTGGGACATCAATGTGCCTGACTATAGAGTCACCTATGACTAGTGTGTTGGGTATGTTGTTTTGCCTTATTGGCTGTGGTTGAGTGGCACACTGAGTCTACAGGCTATGTTTCATTTGGGTTGTGTTGGGTGGGGGGGGGGGGTTGCTTGCATTTCAACTTTGGTCTCTGTTGCTTGAGCAGATTACTATTGAGACCCTCCGCAAATGTTTTTTGAGTTTCTATGTGTGGATTTTGGTGGTGTAGATTTAGTGAGACTATGTGATGAGTGTGGTGTGGTGCAAGTGTTTACCTTCTCCTCTTGACTGTCAAGTTCAGTCTGGACTGGAGAGAGCTTTACCTCCAGTTTGGCTAGATAAGTGCATCTCTCACAGGTTGTAGTGTTGGGTGGTAGGAGCAGAGGGTTGTCTGTGTACATGAGGCAATTTCTACATTACCCCAAGATGCCCATATTCATCAGACAGACAGGAGAGAACATTGGGAGTTCACCCTTGGACATGCCTGAATAAAAAAACTATTTTCCTCTAGATAAGTGAGGAAAGTGAGTACAAGAGCTGTTTTTCTCTAAGCAAGTGGGGAAAGTAAGTACCAAAACTGTTTTCCTCTAGGTAATGAGGAAGGTTGAGTGCTGTAGTAATTAGTAGGTTATTCAGTGCTTACAAGTGCTGATCACGAATAAGCAAATTCAAGTGCTAAAACTAAGAATCTGTATCTAGACTAAACTAGTTACAGGAAAGGAGGGAAACAAGTGCAAATGCAGGCTTTTAAATCAGAAAGTTGAGAGATGGAAAAACTGCCCAAACAGCCAATAACTACAATTTCTGGGACAGAACCACTCCTTATGTGGTAGATAGGTTACCTTGTGCTTACCACTCACACTGATAAGCTAGAAGGCTTCCCTCCAACACAGAAAGTTTGGGTGGGGGGGCTCAGAAGCTTACATACAGTCCTGCAGTCCTGGATACAGCAAATCTGAATCTGGACTACACTAGTTACAGGAAAGGTATATATTTATATATATACATACGTGATAACCAAAATGCTCTCGAGCTTCACCCTTACCCATGATGCACCAATCCCTAACATACCTCAGATCTTGTTCGATGATTTTACCAAAAGTGGTAACTATTAACACGTATATATATATATATATATATAAATAAAAGGATACTTAACAATGTATGTGTTCTATAGAGGAAACGTATCATGAGCTCAGTCAAGAGGACAGTGGTGTTCTTATACAAACAGATGTTTGCAGAAACAAAGGATGGGGGTTAGTAGGTGGGAAGATGAGGAAGAATGAAAATGGATAACACAGATGGAACATTATGGAGAGCACATAACTTCTTTATTCAATGTTGTCAATTTTCATTCTATCCTCAACTGTTGGGACAGAGTCCCCAGCTACCTAAAACCATGGGTGGACTCTAAGGTAGGATATTCCCGAGCACAGCTGAACCAAAAGATGTTCTACCTCTCAAGGCCAGATCTAACTTGTAATGAGTGATAAAGGTATGAGGGACTTGCCCAAGTTGCTGCTGCACAAATGTCGTCCATGGAAAACCTGGATATAAATACTGAAAAAGTTGCCATGGACCTAGTTAAATGGGCTCATAGGTTTAGTTAAGGTAAGACCCAATTTGTTACAGATAAAAGAAGTACAATCCATCAGCCATCTGGCTAGAGTTACTTTAGTGACTGGTTTACCCAATTTCAGATCTGCAAAGGTCTGGGTTTCTGATTTCTTTTGTCCCATGCAGATAAAAATGTGACTGTCCATGAACATGCAACAAATGCAACATATATTTACATCCGTTTTCAAACTTAGGAAAGAATACTGGCATACTAGTGACTGATGCTGGATTCTGACACCACCTTGGAAAGGAAAGCAGTATTGTTTCGTAATGCAACTCTATCCTTATGAAAACTCAAGTAGGGAGGTTTAGAAAACAAGGCTTGAATTTCTGAAATTCTTCTACCTGAGGTAATAGCTACTAAACAGACATTTTTCCAAGTAAGAAATTTAAAGTCCCATTTAGCTGCTGGTTCAAAGGGGGAATGCATTAATGGCTGTAGTACCAAGTTTAGATCCCATGGTGGAGTTGGGTCTTTAAATAGTGGTCTCAAAAGAAGAATGCCTCTAAAGAATGCTTTGCACAGCTTAGCAGAGACTACTGAAGAACCTTCAAATCCAATATGAAAATTAGCTATTGCTCGCCCATTCTTTAAAGAGTAAAGCTAGAAATCCAAGTATGTTATGTACTGGAGCTGAAAAACGATCAATATGATTTTGTTGTGCCCAGTAAATAAATCTTTTCCATTTACTTGAATAAAGCTTTCATGTTGAGGGTTTATGGTAAGATAAAAGAATATGGCGGACGGGGATGAGAGCATAGGTTGCCTGGCTATTAACAGAATTGGAGAAACCAGGCTGCTAAGCTTAAGATTTGAGATGTCTGGGTGAATCATGCCTATTGGGTGAGACAGAAGGTCTGGAATTGGAACCAGAATCCAAGGTTGGTAAAGTAGATGAGGTCAGAGAAAGGGGAACCAAACCTGTCGAGGCCAGTAAGGTGCAATGAGGATGACTTTGCTCTTTAATTTGGCAGCTTTCTGCAAAAATTTCAGAATTAATGGAATCGGCAGGTTAGCATAAAGCAGACCGGGAGGCCAATCGTGAAGTAGAGCATCCCTCGGTGATTCCCCCTGTGGAGGGATTATGGCAAAGTAGCTGCTGCATTTGTTGTTTAGGGGAGAAGCAAAAAGATCACAGCAAGGCTGGCCCTACTGGCAAAAGATTATTTTGGTCGCTTTCTTGTTGAGAGACCACTTGTGAGGTAGAAGAATGGACCTGCTCAATTTGTCTGCTACCATGTTGGACTTCCCAATGTGTGTTGCTATGCGAAAGCGGTTGAATGAGATCAACCATTGCTACACTTTGAGTGCTTCTCAGTGGCGGCTGGTGACTTCAAATCACAGGGGGGCTGCAGGAGACGCTGAATGGGTGGGGTCAAAGGGAAGGGGTGTGGTCAGCCATAAAGGGGAGGAGCTATGCACAAAACCACAAAAAACTAACTTTAATTAAATACGCTGCCCTGGGTGGCAAACCATCATTATGAAAGTCCAATTAAGACAAAAATAAGTGTAGAAGAATAAAAATATTTCAATGCATTGGCTGCATGACAGCTTACTTAATATCTAGATGGAAACAAAAGGTTGTGAGGCATGAAAAATAAATTACTTTTAAATACATTACTGGAATGCCAGTCAAAATCAAGTATAAGAAAAACCAGAAGCACTCAACTCAAACCACTTCTCCTTGCACTGCAGTTCTAATTATAATATATTCAGCTTTATTAAAGTACCAAGCAACATGCTGAAAGTAGAAATCTATGTGATGCCCCCACTTGTAAAAATGTTTCTTATCCAAAAAGACCTGCTGCCTGACAACTTGTTTCATGGGGAAAACATGATAAAAGTAAAAAATGAAAAGCAAACAAGAAACAAGCTCAAGATACATTGCTTAAAGGATTACTGTACAGGTTATGGACCACACATGATTGGCATTCTGTTTAGTTTATGGGTAAAGTCTGTAGAGATGACTGGAAGTCTCCAACAAGTGTAATGAGCTTTTTAAAATAATGGAATCCTGTCCTTTAATACCCAAGGCTTATACATTATCTAGTCAAGTATTCTGTGCATGGCAACAACAGAAAGGCTTTCAATGTTGGCAATTCTTTAACAGTATGCTTATTAAAGCTTACTTGCATCTTACGATGTCAGACAAGCTTACCTTATAGTCATTAAAGCATTGCTACTTAAACACAGAGCAACAGGCACTTTGAGTAATAAGCATAAATCAACAGTACAAAAATATGACAGAAACCAGACCATTCTGCAAAATCAAGGACAGATGAAAAGCCACTGTAGTACTTATGCAGTGTGTCCTCCCCATCCAAGGTAGATACAACTACTCCTTGCCTTGCTTGGACACATCCAGAGTCACTACATGGGGAGTGGGTGCAACAAGCATGTCACAATTTGAAATCTCTCTGGCTGACTGTGATGGCCCTGACACATTTGTCATACCTCTCAACCTCAAGAGCAAGAAATCTGGACAAAGCCATACACAGAAGTGGGACAAAGGCACAACAATAAGGACAATTTTTAAATATTGCTCTAATAAACTTAGAAAGATAATAGAATAGGTCTTGCATTAGTATGAATTTTCTGAAGGGTATAAAATCTGAAACTCAAATGTCTGTCATTTTCTAACTTCAGTCTTTAGTGATGTGTCACTAATTTGCCAAAAAATACAATTTTATGAAAAATGGACCAAAAATGTGATGCAAAAATATAAAATAGACACACAATACAGCTTCTACCTGTCAAAGAAGGGACACTTTAATATTAGTACTGCTACCTTGAGCAGCTGACAAAATAAAAGAATCTACATGCATTTCAAGTAATCTATAACTTTGATTATTACAGTTATTTCTTAATTGTAAACCCTCCATGTTTTCTTCCAAAATTGCTATTTTATGGAGGGATTATTAGGGGAAGAGCAACATTTTGAGCCAAAAATTGGGGACAGTTGAGAGGTTGGCTATGCCTAATTCTATAAAGCAATTTATTTGCATGTACCTCTCAACCTGTTAATGCAGTAAATCTGAACAAGGCCAAATATATTGGGGGCACATATAAACAGTACTAAAAATTGCTCTTGTATAAATTGAGACAGTTGATAGAACGGCTCTTACTTTAACATGCATTTTTATGAAGGTTATGAAGTCTGAAACTTATTATTTAGTGACTTCTGGCAAATCATTTAGGAATTAAAACTACAAATTTTATGAACAACAAACCAAAAATAAGAAGCAAAAATCTATTCATTCTTTGAAAATCTGGACAGTTGGGAGGTATAGTTCAGCTGGGCCTTTCTGAGTTTGCTGCCCTTCCCCCCCCCTGACAAAATAATGGTTGAACTGGAGCCTCTGCAGCCATTCCAATTAACCATTACTTGGCTATTTCACTCCATTTACCATAAACACTAATGTGCATACTGCTTTACTTCAATGATTGGACTTCATTTGAAAGTTTTATTTTGTATTTTACAGCACAAACATTAAGTCATCTGTTAAACAAAGCAATGCAGTCTCACAATGAAAACTTAGCATTAAAACTTCTCTGCCCTTGAAACTCACATTCATTGAAACAGCATTGAAACCCACATTCAAAGAAAATACATTTTGCCAGTGGCAGATAAAGATTAATTTTGGGCTGTTTTCGAATCATAGGCCCCTTGCATATGAAACATACATGTGCTCTTTGATACACCTTCCTCATTGTACTAAAAAATATATTCCTTGTACAATACAGTACACTTGTTAGAGGGTGTTTTAAAATTGTTTTGAACATTTTTCCAGTAAGCAATGAAACAAAACATATGCACCCATAATGGCAAAACTGCCCAGTTGAGAACATTTATCATAAAAAAGTCTACTCAGACTTCCACAGTCCACCATTATTAGTAAATATACACAATTCTACAGTCCACCATTATTAGTAAATATGCACAATTCCACAGTCCACCATTATTAGTAAATATGCACAATTCTACAGTCCACCATTATCAGTAAATATGCACAATTCTACAGTGCACCTTTATCAGTAAATATGCACAATTCTACAGTCCATATTCAGTGAATTCAGTTCTTGCCATAGCTGTCAACCTTAGCACAAAAACCTGGACGAAGCCAATAATGGGGGAATACAGTCCCAAAAATAGGGACAAATTTAAAATATTCATCTTATAAACTTAGAAAATTGCTAGAAAAAAAGGTTGTGCTACTATGTATTCTGAAGAACATGAAGTTTGAAATTCAAATGCCGGTCAATTTTACTGCGGACAGAACAAAACAATTTTCAGCAGAGACGCAGGGATTAATACTGCAGACACATCTTTGTAAAATGGCAGGGCACCAGAGCAAATCCACACAAACACAGGGAAGAGATGCAGACTCCACACAGAAGCCACCCCAACCAAGAATCAAACCAGAAAACCTATAGCTGTGAGGCAACAATACTACCACTGCACCATCAAATCTGCAAGGAATTAAACATTCAGAAACCTGAAGTCTGAAATTCAAATACCGGTCAATTTTACTGCGGACAGAACAAAAACAATTTTCAGCAGAGACGCAGGAATTAATACTGCAGACACGTCTTTGTAAAATGGCAGGGCACCAGAGGAAATCCACACAAACACAGGGAGGAGATGCAGACTCCACACAGAAGCCACCCCAACCAAGAATCAAACCAGAAAACCTATAGCTGTGAGGCAACAATACTACCACTGCACCATCAAATCTGCGTGGAATTAAACATTCTGAAACCTGAAGTCTGAAATTCAAATGCCTGTCAATTTTATTTAACATTTGTTAATCAGGGCAGTCTGACTTGGAACAAAAAAACAATTTTCAGCAGAGGCCCAGGAAGAAATAATGCAGACATGTCTTTGTAACATGGGAGGACACAAAAGCAAACCCACACAAACACAGGGAGAAGATACGGACCCCACAAAGAAGGAACCCCAGCCAAGAATCAAACCTGAGAACCTGCAGCTGTGAGGCAACAATGCTACTACTACACCATCAAATATCAAGCATTGCAACATTTACAAACCACAGATATTATGAGGAACAGCTCAGATCAAATATGAGGCAAAAATCTGCAATTTTTTTACAAATGGTGGTGGGTAGGGAACTCAAGTCTTTAACACCTGCATACAGGGTACAGGGTTCAAGCCTGAGGTATTCCCTACCACATCACCATGAGCACCTGGGGCATTTACACACACACACACACACACACACACACACACACACACACACACACACACACACACACACACACACACACAACTCCAGTTACAAGCACCAGCAAACACACACACAACTCCAGTTACAAGCACCAGCAAACACATACACAACTCCAGTTACAAGCACCAGCAAACACATACACAACTCCAGTTACAAGCACCAGCAAACACATACACAACTCCAGTTACAAGCACCAACACAAAGTAAAATGCACCATACACTTACCTGTCTGTTCTCCATACCATATCCTGCCCGCGCAATACTCACAAAGACCCGCGAGATCCCAGTAAAGCTCCTTCCCGACGAGATCCCAAGCTCCCTCCCGAGAGTGTTCTGGCTGTTGCTGCTGCAGTCCGGATGCGATGTATCCTCTCAGCGTGTCTGTGCACTTTAAAAGTGCACAGACGTCTCCTTGCATCCCTCTATGGGTCCTGCCGGACTGCCTTGAGCATGCGCATAGACTCTGTCGGACTGCCTTGAGCATGCGCATAGACCGACGGTAGTCGGGACTACTGCGCATGTGCGAAGTCCGCAAAAATTTAAAAAAATAATTTTTTTTTGTTTTCTTTTTTTTTTTTTTTTGTTTTCTTTTTTAATTTGAGGGGGCTGCAGTCCGGCAGCCCGATGCCACGAGCCACCCCTGGTGCTTCTAGATATAAGGCGTATGATCTGGTGCCTTCTTGCTTGTTGATGTACCAAACTACTGGCATGTTGTCTGTTTGAACAGCAACTGTCCCTGCAGGGAGAGCATTCTGGAGGGCTTGCAATGCTAAGTGCACTGCTCTCTTCTCTAGATCATTTATATGGAATCTGGCCTCTTTGGGGGACCAAGTGCCTTGAACTATTTTCCGCAGAATGTGCCCCACCCCCACCCCAACTGGGTAGCGTCCATGAGCACTATGGTCTTGGGCTGAGGGAGAATGAATGGACAGACTTGTAGAACCTGACCTGAGTGAATCCACCAAGTGAGATCTCTCTTGGCATGCCTGAGTGAGTATTATTTGTGCTGACATGTGTTGGTAAAGAATCAACCATTGTATGGCTAACATCCATTGAAGAATTCTCATATGAAATCTGGCTACACTAAAGTCGCTGCCGCTGACAGTGATCCTAGAGCATGAAGAACCAAGCAAGATGAAATGGTACTGCCAATTATTTTTCTGACATGTAATCTGATAGTATGTACTCTTGAGAGAGAAAGAAAGACCATCTCTGTCTTGGAAAAGTACAGTTATGTACACTTACCATAAATGTAGATGTTCGAGTGTATTCACTGTTGCAGTCATCACATTTCGGTTATCTGCTTGAAGTAGCCCTCAGTCGGCCTGACGTCAGGTAGTCAGGGGTATAAAACATGCAGCCGACGCCATTACATCAGTTTTTCTTGCCCCAGATGTCAGGTGCCCCCATAATGGGAAACAAAAAAAATAAAAAAGGATATATATATATATATATATATATATATATATATATATATATATATATATATATATATATGTTGCGTCTTTCGGCTTTTCCTGGTTAGGGGTCGCCACAGCAGAACTCCGGTCCGCTAATGATTGGCAGTAGATTTTTACATACCAAGTTGCCGGCCCTGACGCACAACCTTCAACGAAGGTACGCCCATTCACGTATGTCTCCACACAGAAGACGCTCTTAGCTGAGAATCGAACAGGACAACGTCTTACTGTGAGGCGACAACGCTAGCGCAGCACCACCATATAATATATATATATATATATATATATATATATATATATATATATATATATATATATATATATATATATCTATATATACATATCTATATATATATATTTTTTTTTTCCCAAGGTTATACCTCCAACAAAAAAGCAAATACACCAAAAAGCTTTTAAGCATAGTAAAGGATAATAGAGGTATAGCCAAAAGAAGCCAGGGGGCTAGAGGGAGGATAAAGTACAGTTGTGTACACTTACCATAAATGTAGATGTTAGAGTGTATTCATTGTTGCAGTCATTACATTTGGGTAATCTGCTGGCAGGTTGCCCTCAGTCGGCCTGAATTCCAAAGTCTTGGGTCCTGCGTCGGTTGCAGTCTTCTCTTCCATGACGTCAGGTTGTCAGGGGTATAAAACATGCAGCCAATGCCATTTTCTTTAGTTTTTCTTGCCCCCGATGTCAGGTGCCCCCAAAAAGGTAGCAATATTATAAATATTTATAACTATATACATGCATCAATATAAACTTTACCTTCATCTACAAGCAAATACACCCCATAGGTTGTAGAAGATAGAGAAGGAAAGATAAACTGTAGAATGACAGGGGAATGGCGGGAGGGTAACCTGGACTGCAACAGTGAATACACTCGAACATCTACATTTATGGTAAGTGTACACAACTGTACTATGTTCTTCGTGTTTCACTGTTGCAGTCATTAAATTTGGGTAGAATCCCAAAGCTATGGTTGGGAGGCTGGAGCTAAACAGCATTAGGTGAGGCTATAAGGCCCTGCAGCACTGCAGTGGCAAAGCCTGCCCTGGACTTAAGAGTAGAGAGGCAAATGGTAATGCTTTGTAAAGGTGTGAACAGAACTCCAAGTAGCAGCCTCTAGAATGTCCTTGGTTGGTACTCCTCTGAGAAAGGCTGCTGAAGTAGCTGCAGCCCTGGTGGAGTGAGACCTTATGCCCTTGGGAACAGGTTTGCCATGGTGTAAGTAGCAGAAACGGATGCAATGGCTTATCCACTTTGAAATTGTCTGCTTTGAAATGACCTTTCCTTCTGATCCTGCAGCATATGACACTAGTAATTGCTCAGTTTTTCTTAGAGCTTTAGTCCTGCTCAAGTAGAATCTTAGCTGTCTGTGTACGTCCAAAGAATGCAGGATTCTCTCCCCTTTGTTCTACGAATTTGGATAAAAAGTTGGCAGATGAATTGTTTGGTTAAGAGCCACACTGGAAATGACCTTAGGCATAAAAGTAGGATTTGTCCTCAGAGACACCCTGCCTGGGTAAAATAGGATATAAGGCTCTACAGTCATGAGGGCCTGTTAGCTCTGAAACTCTTCTTGCTGAAGTAATTGCTAGTAGCAGAGCTGCCTTCCATGATACGAACTTTACAACAGCAGTAGCAGCTGGTTCAAATGGAGGCAGGCTGAGCTTTTCCAACACATAACTGAGGTCCATTGCAGGTAATGGTGATCTTCTAGGAGACCTTAAATTTTTGGTTCCTCTAAGATACTGCTTTAGTAAAGGATGAGAAAAGATTGGTGGCTCTGTATTGTAATGAGCCAAAATGGCAGAGGCATGGATTTTGATCGATGAGAAAGATAGGCCTTTGTCAAGCATCTCAGTTAAGTATTGCAATATCTGAGGAATATGCGGTCCTGCTGTATCAGTTCCTTGTGCTGGATTCCAAGCACAGAATCTCTTCCATTTGTCAACATAAGAGTTTCTAGTACTAGGCCTTCTGGCTTCCAAAATGACATCCATCACAGCTTTACTGAGAGGTGTCATTTGTATGATTACAAGATTAGCCATGCTGTCAGGTTCAGAGTCTGTAGCTGATTGTGGAGGATCTGATTGTTTTGCTGGGACAGTAGTTGTGGCTTTTGAGGCAAGGTCCAAGCTGGGTATTGAGACAAGTTCCTTAGGACTGGGTACCAGTATTGGCGGGGCCAGTCCAGGGCAATTAATATAATCCTTGGTTTC
Organism: Protopterus annectens; assembly: GCF_019279795.1. Lineage (NCBI taxonomy): Eukaryota > Metazoa > Chordata > Ceratodontiformes > Protopteridae > Protopterus > Protopterus annectens. The sequence continues at coordinate 13,563,254 of NC_056733.1, forward strand.
TCTTGTCTGACTTTTAGTAAGACCTTGGGTAGAAGCGGCAGAGGAGGAAAGGCGTAAACTGATGGGTTTTGCCAACTGAAGAATAGAGCGTCCACTTTCCATGCTCATCTGTGATAAGTCCTTGTGCAGAATCTTTTCAGTTGATCATTTTGAGGAGAGGCAAATAGATCTATGTCTGGGCTCCCCCATTTCTCTGCTATTATGCTGAAGACTTATGGATTTAGTTTCCACTCATGAAGATCCATAAGGTTTCTGCTTAAATCGTCTGCCAGAGTGTTTTGTTTTCCTGGCAGGAAATGAGCTTGAAGATTTATTTGGTAGGTCAAAGCTGCGTCCCATAGTGCCATGGCTAGTCTGCAAAGGGGGTATGAGTGTGTGTCCCCCTGCTTGTTTATATACCACATGACTGTGGTGTTGTCAGTCTTTATCAGTAGTTGTCCTGGATGAAATAAGTCGTTGAAGGCTGTGAGAGAATTTTGAACAGCTAGCATCTCTTTCTGGTTGATATGTAGATGCATTTGATTTGGTGCCCATATGCCCTGAATGCATCTTCCTGCCATGTGGGCCCCTCAGGCATAATCTGATGCGTCTGTTGTTAAGGTTTGGCTGGTAGGGGGTAGAGTGAAGGGCTGTCCCATGTTTTGGTGACAGGCCTTTGCCCACCATAGAAACTCCTGTTGCAGGCAGGGAATGAGAGGAATCATTGAATGTTGACTCCATAAACTTTTTCGGTACCATTGAAGTTTCCTCATATGCAGTCTTGCATATGGAATTAGTAGAATGCAGGATGCCATGAAGCCCAGAGCCTGCAGAATTTTGTACCCTAGGCATGTTAGAAGCCTTTTTACAAATGCCAGGTGTCGTAGAAGAGTGTACTTGCTCTCTGCCTGAATGAGAGAGTCGTCCAAGTAAGGATATATTTGAATACTTCTTTGTCTGCAAAATGCAATTACTGGCAACAGGCACTTTGTAAAGACCCTGGGTGCAGTAGATAAGCCAAAGGGCAGTGCAGAGAATTGGTAATGCAAATGCATTAAGCCGGCTTTGAATCTGAGGTATCTTCTGCACGACTGTCTTATTGGGACATGCAGGTATGCCTCTTTTAGGTCTAAAGTCACCAGCCAAGCATTCTTGCCCAGCATGGGCAGAAGCTGTTGCAAAGTGAGCATTTTGAATTTTGGAATGTCCAGATATGTGTTCAAAATCGGTAAGTCCATTACTGGCCACCAGGCCTTGTCCTTTCTGGGTACCAAGAACAGTCTCAAGTAAAAACCTTGTCCTTTTTTCCTGTTCTGGTACTGTCTGAATGTCCCCCATATCCAAGAGGGACATAACCTGTTTCCGTGCCTCTGCCCATTGTTTTTTTGGCAGATCTGGCCAACCATCTGCCATTGGTAGAGTGTGGAAATGGAATCTATATCCCTGTGATACGATGTTTAGTATCCACTTGCCCTGGGTTATTAACTGCCAATTTTGAGCAAAAGTGCTAATTTTTCCCCTATGGGTGCTGCCAAAAGATATGTGCTTGGTGTAGGCAGAGGGAAGTCATTGGGATTGCTTTCTGTAGGTTTGCGCTTTATCTCCTCCAGATTTGGAGGTGGATGTGCCCCATTGCTTTGACCTGTATGAGTCTTGAGCCTGGTACCTGGAACCCTTAGGGCATCTGGATTTGCCCCTTTGAGCTCTGTCTGACACTGGAAAGGACCAATTTTTTGTAGGCCAGTGTCTAGTGAATATAGGTGGCTGCACCTGTAAGAAATCTTTAACAGTTTGCATAGACTTAGCTTTGTCTTCCATTTTCTTTAAAAGGTACAGTTTTGTACCTACCATAAATGTAGATGTCCGATAGACATGCAACTGCAGTCATAACATGTGGGTTGTTCTGCCTCAGGCAGCCCTCGGTCGGCCGGATTCCAAAGTCTGGGTCCGACGTCGGCTGATGTCGCATTTCTCTCCGACGTCAGAGCGGCTGGAGTACATAAGCATCAGCCGACGCCATTTTCTTCAGTGTTTCTTGCCCCAGATGCCAGGTGCCCTCCAAGGAAGGCTGTAATCAGATTGGAAGACAAAAACAGGATTCCAAACAAATACATGAGCAATAAAACAAATACACCATAACAGATATCCCCAGCTAAGAGTAAGGGGGATAGGAGTGGACCCTAGGCATAGAGGGGTATGGAGGGAGGATGACTGCAGTTGCATGTCTATCGGACATCTACATTTATGGTAGGTACAAAACTGTACTATGTCCTTCAAGAATGCAACTGCAGTCATAACATGTGGGTAGAATACCATAGCTTAGCTGGGGGAGGAGGTATGCTCTAGGAAAGAGATGGAGTGGCAATCAAACCCTACAGGACTGCCGAAGCAAAGCCTGCTCTGGATCTAGAATATAGAGGGAGATTGTAGTGTTTGGAGAATGTATGCACGGAGCTCCATGTAGCAGCTTCTAGAATGTCCTTTGTAGGCACCCCTCTTAAAAATGCTGTAGAGGTGGCTGTAGCTCTGGTGGAATGTGGTCTGACATAGGCTGGAACAGTCTTCCCATGAAAGGAATAACAGAATCTGATGCAATGTCCAATCCATTTAGAAATAGTCTGTTTTGAAATTGCTTTTCCTTGGACTGCAGGCGTAAGCTACAAAAAGCTGTTCAGACTTCCTACTGGCCTTGGTTCTGTCCAGGTAGTATCGAAGTTGTCAATGAATGTCCAAAGTATGCAAAAGTCTTTCCCCCTTATTCTCAGGATTGGGGAAGAAAGCAGGCAGATGAATGGCTTGATTTAGAGAAACCCTAGATACCACCTTTGGCATAAAAGTAGGGTTGGTCCTTAATGAAACCCTGTCTCTGTGGAAAATAATAAACGGTGGTAGTGCCATTAGGGCCTGTAGCTCCGAAACCCTTCTTGCTGAGGTAATTGCCAACAGGAAAGCTGTTTTCCACGAGAGAAATTGCAAGTCAACTAAAGCTGCTGGCTCAAAAGGAGGTAGAGTCAGTTTTTCTAAGACAAAATTGAGGTCCCAGGCTGGCACTGGGGCCTTTCTTGGTGGCCTAATGTTCTTGATTCCCCTGAGGAATTGTCTTAGTAAGGGGTGAGAGAAAACAGGAGGATCAGTGTTGTATCTAGCTGAAATAGCAGATGCATGTATCTTTATTGAAGAATATGAGAGGCCGCTCTGTAACATATCTGCCAAATATTCCAAGATGAGTGGGATGTTCAGTAATGATGCATCATGTCCCTTGCTGGTATTCCAATTGCTGAATCTTTTCCACTTTGCTAAGTAAACCTTTCTGGTGGATGGTCTTCGAGCCTCTGTTAGGATCCGCTGAACTTCCTTGGAGAGAGATAAGCTGAAGTTATTTATGGGATCTCCCAGGCTGTTAGCTGCAGTGTCTGAAGGTTTGGATGCAGTGTTTCGAAATTGTGTTGAGTCAAAAGTAGAGGCCACTGAGGGAGGGCCCACCACCTGGTGTGACATATGCTCCGTAGTAGTGGGTACCAGTGTTGTCTTGGCCAATCCGGAGCTATTATGATTCCCTTGGGCTTCTCTGCTTTGATCTTTAGTAATACTGAGGTCATCAGTGGCAGAGGTGGGAATGCATAGATTGCTAGGGAGTTCCAGTTGAATGAAAGGGCATCTGTTTTCCAAGCCTTTGGATGGTATGACCTTGTGCAAAATTTTGGTAGAAGATGACTGAGGTGAGAGGCAAATAGGTCCACTTCTGGCTTGCCCCATGTCAGTGAGTTGTCTGAAAGCCTTCGGATGTAACCTCCACTCGTGTGGATCTGTGAAATTCCTGCTTAGGCTGTCCGCCAACACATTGTCTTTTCCTGGAACAAGCTGGGATTGTAACTGGATGTTTAGGCTCAGAGACTTCTCCCAAAGCTGCATTGTCAGTCTGCAAAGGGGGTAAGAGTGGGTGCCCCCCTGCTTGTTTATGTACCACATCACAGTGGTGTTGTCTGTCCGTATCATTAAATGGCCTTGCTGGAGTTGGTGTTGAAAAGCCTCGATAGCATGCATTACTGCCAGCATTTCCTTTTGGTTTATATGCAGATGTGTTTCCTTTGGAGACCATTGTCCTTGTATACACCTGCCTTCCATGTGCGCCCCCCATCCAAGGTCTGAGGTGTCTGTAGTCATGGTCTGTGTTATCTGTGGTTTTTTGAATGACATACCTGTGTTTTCCTGGCTCACCGAGGCCCACCATAGGAATTCCTTTTGCAGGCATGGAATGAGTGGTATGATTGTCTCCAAGTTGTTGCTGGGTTGAGACCAAATGCTTTTTAGGTACCATTGAAGCTTTCTCATGTGTAGTTTTGCTAATGGAACCAGTAGAATGCAGGATGCCATGTAACCCAGGGCCTGTAGGAATCTCCTTGCAGTCATCTGGGTGAGTTTTGCTAAACCTTTGAAGTACTGAGTTAACTTCTCTTGCTTGTCTTCTGTCAGGTAAGCCATCTGAGAGGCTGTGTCTAGTTTGGCTCCTAAGAAGATTATTTGCTGGGATGGCTGCAGTCTTGACTTTTGGAAGTTGACTATGTATCCCAGAGCTTGAAGTAATCGTATGACATAATCCAGGTTTTTTGTCAACATCAATTTGTCGTCCAGGTACGGGTGAATTTGTATACCCTGGAGCCTGCAATGAGCAATTACTGAAGCCAGGCATTTTGTAAATACTCTGGGCGCAGTAGATAAGCCAAATGGCAATGCTGAGAATTGATAGTGCTCTGGCCCTGCAAGAAATCTGAGGTATCTTCTGCAGCTGTGTCTGATAGGGACATGCAGGTATGCCTCCTTGAGGTCCAGAGTAATCAGCCACGACTCCTTGCCCAGCATGGGAAGGAGTTGCTGTAGAGTCAGCATTTTGAACTTTGGTACTATGAGAAAGGTGTTTAATGCGGACAAGTCCAGTATTGGTCTCCATTGAGATTCTTTTCTTGGAACAAGGAACAGTCTTGAGTAAAACCCCTGTTCTTGTTCTTGTTGTGGAACTCTTTCTATTGCTTTCATTCGAGTCAGCAGAGTGATTTGCTTGATAGCCTCTGCCCTTTGATGTTGTGGTAGACTTGGCATGCCTTGTTTTCTTGGTAAGGTATGAAAATGAAACCTGTACCCTCGGTCTATAATGTCCAAAATCCATTTGTCCTTTGTCAGTCTGTGCCAGTTTTCTGCAAACAGAGATAATTTGCCGGCCAAGGGAGCTTCTAGTTGTTCCCTGGTAGGCGGTAGTAGAGGAAAGTCATTGAGTTTGTGGTTGTTGGGCAGGTGAAACCCCTGGCCACTTCTTTGGTTTCCTGGCTGCCATTGGCGCCCCTGTAAGGGCCTCTGTATTGGCCTCTTCCTCGCCACGCCTGTTCTTACCCCTTTGAAATTTTTCTGGATTAGGAAAGGACCAGTTTTTGAAGGCCAATTCCTACTGAATCTGGGGGTTGAACCTGAGGAAATCTTTCACAGTCTGAACTGATTTTGCTTTTTCTTCGATGGTCTTTAACACATCCTTAGCATTTGCACCAAAAAGCTTGTTCTTTTCCAAAGGTGCATCCAGAAGTTTTGCTTTTACATGATCTGGTAGAGGTTGATCTTTTAACCAAGCATGTCACGCATCACTGCCCCTGTCATAGCTGCCCTACATGAAGCTTCCAGTGCATCATATCCACACTGCAGGAAGTGATTGCTTACTTGCTGAGTGTTATGTACAGCTTCCTGCAAAGTCTTCCTGTCTAAAGGATCAGGACAAGCTAATGTTTTTTGTAAATCTTCTAAGAGATAATCCTGATATTGGAACATATGAAAAAGGCAATTAAAAGCTCTCATAGATAAGGTAGTGGATGTGTAAACCTTTACCCCATCTCTAATGACCTTGCTTCCCTGTTGGAGGGCAAAGGATTTTTTGAGGTGGAGGCTGAAACTCCTTTAGGCCCCTGTGAAATAGTTTCCAAATCAGCAGTATGGGCCCTGAATAAATGGGAATGAGTTTCTGGGACCCTGTAATACCTGTCTGGCTTGGCTGGAGCAGGAGGAAGAGAATCAGGGTAGCACTAGAATCGAATACAAATCATCCAGAACATCAAGTACAGGAGGAATAGCTAAGGGCCTGTGCTGAGGCTTCTTAAGGAAAGTCCTAAGCTTTCCTAGAATCAGAATATTCCTGACCCTGCCACTTGAAATGTTCCCTCATGGTGTGCAGAACTTCCCCAAAAGAAATATCCTCAGGAGGGGAGGCCGAAGGTATGGAATCTTCTGCATCCGAGTCCTCAAAGGTCTGGAAGAGCTCTTCCTGGCTATCAGAGTGGACAGAGCCCTCAGAATCTTCATCTGAAGGAGAAGGGTCAGAGGGTTCAACCCGGGGCCTTTTATCAGGAGGAGGCTGGGATGCTCTCTCAGGATGGGCCTGTGAACCTCTGATCATGGAAATTAAATCAGCAGCCATGGACATAATTTGTGTCTCCGGAGTCGGCTGAGGTAAGGATTTGGAAGCAATATGCTTAGTTTTGCTGGCTGCCTTAGCCCTAGTGTAGGCCTTAATAGACATGGCCATAGGAGGCCTGGCAGCTCCACGTGCAGGAGTGACCTTGTCTACAGCAATGGTCTCGGGCATTTCCTCGGTTTCGGTATCCGGAGGAAAGTCTATAACTGGCGTCGGTGTAATATCTGGAATCGGAGTCGTCGGTAATGCGGTGTCTTCGGTTTGGAGCGGTGGAGACACAGTCTCAGAGGGAACCGGAGCACTCGCGCTAGGTTTTGGCGTGGAGTCGGTGGTAGACGCAAGCAGAGGATGTCGGTCCCGGTCTTTTCGCTTTTTGGGAGTTTGCGATGTCGGAAGATCCGACGGCATGGTGTAAGCAAATTTATCGCCGAAAAAATCTTCAGCGAACTCCGCCCGGCGCCTGAGAGTGCGCTTGTTGAAGCGAGCGCAGGCTACACAGGCCAAGACGTCGTGGTCTGGGCCCAGGCAAGGGAGGCAGTAAGAGTGGAAATCCTTATGAGGTATTTGTTTACCACAAAAAAGACAATTGTTAACTTTTCAGTAATTTCTGACATCGGCTGAGGCAAGAAAAGGTCCCCAACGGCGTACTTAGCTTTTTTGATGACTTCGGTATCGTAGAATACAGGAGCTGACCGACCGGCACTTGCGAACTGCTTCTGCTTCGGGCACCGCGCGGCAAGAAAGACTGAAGAAAATGGCGTCGGCTGATGCTTATGTACTCCAGCCGCTCTGACGTCGGAGAGAAATGCGACATCAGCCGACGTCGGACCCAGACTTTGGAAACCGGCCGACCGAGGGCTGCCTGAGGCAGGACAACCCACATGTTATGACTGCAGTTGCATTCCTGAAGGACATCCTCTTCTGCCTTAATACCAAACAGAGAATCATGCTGTAAAGGTGCATCTAGTTTGTTTGTGTCTTTCAGCTTTTCCCAGTTAGGGGTCGCCACAGCGGAACTCCGATCCGCTAATGATTGGTAGTGGATTTTTACGTACCGGGTTACCAGCCCTGATGCACAACCTTCAATGAAGGCACACCCCATTCTCGTATGCCTCCACAAAGAAGACGCTCTAGCTGAGAATTGAACGGGACAACGTCTTGCTATGAGGCGACAACGCTACCGCAGCACCACCACCTCAGTCTTTAGCTTTAACATGGTCAGGCAAATTTTGTTCCTTTAACCAGGCATGCCTCCTAATCACAGATCCAGTAAATGCGGCCCTGCAGGAGGCCTCTAAAGAATCAAAACCACATTGCAAAGTATGCTTTCCAACTTGTTCAGCTGCATACAATAATTCCCGTAATTCCTTATTTTCTGCACATTCTGAAATCAACATCATTTTCTGTTTCAGCAATCCCATAACATGTTGTTGGTACTTAATCATATGAAATTGACAGTTTAAGGCCCTGATTGCCAAGTTTGCAAATCTATAAACCTTTTTCCCCATCTGTCCAGTGCCCTTGAATCTCTGTCGGAGGGGGTAGGGTTTTTTGCTGTTGAGGCCTTAACTCCCTTTGGACCCTGTGAAATACTATAAGGATCAGCAGCAGGGTTTCTAGATAAAAAATTATGGGAGTCAGGGACCCTGTAATACCTGTCAGGCTTACTGGGAGCCAGAGGTAAGGAGTCAGGGGTCAGGCTTGACTCCGAAAACACATAATCCACAATGTCTAAAACAGGGGGAATGGCTAAAGGCTTGTGCTGAGGGAGAAGAAGGAAATCCATGAGCCTCTTTTTTGATACTGAGAAGTCTTGACTCTCCCAGTGAAAATGCTCCCTCAAAGTATGCAAGGTTTCTCCAAATGAATAATCCTCAGGTGGAGATGCAGATGGAATAGACTCCTCAGCATCAGAATCCTCATAGGGAGGTAAAGATAATTCCTGATCAGAAGAGGAATCAGAAGAAATAGAAACCTGATCTGAAGACTCAGTCAGTGTCTTGCCTAGGCCTCTTATCTGGAGGGGGATGGGTACTCCTGATCAAGGTAATAAGGTCTTCAGCCATTTTGATCATCTGTTTTTTTAGGCATAGAGGCCTGTGCACGTGGCTCAGGCGTCGTTTTTTTAGTTTTAAAAGATGTCTTTGCCTTTGGTTTTGCAGCTTTCGTCAGTTTGATATATAAATGTTGAGGTCTGAATACACCCTCAGAGGCCTGTGCCTGCTCAGTGGCTCCGGACCCATCAGAGGGAGATGCATCCGTCGGTCCAATACCTTGAGTATCTTGTGGCATGCCGGACTCCACATTGGTGTCGGTAGAGGCCTGCGGCTCGAAGGTAGCGGGTATCAGGGGTTGCGAAAGCGTCTCACTGAGTACCGGCGAACCGGCGACTGGCTTAGGAAAAGCTTCATCATCGGTTTTGGATCTCGACTGCCTTTCTCTGTCCTTTTCTTTGCGTTTTTTTATGTACTCCAGTAGTTGGATTGCTATCCAACAACATTTCTGGGTAGTTAAATCTGTTTCCAAAATACTTGGATACAAAAATATACCGACGCTTAATAGTGCGTTGGTTAAATCTAGCACAAAACCGACAGCCAGGCATGTTGTGATCAAGGCCTAGGCAAGGAATACAGTATAAATGGAAATCCTTATGAGGTATTTGCTTCCCACAAGTAATACAATTATTAACTTTTTCTGACATCGGTAAAAAGCAAGAAAAAGTTTCAACGGGTACTTAGCTTTAGTGAAGACTTCGGTTCTGAAACTCAGACTCGAATATTTCAGTAGTCGGCCAACCGGCACTTGCAAAATGCTTCTGCTTCGGGCACCGTGCGGCAAGAAAGACTAAAGAAAATGTCGTCGGCTGCATGTTTTATACCCCTGACGACCTAATGTCAAGGAAGAGAAGACAGCAACTGACGCAGGACCAAAGACTTTGGAATTCAGGCCGACTGAGGGCAACCTGCCATCAGATTACCCAAATGTAATGACTGCAACAGTGAAACACGAAGAACATCCAGGACTGCAACAGTGAATACACTTTAACATCTACATTTATGGTAAGTGTACACGACTGTACTATGTTCTTCGTGTTTCACTGTTGCAGTCATCACATTTGGGTAGATTCCCAAAGCTAAGGATGGGAGGAAGAATTTAGATAGCATTAATACCAGCTATAAGGCCCTACAAGACCGCAGTGGCAAAGCCAGCTCTGGATTTAGAGAAAATTGGCAAATGGTAATGCTTGGTGAAAGTATGTACTGAACTCCAGGTAGCAGCTTCTAGGATTTCCCTGGTAGGGACACCTCTGAGAAAGGCTGTAGACATAGATGCAGCCCTGGTAGGATGGGGTCCGATCCCCTGTGGGATAGGTTTTCCATGGTGCTTATAGCAGAAAAGAATGCAATGGCCTATCCACTTAGAAATGGTTTGCTTTGAAATAGCCTTCCCCTCTGTCCCTGCAGCAAATGCCACCAGCAGTTGTTCAGATTTCCTTTGAGGTTTAGTCCTGTCCAAGTAAAATCTAAGTTGTCTGTGCACATCTAACTACTGCAGTATCCATTCCCCTTTGTTCTGTGGATTAGGAAATAAGGTTGGCAAATGAATGGACTGATTAACAGCCACACTGGATACCACCTTGGGCATGAAGGAGGGATTGGTTCTGAAGGACATCCTGTCCGCATGAAAGATGATGAAAGGCTCCACTGCCATAAGGGCCTGCAATTCAGATACCCTTCTTGCTGAAGTGATTGCTAAAAGGAAGGCTGTTTTCCAAAAAAGGTATTTTAAATCTGCACTAGCAGCTGGCTCGAAAGGAGGAAGAGTGAGTTTCTCCAATACAAAGTTAAGGACCCAGGCTGGAGTTGGGGCTCTCCTGGGTGGTCTTAAATTTTTGGCCCCTCTGAGGAACTGCTTCAGCAGTGGATGAGAGAAGAGGGGAGGCTCTGTGTTATAATGAGCTGAAATGGCTGAAGCGTAAACTAAGAAAGGCCCTTGTGAAGCATCTCAGTTAAGTATTGAAGAATCTGAGGTAAGCTGGGCGCTGCTGTGCTCAACCTTTGAGATTGGTTCCAGGCACAGAATCTTGCATATGATTTTCTAGTACTAGCCTATTTGCCTCTAAAATGATATCCATCACTTGTTTACTGAGGGATGGTAAAGGAGAGGTTAGGTACTTAGCCAGGCTGCTAGGTTCAGGGTTTGAAGCGGAGGGTGCAGAATCTGGTTCTACTGCTGAGACAACAGAGTAGGGGTCTGAGGCAGGTGCCATGGAGCCAACAGTGACACACTGCACAAGAGGGGATACCACTGTTGGCATGGCCAGTCTGGTGCAATCAATATCGTCCTTGGTATGCCCTGCTTGATCTTCAGAAGTACTTTGGAGAGGAGAGGCAGAGGAGGAAAGACATAAACTGATAGGTTTTTCCAGCTGAAGGACAGAGCATCCACTTTCCAAGCTTGTTTGTGGGGAGTCCTTGTGCAGAATTTGCCCAATTGGTAGTTCTGGGGGGAGGCAAACAGGTCTATATCTAGGCTCCCCAATTTGTTTGTCAACATGTTGAAAGTTTTTGGTTCCAGTTTCCACTCGTGTGGGTCCACGAGGTTTCTGCTTAGTCCGTCTGCCAGTGTATTTAGTTTTCCTGGCAGGAACTGAGCTTGTAGATGTACTTGGTAGCTCACGGCTGTGTTCCACAGAGCCATGGCTAGTCTACAGAGGGGGTAAGAATTGGTAACCCCTGCTTGTTTATGTACCACATCACAGTGGTGTTGCCCGTATTTACTGTTAATTGTCCTGTAAGAATGTGGTCCTTGAAGGCTGTCAGAGCATTCTGTACAGCTAATATTTCTTTTTGATTGATATGCAGGTGCATTTGACTTGGGTTCCATTTGCCCTGAATGCACTTCCCTGCCAGGTGAGCTCCCCATGCATAGTCTGATGCATCTGTTGTTAGGGTTTGGGCGGCAGGGGGTAGTGTGAATGGTAGTCCCTTGTTCTGGTAGCAGGCCTCCGCCCACCAAAGGAACTCTAACCGTAGGCAAGGTATGATAGGAATCATTGCTTCTAGATCCTGAGAATGTTGGCATCATAGGCTTTTTAGACACCATTGTAGTTTCCTCATATGCAGTCTTGCATATGGAATTAGAAGAATGCAGGAGGCCATGAACCCCAAGGCTTGCAGTATTTGTCTTGCAGATAGCAGGGTTTTTGTGGCCACTAGTTTGAAGTAGGTTGTCAAATGAATTTGTTTCTCTGGCGTGAAGAAAGCCACCTGGGAAGTTGTATTCAAGCTTGCTCCCAGGAATATAATTTGTTGATAGGGTACCAGGTGTGATATTTTTTTTCGTTTATGGTGTACCCCAGACAAGTTAGCAGCCTTTGTACAAAAGCCAAATGGTTCAAAAGTATGTCCTGGCTTTCTGCCTGAAAGACAATCGTCCAGGTATGGGTATATTTGAATATTTCTTTGCCTGCAAAATGCAATGTCTGGAGTTAGGCACTTTGTGAATACCCTGGGCGCAGTAGATAAGCCAAAGGGCAGTGCAGAAAACTGACAGTGCATGTAAGCCTGCTTTGAAGTGTAGGTATCTTCTGCAAGATTCCCTGATTGGGATATGCAGGTATGCTTCCTTTAAATCAAGTGTTGCCAACCAGGCATCTTTGCCTAGCATAGAAAGCAACTGGTGAAGAGTTAGCATCTTGAATTTTGGAATCACCAAAAAGTATTTAAAGTAGACATGTCCAGGATAGGACGCCATGAGTTGTCTTTTCTGGGTACCAGGAAAAGTCTTGAGTAGAAACCTTGTCCCTTTTCCTCTTCTGGTACAGTTTGAGTAGCTTTTATGCTTAAGAGAGAGAGTACTTGCTTTTGAGCCTCTGCCCACTGATTTGGGGGTAGATCTGGCCAAGCGTTTGGGGTTGGTAATGTGTGGAAGTGAAATCTGTATCCTTGGGAAACTATATTTAAAACCCATTTGTCCCAGGTAATGATTTCACAGTTTTTTGCATGAAGAGCAATCTTTCCCCCCCAAATGGGCAGTCAGTTGAGAAGTGCTTAGAAGTTTTAAAGTTAAGTCATTGAGACAGTTTACCATAGTGGGGAGTTTTACTACTCCTAGATTTGGAAGTGGGGGGCCCCCCACTGCTTAGTCCTGTGCGTACCCTGGGACTGAAGCCTGGGAGTTCTGCTGGATCTGGGATTGGACTGAGAAGGCCTGGAAAAGGCACGAAAGGACAAATTCTTAGTGGGCCAATGCCTACTAAATCTTGGAGGTTGTACTTGTAGGAAATCTTAAACAGTTTGCATAGATTTAGCTTTTTCCTCCATCTTTTTAAGAACATCTTCTGCCTTGTTGCCAAACAGGCGGTCCTGATTTAATGGAGCATCCAGTAATTTAGCTTTAACATGATCTGGCAAGGATTGCTCCTTAAGCCAAGCATGCCTTCTAAGTACAGACCCAGTGACAGCAGCCCTGCAAGAAGCCTCTAGTGAATCAAAACCACATTGCACAGTTTGTTTTACAGCCTGTTCAGCAGAATGCATTAAATCCTGTAAATCCTTATTTTCAGCGCAATCAGGAATCAACATTTTCTGTTAAGCAATCCAATAATATGTTGCTGATACTTTAACATATGAAACTGGCAGTTTAAAGCCCTAATAGCCAAGTTTGCAGAAGTGTATACTTTCTTACCCCATCTATCCAGCGCCCTGGAGTCACTATCAGAGTGTGCAGGATTTTTGGCAGTAGTAGCTTTAATGCCCTTGGGTCCCTGTGAAATGGTCTCAGGATCCGCAGTAGGATTTTTGAAAAGGAACGTTTGAGAATCAGGAACCCTGTAATAGCTATATGGTTTTCTGGGAGCAGGAGGTAAAGAGTCAGGCGCCAGGCTAGATTCCGAAATGGCATCATCAACAATGTCCAGTACAGGAGGGATAGCTAAAGGCCTGTGCTGGGGAGGGAGTAAGAAATCCCTAAGCCTCTTTTTAGAATCAGAGAAGTCCTGACTTTCCCAATGAAAATGCTCCCTAAGAGCATGCAAGGTTTCACCAAAAGACAAATCCTCTGGGAGGGGGAAGCAGAGGGAATAGAGTCCTCAGCATCAGAATCCTCATAGGTAGATAAAGGTAAATCCTGGGCATCAGAGGAAACAGAAATTTCAGAATCCTGGTCAGAAGTATCATAAGTAAACTCAGTCCTATGTCTCTTAGAGGGGGGGAAGGTTGGCTTCCCCTGATTAAAGTAATAAGGTCTTCAGCCATTCTTATCATTTGTTTTTTAGGCATAGAGGCCTGACCATGCGGTCTGGGCATCGGTTTTCTAGGGATGGTTTGAGTTTTAGGCCTTGAAGAAGAAGATGGCGTCGGTTTGATATGCAAGTCAGTAGGCCTGAATACACCCTCAGAAGCCGGTGTCTGCACAGCGGCTCCAGACCCATCCATGGTACAGACATCCACAGGTTCCACAGTTGAAGCATCTTGCGGCATACCAGACTCCGAATGGGTCTCAGTAGAGGCCTGTGAATCTGAAGTAGCGGGCATCAGTGGCTGCAAAAGCACCTCAATGAGCACCGGCGAACTGGCGACTGGCTTAGGAGAAGCATCATCGGCAGCTTTGGACCTAGGCGGTCTGTCTCTGTCTTTATCTTTGCGTTTTTTCGGAATGTCTGTAGTCGGATGGTTTACCAAAGACATATCTGGATAACTGAACCGAGCACCAAAATATTTAGAAGTGAAAATATACCGACGGATAGTTCGTTGTTTAAAAAAGGCTCAAAACCGACAGCAAGGTACGTCGTGGTCAGGGCCTAGGCAAGGAATACAGTACGAATGAAAATCTTTATGAGGTATTTGCTTTCCACAAAAAATGCAATTATTTACTTTTACTGACATCGGTTTAGAGCAAGAAAAAGTTTCCCCAATGGGGTAATTAGCTTCAGTTGAAGACTTTGGTTCTGAAACTCTAAAACGAAAATTTCAGGAGTTGGCCGACCAGCACTTGCGAACTGCTTCTGCTTTGGGCACAGCAAGAAAGACTTATGTAATGGCATCGACTGCATGTTTTATACCCCTGACTACCTGACGAAGAGACAGCAACTGAGGCAGGACCCAAGACTTTGCTAATCAGTCCGACTGAGGGCTACTGCAAGCAGATAACCCAAATGTGATGGCTGCAACAGTGAAACACGAAGAACATCTGCTCCCATGAATTCCAAACTTTGAGTTGGTTGAGAAACTTGTCATAATTTAAGGTTATTCCCAGGTGAGAGCAAATCTGGAGTACCCAATTTCTTGTCCTTATTTACAGATGCCTGGTCGGGGTGGTAATGAGCCAGCTGTCTAGATATGGAAACACCTGGAATCTCTACAGTCTACAGTCTTAAGTGAGCTACAAATACTGCCATGCATTTGGTAAACACCCTGGGAGCTGTGGTGAGGCCAAAGGGCAGAGCTCTGACTGGTAGCAACTGGCTCCCAGCCGGAAGTCAATACATTCTGGATTGCTTGCTCATCTTTATATGATAATACGCATCCTGAAGGCCTATCAAGCACATCTAGTCGTCCTTGCCCAGAAAAGGGAGAATGAACTGAACTATGACCATCTGAAACTTTGTGTGTTGAACTGACTTGTTCAAGTTGCTGAGAACCAAAATTAGTCTCCAGTCCCCTGTTTTCTTTGGCACTAAAAAGAATCTTAAGTAAGTTTCAGATCCTATCTTGCCTGACGGGACTTATCAGATGACTCTTTTTTCGAGCAGCTTTTGTATCTGCATTGCTGTTTCTTTCCTTTGACTGGGTGGAACATCGGAAATTTTTCATAACGATCGAGACAGAGGGGAAAAGGGTATTATATAATCTCTGGAAATAATCCTCTGTACCCATGTATCTTTTATGTTTAGCCAGGTTTTCTGGTGCAGGGATAGTCGACCCCTGAGTGCCTTCCACAGGTTAACAATCAGGCCTCCTGGTAGGGTCCATCAGAGAAAGAATCTCTGAACCTCTAGTTTTGCAGGCCTCCTCTGCCATGGGGGAGTCGTTGTCCACTAGAGTTCCCCCCTCTGCCACTGGAGGAACTTTCTCCATATGTATCCTGGAAAGGACCCTGGGACTTCCTGAACCACATCTTCTGACCACCTCGTTGATTCATAGAAAAGGATTTTGAGGGGATTGAAAAATGTATGCTCACTGCAGAGAGGGTCTTTCCATCCTTCT